>NC_064921.1:641395126-641719626 GCF_023897955.1 Schistocerca gregaria
TAGACTGTGTCACTACAACTACACACACACACACACACACACACACACACACACACACACACACACACACACACATGTACATGTGTGGTGTCACAAGGCTTAAGCCTGTCCACCCCTCATTAAACCGACCAAGACTTATACTAATAATTGTAAGAACAGTTATTATTATTATGTTCTTTAAGTTTGTTTATGGGTTTTCAGAAATACTGTGGGAAGAAAGTTTATTTATGCTGCAGATAACGTGGAAGACGTTGCCCAACGGTCACCACGAAAGTGAGCAAGGAATGAAACGAATGCTGCAAACTACCGCGAGCCATGGAAGAGCCTGGGCCGCAAGGGCGTCGAGCTTCCTAGGTCGTTGTTGGACAACGTCAAAGGAAGAGATAGTGCGCTTTCTCTTTGTAAACAGATCGATCGAGTCTTGAAAGGTTCATGTAAAGCGTATAGGCGGCTGACACATTAGGTGGGACCCGATGCCCGTAATACTTCCACAGTTATTAAAAAGTTGTTAAACGGCAAACCAATAGTTCATCATTTGTATAGATAAAAAGTAGTAAAGATATAGGAAAGGAAGAGTTGCGGCGTTAGAACAAAAAGTGATATATCGCTCAGCAACGAAGGAGGACGTAAACAGCGGGCGTTACGTGGTGAAAACAAATCAACTGATAAAATAGTAAGTCTGCTATTAACCATAAAGCCACGTAACACTGCACATGCTAGATGACAAACGTTGGTGTCAGGCGAAAACTGCACGAGAATTACCGACTACTATGGAAATGTGCCGAACAAGGGCAGCAGGGGTCATAGCATGGTACAAAAACTAGTTACCTGTTCACTTGTAAAGTTCTGTGTATGATAATATTCGGTCCTACCGAGTGAAATGGCGGAGTGGTTAGCACACTGGACTCGCATTCGGCAGGACGACGGTTCAAACCCGAGTCCGGCCATTCCGATTTAGGCTTTCCGAGATGTCCCTGAATCGTTCAGGCAAATGCCCTTTGAAAGGGCTCGGCGGACTTCTTTCCCTAATCCAGGCCTGTGCTCCGTCTGTAATGACATCGTTGTCGACGGGACGTTAAACACTAATCTCCTCCTATTCGCTCCTGTTGGGCTCCTCACCGAGTTGGTAGTGTCCGCCATGTTAGATTTAAGCGACGTCCCCGTGTTCCACACTTTCTTCTTCCATTTGAGTGGCGTCAGTTTTACTGTTTTCTGGGTGAATATAAAATGAATATCCTCTCAAAAACGCATGTTTTGAGACATAATTTGTTTGCGTGACGTATCGGAAAAGGGGTACAATTCATATCGGAGCGTTACCCCATAAACGTTAAACTCATAGACGATATACTCTATAGTTTTGACTTCATGCGCCAGGTGCGCTGCTGTCGCGTCACGTGATATCTCACGAGCTTAGATATGTGAATCAGGCTCGCTGGTCACAAAAGGACGCCCACGCCTGATTAACGGTGTAAGCAATTGCCCGTCATTTCTTACTCCTGTTCTCTGCAGAACTGCTACAGCCAAAGCAGTGGCGCAGATATGGCATGGCAGCCACCGAGTCCAATAAAAGAACAACTGACTGGACATCATTTACTTATTTATTCTTCACAATTACAGCGTACAACAAAAAAGAATGCATAATAATTACTAGCTGAGTTCGAGGCACTGCCTGGGTATGTATTTATTCCAATTCTATTATTGTATCTCTTCCTCCCCCCTCTCTCTGTCCGTCACCCCCGCCCTTCCCCCTCCCCCTCTCTGTCCTTTTCCCCCTTTCTCAGTCCACATCTTCCACCCTTCACTCTTTGTCCATCTCCTTCTGCCCTTTCCCTGTTCATCTGCTCTTCCCCCTTCTGTCCATGTGTTCGCTCTTTTCCATCTCTCCTCCTCATCTAAGCCAATCTTTTACTGCCCCCTCCATCTCGTCCTAACATCCTTTATCTTCTCCTTCCCCCCTACCTGTCTGATCACTTCTCCCCCCCCCCCCCTGCCCTCGTTCGATCACCACATTATCACCACCACACAAATAGGATGTTGCTTGTCTCGCCCCACACTATTTCTTTCCAAATAGGAAGTAACACATGTATCAAGTTTCGTTGGAATCGGTCCAGTGGTTTAGGACAATTTAATTTTTTCGATGGTTTAGCGATGCATTCAGCTGACATCTTCATTTGATACGCGATTGTACAATTTCGGCCTTGCGCAATTTTCAAATATCTAAAATGAAAGCATTATACATCGCATGCATTAGTAGCTCTTACGAATTGAACTTGGGAATAAGTCGTATCCCAAGATATGCTAGCGTGATTATAACTTAATTTATGGACGATTCTTTAATAGTATGTTATATCATATACATCTTTACCTCAATGATTGCACTTAATTGCCACAAAACAAATTGGACATAGTTTTTCGTTATTTAACGAGCAGGTTACATTTGAGCAGTTGTTGCAAACATAAGGTCAATGTTTTTAACTTAGTTACACATTTAAACTCGATAATTAAGCTATAAAGGTCTTTGTTCTCAGTTACATTTGTCATTCATCATTGGTGTAAAAGTGATTGTATATAATTTCCTTAAAATAACTTGTAAATATTTGTTCTATTATTGTTGGAGCACGTCATTTCTGAGCAGTTGTTACAAAGTCGATCACAGTATTCTAATCAAACGATATTGGAAAGCATGAAAATCGAGTAAAACATTTCATGAACTGCTTTATGGTTGCGTGATCTTTCACATTACAGTCATATCGATTCATGTGTATAGTGATAACAGCCTTCTATTGTTCTATAATGCTTCGTGGTAGAACTGGTAAAAAGACCTCTAGAAATTTTCCATTTCGTAGGTCCTTTTGTTCGTATAAAACTCTGTCTATCTAGTATTTTATATGGATGTAAATTTGAATTTGTTACATCACAGCCATAATCCTGCCTTTCTGCAACGCACGTAATATTTGTAGTGGTTTCTTAATATTACGTATTTTACAGATGGTGTCTTATAAGGGTGCAGCAAAGGTGAATGGGTTATTGTCTTTAACTGTCGTGTTTTCTTTAAATCATGTGCTAACTTTGTTTCCTGTGTATCTAACACACACTATCGCAATGAAGATGATGTAAATTAATCATCAGTCTCTTTAATACAATGGTTACACAAAGTGGCATAGTGCTTACAGAACAGATAAATCAAATAAATAAATCACAAGTTTAGAATGATGCCGTATGTTGTATGCCCGATAGGTCGGCTACGTAATCCCTTTGCGTTTTTTTTTTCTTTTTTTCCGACGCTACCCTTGCTCTCGCATTCGCTCAGCAGCTGGGCATCTGGGATTCCTTTCCAAGCGAGCTTTCACCTAACTGCGTTTCTTATAATTCCGAGAGTGCTTACGAGTCAAATAAATCATCCCTCATGATCTTGCAGTTTTCTTTATAATACCGATTTCCACTTATATTCGGGAGAATGTTTTTACCACCTCACTTTGGGTACTAATTGTTTTGCGGAAGCTCTTCACAATGACGCTCAAATCAAAGTCCTAGCAATGCGCGTTTCCGCGATGTGGCAGTTTTTAACTCTACAGAAAGATAATTCGCAACAATCACATGCATGTGCCGGCACTGATACGATGACGCAATAGACAAGGCAAATACTGATAGTAAACACAAATAGAAGTGATGCATTCAGGGTGGGCTCAGTTACTGTGTGCCCTTTATTAGTCTAGTGTGTATTAGTGGTTAGAATCTGACAGTATTTTGTAACAGAAGAAAATTCGACCGAAGAGCGAATAGACGCCAAAACTACTTTCCATCATATTAATGGACTGAGATCCGCCTCGATTGCGAAAAAACACCTAGTGTTTACCTAGGTTTCGGTGTAGATAACTACACCTTCTTCAGAACAATAAACTCAAAAGTGTCTATAATGACCTTTGTCAATAATTAAAAGCTCAGCATAGCTATATATTTATAAAAGAAAAAGATGACACATAAAAGTACATGTGAACAAAGTCAAAAGAATAACTTAACTTAATGGTGTACACTCCACCTCACATCAGCATGTGTTCGATGGGCCGTGTCCCGTCTTTTGACTTTGTTCACATGTACTTTTATGTGTCATCTTTTTCTTTTATAAATATATAGCTATGCTGAGCTTTTAATTATTGACAAAGGTCATTATAGACACTTTTGAGTTTATTGTTCTGAAGAAGGTGTAGTTATCTACACCGAAACCTAGGTAAACACTAGGTGTTTTTTCGCAATCGAGGCGGATCTCAGTCCATTAATATATTAACAAACGATTGCTGACGCGCTGCAATGTTGAAGGTTCTTACTTTCCATCACTACAAAACTAATGGTATCCACTGAATCAACCACCTAACTGCTAATACTACAGCTGTTACTACAGATTCTATGAGTGAAATCGGCAAACTTCTGCTTTCATTCATTGATTAGCGTGAATATAACATGGAGATTGTTTCCTAACCTGATCAATAGCCATTACCTGCTGCAATTCTTAGATGCAAAGAAACCACCCAGCAGCGTTTGCGCTGCAACAGTCACTTCCACGATTCACTGTGAGAATCCAGTTTTCCATTATCACTTGTGCCGACGCGACGAAATGCCTTGAACACCGTTTCGCTCAGTGCTCGCCGACCTCAGCTGTCTTTTTCTCCGTTTGCGGAATGTCTTGCCTAGACGGCTACATGCCAACTTGTGGTTGGAAAGCCTCGTGAAGTCCTGGACGGCCGTACCGGTATAAACCGTTGCCACATGCAACGTTTTGTAATTATTTATTGTCTCGCTGTTTACAGACAATTTCTTAAGCACAATCATCATTAAGGCCAGCAATAGACAGCAGGTAATTACTAACTATAGTGGGGCGGCGTATGCAAATATTTGTTAATGATAAATGAAATGTAATGTGTGTCTTTCCCAACGATGCATCATATGTGGGGCGGTGCGTGGAAATGTTGTTGTTATTAAAATGTTCCTATGATTTATTTAATGCTGTTGTTTGCCGTTCTCAACACTGGCTCTCTAACTACAATATTGGCAACCAGAAAGTGATTAACAAAACGTGAAGCCTGTAATTAGAATTCCTAGTGCCCACTTCATCTGAGAAATACACTTATAGCCACAACTTATAGCTCTGAGGAATTAGGAGATTGTCTGGGATTCATAATCAAAAAACGATTCTTTCAAAAATTTTCACTGTATTCTGAAAGTCAGACCAAAAAGAATCCACACAATCCAACTACCAGAGCAGTCTAATGCGCTGATACAACTATAACTGCACAAATTAAATGTTTCAGTGAATGCTCGCCATAATGCGATGATAATGTTCATCAAACGCCACGCAAAATAATGGTAGAATGTCTGTCCCGCGGCGGCACGTGAAAATACGACATACGCGAACTGAAGATAGATCATTAAAGTCATCCCAGAATTACCACTTCACTCGAAAACGATTTCATGGTTATGCGTATCCCGAGTAACTTATTACGGCATCCGAGGCTGTTTATAGCAATTAGTGGTGGGCAGGAAATGGCGTATCTGTTAGAAATCACAGTGATTGAGAAGTCACAGATATCATAATAACAACTTGACAAAATCTAACTGCGATTTCAGTCACAGTTAGCAGTCGCAAGTAGCATTTCACATTAAACGCCGTGAGTCATCTGTTGGCCGAATTCCATACTGCTTTCTGCGATTTCAGTGCCAAATCGCAACTAAGAGTCGCAAGTAGCAACTGAAAAGCGCAGATAATAGTGCCATCTGTTGGCCAAAGTTCGTACTACGCTCATCTCTGCGACACGCTATCGAGTCTAACTGCGATTTTCGTGACAAGTCGCAAGTAGCAACTAAACAGCGCAGTTAGCAGTGCCATCTGTTGAGCAAAGCTCATACTATGCTATTCGCTACCGAGTCAAACTGCTATTTCCGTGACAAATCGCAACTAAGAGTCACAAGTAGCAACTAAAAAGCGCAGTTAACATTCTTTTCCTAGTGCCATCTGTTGAACGACGTACGTACTTCGTTATGAGAGCCTTGTGCCTCACGAGATCGGTGTGTGCATATCAAGGACTTATTTCATTAGTGGTACAAGTCCATTTTTGTTCATTTTGAGATACGGAGTCGTAAAGTTAAATGAGCGTTGAAAAATCTACAGTTGAGATACCGGAAATATTCAAGCATATGACTTCTTGCTAGAAATGAACCTTTATTAATGTTTGTTTGGATCATTAATTTTAGAAGCATTATAGACAGAAAAGTGGAGGTAATGGACTTGTACCACTATTGAAATAAGCCCTTCACATTATATGACGACATGCACATTCAGCATCAGTTATGTATTATATTAATAAGAAGCAACATTGCCTTTTTCTCCTGAAAATATCAAGTAACGTCCAAATGTGATTCTGCTTCCAATATGCCAATTTTGGTTAATACTCCACATGCCTACAGGACTTTGCAATGTTAACACAGCAGAACTCAGATATCTGTATAAGTGTAGTGAAATGAAAACAGCATTATTGAGTCATATGAATGCCTCCCTTTTATTCCGGCACAGTTCAAGACTCGGGATAAAAGTTTTGCACCTGGTGTTCTACGTAGCAACTTCACACACACGAACTATTTGCCGACACTACTACCACCTACTTAAGTAAGCTTTTCCTGTGTTACTTTCAAGTACTGCACTTAAGCTATTCCTGATTTAACTGGAACATCTGTACTTCCCACTTTCATATCAACAGCCTCAAAATGCATATTGTAAACTTCGGGATATGTTACAGGTCAGTGTCACACCAAGATTGTGGAGAAGGGGGGGGGGGGGGGGGGGTGGCGGCATGTCACTCTCCAACTAGTGTTTACCAGTAAATAAGTAGCGGAAAATTACGGGTATAGGACGGCGTAAACATGTGGAAAATGAAATTTTCATTATTGACTCACTGTATTTAACATTTATTATTCCTTTAAAATCGCATAACAACTTCAATAAAACACAGTTTAATCACTCATCTGCACACTTATTTCACAATTATGTCACTTTTAAACCGCAAATCCTCTAAGAGGTGTCTTTAATCTTCACGAGTCTCTCTCATTAGCCTTGATGTGGATAGATACGTACAGCAACCAGTAATCAAGAGTCAGAACTGTGTCTGCAAAATCACAAGGATTATTAAACAATATTTGCTGTCACTAATTACAAGCAATATAATTGACAGAGTAGATTGCTAATATTTGCTGTAATGAAAGCCACTCAATGGGGTATATTTCACATTTGCAAGAACGATCTCACTGAAGTAATTAAGTCCTTCGAAACACTTATAAACTAACCTCTCGGCTGACGAAAACGGTCTAAACACGAGGTGGTAATTTCTCCAAATCTGTTGAGTTATCAATTTACTGAGTGACTGAAATATAGTTCGGGTACCTGTGAACATAACAATATGTTAGAATTCATTTTCTAAACACGAACTATTACGCTACTGTATGGCTACTTACATATTAATTACACTATTAATATTTTCACAGTTGTTTCTTTAATACATAATTAAAGCCAACAGAAGAACAAACGTAAAACGTACTTACGAATGACAGGTTTGTTGAAATGCAATTTTCTGTGTGGGCAGATCTAACTTTTTCATACGGTGGTAAGTCGCAGAAGTAGCAGAAGTCATAGAAATCGCAGAAGTAGCAGAAGTCACAGAAATCGCGAAAGTAGCAGAAATCGCAGAAATAGCAGTGGCAGAGGGATACGCGACCTGCGTTCCTTAACTGCGACTCTTAACTGCGACAAATCACAGTTAAGAATAGCAGATACTGAAAAGTAGCATTCACAGAAATCACTGATATCGGAAAATCGCAGTTTAGCCCATCACTAATAGCAATGATACCGACGCGACGCGACGCGACGCGACTCCCGGCACAGATGGTGAGCGGATCAGCGTCTGGAGAGAACTGGGGCCATAAGTTGCTCGAGCAGCGTTCTTATATACACTCCTGGAAATTGAAATAAGAACACCGCGAATTCATTGTCCCAGGAAGGGGAAACTTTATTGACACATTCCTGGGGTCAGATACATCACATGATCACACTGACAGAACCACAGGCACATAGACACAGGCAACAGAGCATGCACAATGTCGCCACTAGTACAGTGTATATCCACCTTTCGCAGCAATGCAGGCTGCTATTCTCCCATGGAGACGATCGTAGAGATGCTGGATGTAGTCCTGTGGAACGGCTTGCCATGCCATTTCCACCTGGCGTCTCAGTTGGACCAGCGTTCGTGCTGGACGTGCAGACCGCGTGAGACGACGCTTCATCCAGTCCCAAACATGCTCAATGGGGGACAGATCCGGAGATCTCGCTGGCCAGGGTAGTTGACTTACACCTTCTAGAGCACGTTGGGTGGCACGGGATACATGCGGACGTGCATTGTCCTGTTGGAACAGCAAGTTCCCTTGCCGGTCTAGGAATGGTAGAACGATGGGTTCGATGACGGTTTGGATGTACCGTGCACTATTCAGTGTCCCCTCGACGATCACCAGAGGTGTACGGCCAGTGTAGGAGATCGCTCCCCACACCATGATGCCGGCTGTTGGCCCTGTGTGCCTCGGTCGTATGCAGTCCTGATTGTGGCGCTCACCTGCACGGCGCCAAACACGCATACGACCATCATTGGCACCAAGGCACAAGCGATTCTCATCGCTGAAGACGACACGTCTCCATTCGTCCCTCCATTCACGCCTGTCGCGACGCCACTGGAGGCGAGCTGCACAATGTTGGGGCGTGAGCGGAAGACGGCCTAACGGTGTGCGGGACCTTAGCCCAGCTTCATGGAGACTGTTGCGAATGGTCCTCGCCGATACCCCAGGATCAACCGTGTCCCTAATTTGCTGGGAAGTGGCGGTGCGGTCCCCTACGGCACTGCGTAGGGTCCTACGGTCTTGGCGTGCATCCGTGCGTCGCTGCGGTCCGGTCCCAGGTCGACGGGCACGTGCACCTTCCGCCGACCACTGGCGACAACATCGATGTACTGTGGAGACCTCACGCCCCACGTGTTGAGCAATTCGGCGGTACGTCCACCCGGCCTCCCGCATGCCCACTACACGTCCTCGCTCAAAGTCCGTCAACTGCACATACGGTTCACGTCCACGCTGTCGCGGCATGCTACCAGTGTTAAAGACTGCGATGGAGCTCCGTATGCCACGGCAAACTGGCTGACACTGACGGGGGCGGTGCACAAATGCTGCGCAGCTAGCGCCATTCGACGGCCAACACCGCGGTTCCTGGTGTGTCCGCTGTGCCGTGCGTGTGATCATTGCTTGTACAGCCCTCTCGCAGTGTCCGGAGCTAATATGGTGGGTCTGACACACCGGTGTCAATGTGTTCTTTTTTCCATTTCCAGGAGTGTATAACGCCGCGGTGCGGACGGCTAAGGGAACGCTTGATTAAATTCGCTGTCCCAACTAGCCGCTGGGCTAGTAATGCACAACTTTAAGTTACTAAATAAATCATTGCTTCCTTTGCTGATGGCCAATGAAGCTCTCAATTTAAATGTGCAATCAGCACAAAGGTAAGTAACCATAATAAAAGTCTGACGTGGCTAAATCCAATATTTTGGGCGAGAGAATTAATTTAATTACACTACACGCAGTAGACGAGCTCTGAAGTTGCCCTTTGGAGACACGCTACCGCTATAGTTTTATAGTTCATCAGTTGAAACTTTTTACGTCTTTATGATTGTAGCGTGTCTCCCTTCTATTTAAATTTCAACATCCTAGCTTTATTTATTCACCTACTTACTCTATTTGCTTCCTTAATTTTTAAGACAAAAACCATAAAATCATGAATTTCAATTAAAATTTTAATTTGTGAGATCCAAAATACTGTTTCTACTAAATTGTTATGCAAAAGGAATCTAAATATAAATTTTTAAGTTTCTAGCTATTTGCTGTTGCGCCAATGATTTTTACAGAAAAACGTCCAAATCTCGAAAATGGTTAAAGCTATTGAACTGATATTCAACACATATTGGTTTAGTATTGCTCCTGACATGCTAGAAACGTTTCAGGTTATTTACTTGATTTTTAAAGTATTGCGCAACATTTATGACATCAGCGCTAGTTACAGCGGACTGGCTGGCACACAATGGAAAGACTGATGTGAATTTTATACGACGTGAGTAGGCTGCTTCCCTACACTATCGAACCTCTCTATGGAATTCCCAATGAATTTGTGTTTTGTAAGTTCGTATGGTTCCATAAATAGTGTCATTTTGAATAACGTTATTATGGGTATTGGGCCGCGTCGTTGTAAAATACTAAAGAAACCTAAATTTCCGACATTTCGACCGTCTTGCTGCGATCATCTTGTCGTAAATTTAGGTTAAAAAAAGATTGGTGATTGCACAGCACATGGTTGTGGGAATAGGAGGACCAGACCCATTTAAGGATACTATACGACAATCCCCTTTTTACTTCCTTTATTTACCACATGATAATAGCATAATAGGATGGCTATTAGCCGATAAACTTTATTTAAATAAAATGTAACAATAAAATGAAAAATTAAAACAGTACATTGAACTTATAGTTCACAGCCATCAGTGATTAGCCCGTGAAATATAACACACAGTAATTCAAAGCGTAAATTCTTGATAAAAAATGTAATATTTATTTATGAATACGTCAATTTAAAACAAAATCACTCTTGTAACATGAACAAATAGGCACAGCTAATGAAATTATACCTCAACTGAATTTAAACTTCAGCTTAAATATATCGCAATCATATAAAAAAAAATTACCATCACAAGGATATAACCAATCCCTTGCCATGAAACTTCAAGCACAACACAGTTGCACAGTATTTAAACCACCTTATCTTAGAGAAAAATAGGAAAAACAAAATCTTTCAAACAGCAATTTTAATTTGTCTAAACAGCAGTCTGATTGGACCAGTAGAATCACTACCCTCTGCTTCCTCTTACTTAAAACAGCATGATTTACACTAAAAAAATTAGTGAGGAAGGCGCTTTCTGATCAACATTTTGTCGTTGCACTGCGGTCGCATAAGGAGAGTGTAGGCCTCACTGACTGGGCCCGACGGCAGCAACACCTAAAAAGGCAGCCTCAGACACGACATAGACAAACAAGTCCCACCCTGCAACTTACGGAAAAAGCAGTCAGTTTATAGCCAAACGTTGTGACTCTTGTGACGCCGTCAACCTTTAACCCAGCACTAATCTAATATAGCAGACAATGAATTAAAGGATCAGAGGAGCAGCTCATACTGTGGCTGATATAGACGAACTTTCAGACAAGGAGGTGAAATTTAATTATGACTAGTCGGCTTCTGCCTTTCCTGTTTCCATGACCACAGTGAAAATGGACAGCATATTAGAACTTAATTACACAACTCAACTTATACAAGCACTGCACAATTAAGTGGCTTAACTAACGTAAGTAACATCGAATACTAGTAATGTGCAGCAAAAAAAGATTAGAAATTTACAGTGTTTGTACTGGCACCTCCCAGATTGAATATAATTTAAGAATCACTAACAGGACTACAGGAGCTTAGCGTTTTTCACAGGCTTCACGTTAAAACATTTTAGATGGTATGTGCCTGACAAAACCATAGAAAACTTATTTTAAAGGCACAACAAACTGATTTAAATATGTGTAGCAGTACAGCAAGGGCAGAACTCGTACACTGCTGAGTCAGAAAGTAAAGTAGTGCAATCACAACATGGCACGGTTTCCAACAGAATATTAAGTACCAACAACTTGGCATTTCGGAGCATAGAACTTAAAACGGCTCATCCACTGAAAAGGACACCGTGTCTGACAGCAGCATGAGGGTGGTAGATACTGCTTGACGCCACAGCACAGGACACAGCCACACCCACGGCCAGCAGCTCACGGACAGCAACAGCTTCCACTGCGGACGCTAACAACTCCAATTCCGCTACACCAACATAGCCTCGCCGCGCCGCGCCAACCCACTCAGCGGTGTCGCTGCTCCTCGTCACGCCAAGGCAAGAGCGGCCCTGCACTGCTCTGGGACCGACTGCTCGCAGTCGTAGCAGTAACACGCTCAGTATGCGGTAGTATTGGCTTCTCCGGAACATGTTCGTAACTCTCTCCAACCTTGTTGGAAAACACCCTGTCAGCCTGTTTATTTTTTTCTTTATTGTAATTTCATTCCCCTTCCCCATATGGGCAGGGGAGGGCTGTCAGCAGCACAATCCACCGCTCTTCAGCCGAGTGACACTACAACTAAAACAAGAATAAAATGATACATATAAGAAGATAAAAGAAGGGGGACATAAAACAGAGTAAGGGGAGTTAATGGAGGTAAAAATACACTGACATGGTGATGTTCATGGAGGGACAATTAAAAAAGTCGGCATAAAGTTAAAAAACACAGTTGACGATTCTTAGAACACAAAGAAGGCACTGAAGACACACCTACAGGTTAAAAGTCGACCGCAGTATTAAAAACACTCCAGAACAACACACTTAAAACCCACTTGGAGCACACACGGTGAAGAATAAAACTTCCAGGTGGGACCTGCCGAGGGAGGGGCCAGAGAGGATGGAAAAGGAAGGGAGAGCAAGGTGCAGCAGGGGAGGGGGCAGGATGAAAAGAGGAGGAATATCAGTGGGTACACCTAGAGGCAGGAGACTGGTGGGGTAGTCAAAGAGGGAAGACAAGGCAGGAGGGAGTGCAGAGACACTGAAGGGGAGCACAAGAGAGAAGGGAGGGGAAGGAGAGGGAGCCCTGAGGAGGAGGCGGGAGGAAGGTGGGGTTAGAGTTCGTAGGAAGGGCAGATGTAAGGGCAAAGCTCATCATCTGGGAGGGGTAGATGATGGAAGTTGCGTTGGAAAAGGAAGTGGTGGCTGTGGAGATGGAGAAAGGGTGGGACACAATGGTAAAAATGATTCAAGTGGCTCTGAGCACTATGGGACTTAACAGCTCAGGTCATCAGTCCTCTCGAACTTAGAACTACTTAATTCTAACTAACCTAATGACATCACACACATCCTTGCCCGAGGCAGGATTCGAACCTGCGACCATAGTGGTCGCGCGGTCCCAGACTGAAATGCCCAGAACCGCTTGGCCACACCGGCTGGCCAGACGCAACGGTAAAGGTGCGGCAATGGGCTGGGGGTGGAGAGGAAGGGAGACATTAGGGGGCGAGGGAGATCAATGCGGTGGACAATATATAATGTGCGAATGTGTTCAAAGAAAAGGGGTTGAGGGAAGGGGATGAGGTCATAGAGGATGCACGTGGGCCATGGAAGTCGGATGTAAAGGCCCTGTCGGCCTGTCTTAGCCTGTTCCTTTTAACCTTCATGTAGCCAAGCACACCATGGCAAAGCAAGCAAGGCGAAGACCCGACACATGGCTCGTGCCAGAGATAAAGAGATGCCGCCTCAGCTCAATAGACAAACCTGCTTCCATAACATTTAAAGATTTTTACAGTGCTGACTGGAATACATTGTTTCAAATTCTGATGGTAGAAGGGATAAAATACAGGGAGCGAAATGTTATTTGGAGTACGGAAAACAGAAAACAGTTATAAATGATATGAAGGGGAGCAGTGGTTGAAAAGGAAGTGAAATGTGGTTGTAGTCTATACGAAATGTTATTAAATCCGTACACTGAGCAAGCAATAATGGCAACTAAGCAGAAATTTGGGAAGGGAAATAATGTCCAGTGAAGAGAAATAAAATATTTGTAGTTTGCCGATGACACTGTAGTTCTATCAAACACAGTAACCTCTCTTTGGTTGGTAACTGATGCGTTATAGTCACAAAAGTCACCGAAGTGGCGTCCTACAAAAAGACTTTAACCACGCGAAATTTGTTATTATTATCACGTTCTGAATCGATGTATCCAACATGGTATGGCAGTTGGCGTTACTATACTGCAGCCGCACTCCAGGAAGCGCATTCGCCGGCCGGTGTGGCCTAGCGGTTCTAGGCGCTGCACTCTGGAACCGCAAGACCGCTACGGTCGCCGGTTCGAATCCTGCCTCGAGCATGGATGTGTGTGATGTCTTTAGGTTAGTTAGGTTTAACTAGTTCTAAGTTCTAGGGGACTAATGACCTCAGAAGTTGAGTCCCATAGTGCTCAGAGTCATTTGAAGCGCATTCGGCTCTTCCCTCAACACATACAATCGCAGTTTTCGCTCGAAATCGGCCCACATTTGACACAAAGCGGACTTGGAAAACCAGTTGAGTGCAAACGGTAGTGTCTTGAAAAGACATCATAAGATCAACTTCAACACAAATAAAAGAATGGTAAGGCAATGTAGTCGAACTAAGCAGATGGGTACTGAAGTAATTAGATTAGGTTCAAGGGGCTCTGAGCGCTATGGGACTTAAGATCTGAGGTCATCAGTCCCCTAGAACTTAGAACTACTTAAACCTAACTAATCTAAGAACATCACACACATCCACGCCCGAGGCAGGATTAGAACCTGTGACCGTAGCTGGCGCGCGGTGCCAGACAACCTCCTAGAACCGCTCGGTCACAGCGGCCGGCCAATTAGAGTAGGGAAAGAGTCATTAAGAGTAGAAAATGAGTTTTGCTATCTGGGCATCAAAATAACTGATGAAGACCGGACACGATATAAAATGCAGAGTAGCTACAGAATGGAAACCATTTCTGAAAGGAAGGAATTTTAAAGTAGAAAAGTAAGTGTTGGGAACAGCCGTGTGCAGAGGTGAGACATAGACAATTAGCAGGTCAAGCCTGAAGACAGTACAAGCCTTTGGAATATAGTAGTACAGAAGAATACTGCATAGACACAATATCTAATGAGTGTATATTGAATCGAATTGAGGAAAAACGAAATTTATAACACAACTTCGATCATTAGACACGATTCATATGAAGGCTTCAGGCAAATGTAAGTCTAACGATGGAGGTAAGTGTCGGAAGTAAAAATTTGAAATCTTGGGATGAATACGGTAAGCAGGTTCGAAAGATGTAGGTTGTAGTAGTTATTCGAATATGAAGAGAGTTGCGCAGGATAGAGTAGCGTGGAGTGCAGAATCAAACCAGTTTTTGGACCAAAAATTACAACACTGACGCGGCGACGTATTACAAGTGTAAAAAATTTGACAACTGTACATCGAGAGAGAAATGCAAAAGCAAAAACTTAGAAGAAACTTTATTAATCAAAATTGTATTACATAAATATCCATAATATAACTTCTCAGTCAAATAGAAGAATGCTGTTCTAATAGAAGGATAAGGCACGAGTTTGTAAGGAATCGAAACTGTAGACACATTTAGATAATTCCTCTGTATCTTCAAACCATTTCAGGCGTACAAAAGGACGGTTTGGGAGCAATGAAACCAGGTTCTTCCTATCGCCCTCGTGCTCTTTTTCCCTGTTTCTTTGAACATGATGTACCTTAAATACCAATCTTCCTTTGTATAACAGGTATTAGTGAAAAATTACAGCTCGTACATGATAGCGTAGCCGGCACAGGAGACTTAATACGTAATGAAACTCTGTCATGGTTCCAGCAACACCGAAAGTTTCGAGTACATGTGTTAAGGGCACCCGCACAACGTGTCGGAACAAAAACGGACGTGGAACTCCGCCAGCCTACGAGAAAACCCCAGCTGCCAGTGCCGCTGCAGTCCTCTTGAATACGAAGTTGAGGAGAGCGAGTGGACGAGAGTGCTTCAACTTTGCTGGCAAACTAAAACATCGCTACGGACAGATAGCATTAACAGTACTGGACGCATCTCCCCATTCTCCTGCTTGTAGTTTTGCACTGCAGTTTGGAAACACTCTCTGTGTACTACCTAGCTCAGCTGAAGGACAAATCTAATTTACAGTATGCAGCGAGTTGTAACGAGTGTTTCGGGCACGAAGCAACCGCAACCTCCAACGGCGAGGGCGAATGAATGCATTGTAGCCTAGCTGGGATCATCAAATACGGCCTCGACCCGGTACTCGAACTGCGTGGGAGGTGGCGCATACTAAACGAGACGAGCTACAAGCGGCCTTGGATAGAAGTTCGAGAAAATTGTGGCGGTATTTAACATGTCAGAGTGAGTCTATACGAGGTAACGGCAGTGCGTCGACTGACCAATTCAGATACAGCTGCTCGATGTCAATACTGCGAATGACTATTTGTCAGTGAATGATAGTGGTGCCCTTTATTCTGATCAAAGATGGCTATATTTATCGGCTACTAAAATCGCAAAAAAAAATCAAATTTAGACTTTTGAGCATCCTTATCAGTTAAATCGAGAGCCTATGCATGGCATGATGATATGCGATGAGAGCAACTTTAATTGTTGTACAAATACTTTTCCACGAGGTCGTAAGTTCTAACAAGTATGTTAAAAACATACTTCAGTCTTCTGACAACAAAGTGGCAACTAAAGAAAAGACTTACGCGCCATCCTGAACAAAGAAAAAGCATACTCCGACAGTGTGTCTAAGACAGTATTACTAGATGTCTTTGATAATAGCTGTTGTAGTCTTTGAGAGTATTAGTAGGTGTTTCGGATGATTTGATTGATCCTGTTGTCAAAAATAGTTCATGATTCGTGTAGTCCTTTACTTTTGAGAAGCACTACTCATTACATTGAAAGTAATTCAGCAGTTATAAATGACTGTTGCACTGATTTAACTCTTAGTGAGATATTATTATCCAATTACAGGTATTTTGCTAGCAGTTGTCACTATCTCCGAATCTGGGCTGTAAGATGTAAGGTAGCCACGATGATTTTTGCTGTAATTGGTAAACGAGGAAATTGGGCATACTATTTAAAGTTTCTGTCATACTACTCAAACCACAGAAATGAATGTAAAGGGAAAAAGATGACACTTGGAAGATGGACTGAGACGGGGTGTCCTCAACTTCATAAAGCCTACTGACTAGGAAGTACCGGTTCTCAAGTCTAGGAAGCCGACAACGGCCGAAAGAGCTATGTGCTGACCCCATTCCACTCCATAACGTATCCTAAAGGTGCCATAAGACAGAGGATGACACGGCAGCAGTGGGCAGCAGTGGGCCCATCAAGGTAGTATCTCGGAGCTCTCGACTCGTAGACCTGCCAAGAAGTGGTCATCAGTACTGCACGCTAATTAGGATGACATTCGAGCTTGTGTTAACAGACTCGAATACTATTGGCAGAAGGAAAATTTTTGGCAGCGATATTTGGCCGGACGGCTCCGCAACGCCATTCTACTGTATGTACAACAAACCCCGGTATGTGACGGTGCAAGTGAGGCTCTTTGCGTCGTCGGGATCAATACTCACCAAATGTCGACAGGCAAAACTCGAGTACGTGTCACAAGGTATGCCTCACTTTATGTCTTACATTATGAACCGAACGGGAAAATACGAAAAATGTCAAAGGGGTCCCCTAAATATTTCAAGCAATCTATTTTAAACAGACCATTTCAAGTGATATTTTCTCCATATTTATTTTGCGAGCAGTGCTGCACACAACTCGTAACTCAAGCAATAATTTCCACCGGCCGTTTTTTGTGCAATCAGGTGTGCATTCTGAAATTGTAGCTGCCAGTTATTGGGAGGAAACAGCAGGTAAATTTGAATAAAATAAATTTGGTATCAGGCTGCATCATTATAACACACAAAAGCAATTAACCTTGGGATTAGTATTGCCTCGTGTGGTCCTAAATTTCTTTGGGATCGTATATGGTTTCCCACAGCTCGGCTGCTACCAATTATTCCAACCATGAATTATTAAACTGATAGTTTGGTAATATTCACACCTGTCAGCCCATGCTTTCGTCTCTCTCCCCATCCAAACAGATCTCGGAAGACCCACGATACCGACCTACTGCCGTGCCATCTTCAGCCGATGGGCTTCACTGGATGTGGATATGGAGTGGTATGTGGAAAGCACACCACACTCCCGAGTGTCGCTACTCCTCAACGAAGAACCTCCTCAATAAGCCTCACAAGGGCTGAGTGTAACCCCCCCCCCCCCCCCCCCAAGCCAGCAGCCGGCCGGTTACCCGTCCAACTGTTAGGCGGGCCCAGCAGCGCATGATTTCGAGACCTGACGGGAACCAGAATTACCACTACAGCAAAGCCGTTGGCTACATGCCTTCTTAGCAACTGTAAATATAACGTTATTCTTGAAGTCTTAGCTCTTTTGGCGTCTCTCATATATCTTTCTCTCCAAGTGAAATAGTTTTGTCATGACAAGTCCATCCAAGGATGTCAATAAAACTAAGGGGATATCGTCTACTCCCGACAGATCACAGTAGGTAAGTGCGGTCGGGTGGGCTAGCAGTTGGTTGGGTGACCATCTGGTGCACCGAGCACTGTTAGAAAACGGGGTGTACTCATCCCTTGTGAGGAAAACTGAGGAGCTACTTGATTGAGAAGTAGCAGCTCTGGTCTCGTAAACTGACATATGACCAGAAGAAGCGGTGAGGTGACCACATGCCCCCCAATATCTGTAGCCAGTGATGCCTGTGGTTTGAGGATGACATGGCGGCTGGTCGGTACCATTGGGCCTTCATGGCCTGTTCGGGCAGAGTTTAGTTTTTTTCCATCTGTTTTAGCATTCCCTTCTTTCCTTAGAACTGGCTGGCTATCTGAGTTCTTGGTATTCATACAACTGCTTCTCTTATCTCCTAAGATCTCTTATTTTACTATATGTGACATTTGCTGGGGTTAGGCAAAAATATGGAAACACGGCGATAAGTGCATGTTTGAATATACACGTAGATGTTAGCCAAGTATGCAGGTTTCGCTGTTGCATTTCACTGCAAACAGCATCTGTGTAATGTCCTCACTACGCTGGAAGTGTCAGTCGCGGTCACAAAAATGCTCTGTGTAGTTGTGAGTGCATTACGTCGGAGCCACGTGAATTTGAACGGGGGCAAATTATTGATGTTCGTATCATGAAAGCGTCGGTAACCAAGATAGCCGAAGTGTTTGATGTTACAAGAGGCACTGTATGTAAGATTTATACAGTATGCAAGGAAAGCGGAAGAACATAGCTCGCTGAGTCACAACACGGACGTAAACGTGTGTTGAGTGATTGTGACAGGCGGTCATTGAGGAGAACTGTGACGAAAAATAAGGGGAGGACAAGTGAAAATGTTACCTCAGAACTGAAAGTCGCACTCGCAAACCCTTGCAGGAAAACGACACGAATGGAGCTCCATAAGCAAGGCAAGCTGGAATTCCATAACCACCCAACAGTAATGCAAACGCCCGTAACAGGAATAAGTGGTGACGAAGCTATAAAACCTGGAATTTGGAGCAACTGAAGAATGTCATTTGCCCAGGTGACTCTTCTTTCCACTTTTTTTACAGTTTCCGCCCAAGTTTAAGTCCCAAGAGTGAAACGTGGTGGGGGATCAGTGATGATATGGGCAGCCACCTAGTGTTATTCCGCAGGTCTGATGGTAACTCTGCATGGTCAGCTTACTGTCAAGCATTATGTGACCTGACATGTGGAATAATCGGGTCTACTGCCGGATGTATGTGTCGCTCTGGCACAATATTTCGGCCACGTAACTCGTTGCCTTCTTCAGGTGCTACCTGAGAGGACCAGCGCCAGGCGGGTGCGGACCGTGAACAGAACGCCCGACAAACAACGGGCCTCAGAGAGCTGCCACAAATGGAGACCAAGTAGGGCGCGGACGTACGAGGGAGCACCAGGGAAGAGACAACATTACAAGACAAGCAGCGCTGGGCGGACGCGGACCGCGAACGGAGCGCCCGACGCGAGACGGGCCTAAGACAGCTGCCACAACTGCAGATCGGCTTCCGGAAGGATCACTCCACGGTCCATCAGCTTATGCGGCTGGTGGAAGAGGCCATGCGCGCCCTGGAGACTCGCGAATACCTTGGCGCTGTGTTTCTCGACGTCTCCAGGGCATTCGACTGTGTGTGGCACGGCGGCCTCGTGTACAAACTTTTTGTGCACGGGGTCCCGACGTCGCACGGGGTCCTACTCCGATCGTATCTGGCCGACAGGACTTTCCACTTCCGCCTGGACGAGGGGACGTCCACGCACCAATCCATACGTGCCGGAATGCCGCAGGGGTCCGTTCTCGGCCCCTTGCTCTACTCCTTATTCACTGCCGACGCTCCGCGCGTAGCGCCGGAGAAGTTGACACTCTACGCCGACGACACGGCGCTATTCGTGAGGAGTATGAAGGCAGTCGAGATGTGGCGCCTGCTCCAGCGTGGATGTGAGGCCCTTGGTGCGTGGTCGACAAAGTGGCGCCTGAAGCAGAATGCGGCGAAGAGCCAGGCAGTGGTGTTCACGCGAAGACCACTGCCACCAGATCTTCCGCCAGTCACCATCATGGGAAGCCCCATCCCATGGAGCCAGACTGGCTGCTACCTGGGAGTGATTCTCGATCAGAAGCTAACGTGGAAGGCCCACATCGAGGACGTCAGGGGCAGAGCAATCGGGTGCCTACGCGTTCTGTACCCTCTGCTCAACTCGTCGTCCACCTTGCCTCCCCACCACGGCATCATGCTGTACCTGACGCTGGTTCGTCCAGTGCTGGAATACGCGGCCGTGGTGTGGGGCAACGCGGCCGACACACACATCAACAAACTGCAGAGGGTGCAGAACAGGGCGCTCAAGCTCGCTCTGCGCCTACCGAGGCTCTATTCGACCGCTCGGCTACACCGGCCAACCGGCATCCCCTTCCTCCGCAACCGATTTAAACAATCGGCGCGGGTCTTCTACGAGCGGGCCGTACGGTTCGACAATAGGCTCATTAGGGACTTGGGCAATCCTATTCACCACAGGAGAACCACGCGTTGGCCTGACCTGTTAACAGAATAATATCTCGCGACAGAGAAAGGACAACTCCCCCCCCCCCAGAAAACACCTCAGACCAATTCGGACCGTGAGGAAGCCACTCCACAAATATAGGATTATGCTTAGCCTGCTCCCATCATGAGTCAGGGCAGACTCATATGGATATGTGACAGTGGCAGTGCCACAACTGCAGATGGTGGACGAAGCGGGCGCGGACGTCCGTGGGAGCATCATGGCTGGGCCGAAACCTCAGGGGCAGCACAAGGCGGGTGCAGACCGCGAACGGAACGCCCGATACAGGACAAGCCTCAGACAGCTGCCACATGGCGACCAAGTCAGGCGCGGACGTCCGAGGGAGCACCGGGCAGGAGACAACACATTACAGGCAGCGCCAGGAGGGCGCGGACGGCAGAGAGAGCACCCAGCGCCCTCTGGGCATAAATACGGCAGTCTCAAGTAGCACCTGAAGAAGGCAAGGAGTTACGTGGCAGAAATATTGTGGCAGAGCGACACAGACATCCGGCAGTAGACCCGATTAATCCACATGTCAAGATCTCGCCGGGAAAGCCTGAAGAGTTACATTATGTGACCTCTTTTTGGCCGATCAAGTCCATCCCATGGTGCAATGTTTGTTCCCCAGCGGTGATGCTGTGTTCCAAGGCGACAGTGCCCTCTTCACACGGCTCTCATTGTCCACGGCCGTTTCTGTGAGCACGAGCATAAATTAGGGCGTGTCCTGTAGCTACTACAGTTACCAGATCCCAATATTATTGTGTATGATCGCAATCCACCTCCATCATATTTACCTGTACTTGCCACTATTTTGCAGGAAGAATGGTAATATTCCTCTTAAAAGCATAAAGGACCTATAATTAACCATTCCGAGAACACAACTGGACATTGTTTTAATGCCAACAGATTTCCCACACTGTATTAAGCAGGCTAATGTGTTGTGATATTTACATTCCATTTTCAATTCATTCTCTAAGTTTGATTTCCATTAGCGGTAAATAGTTTGTAGCTGAGTACACATTTAACGACACAGTTTTATCAGCAGCTAATCCTGAGAGGAGAAGAAGCACTTCCTTTTCTTCAAAGATGATCAAACTGTTCCGGTCGTTTCTGAAACATTCTTCGTAACTCTTATAAACTGCTGCAGCTAGACATTGACTTCTGAGATGTCGAGACTCTGAGATAAAATTCGTACGCAGCACATATATGGATGACACCAATTCGGATTCGTCCAAGTAAATGTACAAAATAGTTTCATCTGTATTTTAAACGTTCAGCAAATAACAGAAAATGTTTTATTTCCATCCGTGAGGTGCTTTTCAGTTATGAGGTAAATGAAAATGTTTTAATCATATTTGAAACGCATGTCAGCATTAATCTGGTGCCATTTACGTTTAAAGTTTCGTCCAAAAATTATTTTTGCGTAATTGCAGCGTGTGGGAACAGAAGCGAAATCCGCAGAGAATTCAGCATATATAGGTCGATTCAAAGAAACGTTTAAAAACTGACCTGGCGCATTAGGCATCAACAACAAAGATCAGTAATCACATAGGAAACAGGGCTCGTAAACGAAACAGAAGGGTTCTATTGTCACGAGACGGTAGCTTCAAAGCGTGTGTCCTCTTCACGAATGGGGCTACATTCTCACTCGAGGATGCGATGAACTTTCAGTGTCTCCACACGTGGGAGAATGTGAACCAAAATGCTACTCACAGCGCAAATTTACCGTTAATGTGTGGACGGACATCGTCGGAGCCTGTTTAATTTCGATGTAAATTCTCCCAGACCGACTTGATAGTCGCACTATCTCGTATTCTCCGAGAGGTTCTGACAGGCATGCTGAATGATGTTCCCATGTCTATTCGTCGCTGCATTCGATTTCAGCACGACGGAGTCCCCGCGCATCTCAGCCTTCTGGCTACTGTACGGCAGCATGTTTTGAACAGTAGTGCTATTGACAACATGACTCGTGCATATGATGTTATTTATATGTATTTGACGATGTTGCTGAGTTTTCATTTAACATTTGACTATGCCACTATGGCTGAAGTGCAATAGAACTTTGTTTTTATAAAGTAGGTATGCCTCTTCATACTTAAGATTCACAAATGCAAATATTTGTCAGTAGTACTTTTTATTGTGGTCCATTTACTGTTTTTAAGCTGTATACAATCTGTGAGTGTATTTATGTTTTTTCCCATTTTTTGCTCGAGATCTGATGATGGTCATTACAGACCGAAACCAGTAATCTTTTAACAATAAGTTTGTGACCATAGGTGTAAATTAAAGGGAGCTTCTAAATTACCGAAATAATGAACTACAAAGCATACAAACCTGCAAATTGGTCATAAATCAGTGAAATGGTGCGGTACACTGTTGTACAGATCTGCCAACTACTCGTAAATCACTGAAATAATGCATATATAAAGCACTGCAAACACGCTCACTATGCTTTAACAGCTAGAAATAATGTAGTGCACAAACACTCATTGCATGTAAAAAAGCTTTTGAACTGTCGTCAACATATCAGAGGCTCCAGGGGCACACGCGCGTCGACGCTGCCATGAGCCACAGCTCAAAGCAAGCCAGCGTCAGCCATGAATCTCACGCCACTGGCGCCTACAGCAATCAGATGAAATTCATATGTTACACTGACGCCACATGTCTCTCTAAATAAGCGTCAAGTCATCTTCTGGGCTGCGTGCGTGTGTTTACCATTGCTGACATGAAACCTGTGCATACTGATGTCACAGTTCATGGTGTAGAAATCTATTGGACTGCTTTCTCTCCATCGCGATCCTAATGGGACATGCGAGACACATCTAGCTGTACATGTGTGGCTGACACATCGCCACGAATTTCCACATAGTGACACACCATGTAAAAGGTTCTCAGTGTTGCACTGACGACATATGGCGATGTAAACCAAGAGCCAAGTCGACCTCTCGGAAATAGTATAGTGTCGCACAAATAGTTAACCGTCGCTTTTGTAGGAGCTTTTATGATGTCCCAGTTTGTCTGCATGGAAAGTCTTGTCTTAAGAGAACCAGTTTACGAAAATAGCTCAGAATAACGCCGAATGCATTGGTCCTGATGGTGCTAAGGTGGCACCCCGTCCATCACGTGCTACCATTCATGGAAATCGTTTAAGCCTTGCTTTCAACAACCATCGAAACGCAAACGTTCTCGCTGCTTTATAGAGGCTCCTCCATCCCAGCACAAAGGATCTCTTGTGAACTGAATGGAGCATTATGATTGATTCTTATTGAATTTACCTGCTGATTCACTGATCCGCCAGTGTGGAAGCACTGTCCGCCTTTCTTTTTTTCTTTCTGCAGACGAGACTTTCAGGGGCAAAAAATAATTTTGCACAGTTTAGCATATCGCACCAACAATTAAACCTTGCAGAATAGCCTACAGATCGTCAAATATGGAAATACTCTTATACAATTACACTGCTCTGCCACTGAGGACAGGAGCTTGAATAGTAGAGCCTGAAACCAATCTCCAACCCAGCAATTTACCACCACATACCGTGTCGATGTAGTAAACATACAATTCGTATCCTGCTCCATACAAAAGTCGCTCCTTTTACGTCTTTTGTATAACTATCGACGACCAGACACTCGTACAGATACCGCGAAGACAGACAGCACCGTATATACTCCTCGCAGTACTAGATATTTTGCAGCATCCGACGATCACAAGTCATCCGCTCCCGACGCGTGACCAGAGCGCCCACAGCACTGTTGCTCTCTAGGACAATAGCCTTATTACACTGTGGCATGTTTATAATTGCTTGGTTCATGTATGAACACCTGTGTTTAACCTTGCGTACTATGTGTACGAATAAACTGCCATTATTACGGTGCTCTGGCCTGAGTTTTAATTAGCAGCATGTAACGAAAATAACACCATCTTATGAGAGCCAAAAGGATTGTAATAACCATATTCCACTGCACCCTTCTCCAGACTTGCGGTCACTCCAGGATGTAGTAACTGATGGCAGCAAACAATGCTGTATGTGCAGAAAGTAGGCATTTTATCGCAGGAAATGTCAGCGATATTATTGTAACAAAAGTTTTGGTCAAGTTTTATTAACTGTTACGGCCGGTTAGCCCGAAATGGGTCATCGTCAAATATAAAATGCAGGACATTGCTCGTATGCGTCGATATAACAATGTGACATACACAGAAACGCCAAAGAAACTGGTACAGGCAAGCATATTCAAATACAGAGATATGTAAACGGGCAGAATACGGCGCTGCGGTCAGCAACGACTAAATAACAAGAGTCTGGCGCAGTTTTTAGATCAGTTACTAATCATATAATGGCAGGATAGCAAGATTTAAGTGTGTCTGAACGTGGTGTTATAGTCGGCGCACGAGCGATGGGACAAAACATCTCAAAGGTTGTGATGAAGTGGGGATTTTCCCGTACGGCCATTCCACGAGTGTACCGTGAATATCGGGAGTCTAGTAAACCATCAAATATCCGACGTCGCTGCGGCGGGGAAAAGATCCTGCAAGAACGGGACCAACGACGACTGGAGAAATCGTTCAACGTGATAGAAGTGCAACCCTTGCGCAAATTTCTGCAGATTTCAATGCTGCGCCATCAACAAGTGTCAGCGTGCGAACCATTCAACGAAACATCATAGACATGGGCTTCCGGAGCCAACATTGGACTGTTGATGACTGGAAACATATTGGCTGGTTGGACGAGTCTCACTTTCAGTTGAATCGAGCGGGTGGACATGTCTGGGTATGGAGACAACCGCATGAATCCATGGATCCTTTATGTCAGCAGGTGACTGTTCTAGCTGATGGATGCTCTGTAGTTGTGTGGGGCGTGTGCAATTGGAGTTATATGGAACCCCTCATAGGCCTACATACGACTCTGTCAGGTGAGACATATGTAAGCACCTACATCTACATCTACATCATACTCCGCAAGCCTCCGCAAGCCACCTAATGGTGTGTGGCGGAGGCCACTTTCGTTACCACAATCTGATGGCTCCAAGACTGTTCCACTCGCGAATAGTGCGTGGAAAGAACGACTCCCCGTGGTCCGTGCGCAAGATGTATGTGAGGGGGAAGTAATATGTTGTCCGACTCCCCCTGAAAAGTGCTGTCCCGAAATTTCAATAGTAAATCTCTCCGTGATGCGCAAATGCGCAACGCCTCTCCTGTAAAATGAACCAGTGGAGTTTGCTTAGCATCTCCGTAACGCTCTCTCGCGAGCTAAATGGTCCCGTGTCGAAACGTGCCGCTCTTCGTTGGATCTTCTCTATTTCCTCTTTAAGTTCTACATGGTAAAGATCCCAGATAGATGAGCAGTACTCAAGGATCAGGCGAAAAAGCGCCATATATTCCACTTCTTTCGTGGATGAGTTACATTTCCTTAAGATTCTTCCGGTAAGTCTGAGTCTGGCGTCTGCCTTTTCCCACTATCTTTTTTATATGGTCTTCCCGCTTAAAGTCGCTCTGGATAGTTACGCCGAGGTATTTTACCGCAGCCTCTGTCTTCAGCTGTTTGTCATCAATAGTGTAGCTGTACAGTAGTGGATTTCGATTCCTATGTATGCGCAATATGTTATATTTATTTACGTTCAGGGTCAACTGCCAGAGTCCGCACCATTTATCAATTTTCTATAGGTTGTTCTGTAGATTCTTACTATCTTTTGGCGTTGCTACTTTGGTACAGACAACTGCATCATCTGCGAATAGCTTTAAAGAGCATCCGACGCTTTCTAGTACATCATTTATATATATTGTAAACAGCAACGGTCCTATCACACTTTCCTCCGGATATTACCTTTACATCTGTCGACGTAGTTCTCTTAAGAGCGACGTGTTGAGTTCTATCTGCAAGAAAGTCTTGAATCCAACCGCAGGTCTGCTCCGATACTCCGTTAGCTCGTACTTTTTTCATCAAACGCCAATACGGGACGGAGTCAAATGCCTTACCGAAATCCAGGAATCTGAGCGCCGTTGTCCATTGCGCTGTGGATCTCATGGAGGAACAGAGCGAGTTGAGTTTCGCTGGATCTTTGTTTGCGGAATCCATGTTGATTTTTATAGAGGAGATGTTCATTTTCTACTAACGTCATAATTCTTGAGCATAAAACATGTTCCATAATTCTATAACAGATTGACATCAACAAATAGGTCTATAATTGTGTGGATCTGTCTTATGGCCATTCTTAAAAACGGGAGTGAGCTGCGCTTTTTTTCCTGTCATTAGGTACCTTTCGCTGCTCAAGCGATCTACGATAAATTACTGTTAGAAGTAGAGCAAATTCTTTCGCAATCTTTATAGAATCTTACAGGTACCTCATCTGGTCGTGAAGCCTTTCCGCTACTAAGCGATTGTAGCCGCTTTTCAGTTCCGCGATTTGTTATCTCAATATCTGCCGTTTCGATGTTCGTACGACGACTGAAAGCATCCTGTCTGGTCATCTGCATCCATTCATGTCCATTGTGTATTCCGACGTACTTGTGCAAATCTAGCAGGACAGTGCGAGAGACCACACGTAGAGAAGTGCTCCATTGTGGCTCCAGGAACACTCTTCTGAGTTTAAA
Source organism: Schistocerca gregaria (assembly GCF_023897955.1). NCBI lineage: Eukaryota > Metazoa > Arthropoda > Insecta > Orthoptera > Acrididae > Schistocerca > Schistocerca gregaria. Next base: position 641,422,539 of record NC_064921.1, read on the forward strand.
CACTTCCGCTCCCCACCAAACTCTCCAGACATAAACAGTATTGAGCACATCTGGGATACCCTGCAACGTGCTGTTCAGAAGAGATCTCCACCCCACCCGCTGTTACGGATTCATGGTGTCAGTTCACTCCAGCACTACTTCAGACATTACTCGAATCCATGCCACTTCTGAGTCCTCGAGAGGCCCTTCACGATATTAAGCAGGTGTAGCAGTTTCTTTGGCTCTTCAGTGTTCTTTTTATCATGTGTTATCGAAAATGTATGAGCTGTAGCGTAACTATAGTGACAAATCGAACAGAAACCTCTACAACCGACTATTGGAAACCAGTGTTCCCTGACATCAAAACACTCAGCAAAAGAGCCATCGTCAAACCTCAAAGTTAGTGGATATTAAACGAATGAAATGCACTGTAAGGAATCCATACAGACGAAATTAATGAAGATTAAGTAGCATTAAATGACAGCAGCGAGCAGCGTACACTCTCCAGAGATGCTGAAAGTGCAATGTAATGAATATTTTGTGACCAATGGAAACCTATACTAGACCTGGACTCCAACACACGTATTTCCGGCAGATTTGCGTGGCGTACAAAGATATATTGTTTTGTTTGACTCACATAAATTATTTAATAATAGAGAATAAAGACTTGAACATTGATATTCTCGCGTTTCATACATAACTGTATCAGTTACCAATTCCGGGGCACTAATTTAGTGCGCGTTGTTTCAAATTTTCTGAATTTTGTGAGTCTACACGGCAACTTCTGCCCGTTTACACTAATAGAATCAACGACCATGAAGACGTTTTCTCATTTGCCTAATACAACAACTTCAGATATTCAGACTTTTGATTTAGTACAGTCGTTTGTGATTTATAGTCGCGCTAGATGATTCAAGCAACAGAACTGGACATAGAAGTACGAATACATGTCTTATTGATAAACAGCACTGGAAAGTATGATTTATTTTTAAAATTTAACTGCTTATTGTTGGCCTTAATTCGTAAATACTTTAGTTACTGAAGTGCGTAACGCTGAAACCAGAAGCACAAGATTAATTAAACCGTTGATCACTGAGTGCCTGGTATCATGCCCTCGTTTTTCTGCAAAGGAGGTCGTGTAATACACTAATTACATTTCATACCTCTACCTTACGTTATATTGATTCTTCTCCCTTCTAATGTAGTAATAAGCATTGTTGTAGTTGTTGTGGTCTTCAGTCCTGAGACTTGTTTGATGCAGCTCTCCATGCTACCCTATCCTGTGCAAGTTTCTTCATCTCCCAGTACCTACTGCAACCTGCATCCTTCTGAATCATAATAAGCATAGCAAATTTATATAGTGCAACTTTACCATCAGTATCAGTCGCCTCTGTCACATGCTTGTCACAAAATCACAGTTAGGTCTGTGGTGATGAGTGGTATGAGAGCCTCTTTACAATTAACTTCCTATCGCACTCTTCTAGCTGTATTGACTCCTTGCATACTTCCATACTTCGTCGTGGCAACAGTCTTGACCTTAGGTCGGTTTTTGATATCAGTAGAGGTCTTATCTTGAAGGTAGTTCATGTCTCCATCACATTGTGTCTGGTGTCTCCCTTGTTTTAACCATCTTTTATTATTTTGGTTACTGTGTATCTAACGTCGTTCACTACTTCTTTTGCTTTCCTCAGTTTCAATGTTAATCTCCAAGTGTTAGCTCTGTGAAATGTTGTTATTTCTAAGTGGTTTAATATGAATGTGGCACAGCTGAAAAAATTCGCCAGGTTGAGGCTGCTACGAACGTTGCATTATTAACGTGACGGTCCCAGCGACTGACTAATTTTTAGCTCGATGTGCGTACTTCTTCCATTTTTTTCAGTCACAAAGTTATCTTTCCTATACGCTAATATACACTATTCTGAAAGCAAACTATAAATAGTATTGATCTTACCGATTTTGCTATGATTTTGTGACGTTAATAAACACACGGTAAAACCACGTTAGAAGCATATCGTTCCGATACCCTAGGCAGATTTCCTTATGGTGGAACATCTGTCAATATTGTAGCAAAAGCCGAGCGCATAAAAAGACAGTATTTGTTATACTCCGCCAAACACTGCCACCTATCTATAGCGAGAAACTGTGTGTGATGAGGGCAACTTGTGCTTTACATTTAGCTCTGCAAGATAAGTCTCTACCACCTGAAGGTGGCCTAACTCTTATTGGATCTATTTTCTGATACCTGACGTGTATCGCTTGATGGAACAGCTGGACACTGATACTTAGTGGGGGAAACAGTGGTTGCATAATCTCTACCTGTCCCCGTAGTCGAAATCTGTAGCCCTTTGACTGCCAATTTGTTCCAAAAACATTAATGTATTGTTACTTTAATTAACGTCTTTGCCAGAAGTAATAATATGAAAATTATTTGACACCGTTTCGTCTCCAAAGATGGTTGTGGGGTTGGGGGATAAGACACACAGGATTATTGATAAGTACGTCCAGGATTTCAGATGACGACTGCGTAAAAACAACAAGATATACTGAAGACAAACACACACCAGTGGACAGGTCATCTCTCCAAGTTTGTAACTCACACTGCAAGTGTTCCACATAGGATTCGTGTGATGTGGCAAGCGTCAATTCGTGAGTGCAAGTCGTTGACGCGATGTGTCCGTGAAGGCGCGAAAGCAGCCCCGTTTGCGACTCTGCTAATTGGGTTGCCTACCTGTAGGTGCAAACCAATACGATGTGACAATACAGCGACGAGTATTAACAATGAAACTTGAGGACAGCACATTTGTAACTATAAGAATTCCGCTAACCATTAGTAGGCTATCCTTTACCAGTGAGACATTGATATGTAGCAACAACATGCAGGAATTCTCTGATAACATATCGTGCGACACATACGTCCCGACGGTAAACAAAGAGTTAACTCAAGATAGAGCGGTGGCCATCGATACAGAGGTTGTCAGGTCGAATTTCTGTGTTTAAAAATCTTGTCATTGACAGTATTCCATCGGAATGTCTGTCTCCTGGTCATCGAAGTGTCTACCTAGGCCCTTCATTATTTTATCTACGTATGTATTCCGTCTCGAGGAAAGAAGGCGTCTGATTCTGCTGGCGTTTCATTCGCTTGGAGTGTTAAGCTGGACCCCCTCCTGGTGCTCTTTGCTATTAATTGCAGCTATTGTAGGTAGCTGTACGTCACTAATAGGTTTCATTTTGTCTCCTCCTTTCATTTTCGTAATCCGCAATTACATCAGTGCTCAGTCACTCATATCAGTCATTCAGGCAATACTGATCTGACTGTTTATCCAAAGATAGGAGGAAGACTCTAGCACAAATCGACACCAGAATCTTGTGAAGAGAGCAGGAGTTGGCTGTATACTGACACTGCAATGAATAAAAATAAAAGATTCACCCGATACTCTGTATGTTAACATCAAATTTGTACTTCAGCATGCAATTCCCTTTCACATGGGGTGAACTGACAAGTTATATCTCTTCGCTGCTCGTCATTAAGTTCATTACTTTTACCTGCAGTCTCTTTCATACCGTTCCAATGACTGAAAACGCATGAATGGTCAGTTAGTTCATCCGTGTCTATCTGTCACCTATCATACGGCCGTTGTTGAGCATGTGGCTCTCCACTCGCTCTCACACACACACACACACGCACACACACACACACACACACAAACGCGCGCGCGCACACACACACACACACACACACACACACACACACACACACACACACACACACACACACACACACACACAGCAGTACGTATTTTTATTGCTACGGTGGTCGTAATCACCCTTGATGAGCTTGAAGAATGTTATACGCCATAATGCGCACGAACGTTTCTCCCTGCAAGCAACTGGGCAATCTGATGTGTTTCGGAGGCTCTTGGTCTACGACAAGCTTCTAGTAGCTGCGTGCACCATCTGATCCATAGACAACACTTAAACTTGGATAACGGAACTATCGACTGTATGTTGTATTCCGTCAACGAACGAGGCCTGGCTGCAAAATTCGTTCGCGAGCTCATGTACGTTTTCGTACCTGTGTAGATCAGGATTTCTGTTCTGATTTCTTCCTAAAAAATTATGGTGTGTAACATAATATTAAAATTTGCTGGTCGTCGTTGAATCCCTGTAATATAAAATCTGTCCATCACAAGTGATAGCCGTAGGACAGGCAGCCCTCTCAAAATAATCACATGATGACCTCTTATTTCGCAAAAGTTTCTAGAGGTAAACTAATCCATCGTTTCGATCTACGGGTGGAGATTCTACAGAAGGGGTTTAATAGGGAAAGGTCTTCATACCCACATCACAAACTGACTATAAGGAAATTGAGGAAATATTTATGGACAAATAATGGAATTGATGAAGTATGTGGAGGGAGATGAAAGTTGGATATTCCATGGAGACAAGGACCCTGTTATAGGGGTTGGAATGGGAGGTAGGCTTACTGAAGAATATGGGTTAAAGAAAAGCGCTCACCGGGGAGAGAAGATTCTAGAGAATAAGGATACAGTGTTCTGGGCTAGTTTATGTAGGGTGATAAATCTTGAAAAGTTCATCATACTCCTGAAATTAAGAAAAATTAAAAAGACAAGAGAATGATGTTTGTGGCAACAGAACGGAAACATGTATTATATTAAAAAAGAATAATATCTAGTCTCATGAAAGACACAGATATTTCCAGTGATAAAAAAGGAAAATAAATGAACGTGTCTTGTGAAAATGTTTTAGAAGATAACACGGAGATACTATACTTCATTATTCAAATCTTCAATACCCATTACAGTAGCTGGCGAGAACGCAGCCGCATATAGTAGTGATAACAATAAAGTAGCCTCAGGCTGCATCTGTGTACAGTTTAATAAGTTTTATTTCATAATAGATTTCTAGACTTGACGTCTCACCTTCGGGTGTACCTGCGCACATAGAAATACATTTTTAAAGATTACATACGTCACTACATACACATTATTTCTTGTAAAATATTTCTTGTACGCTTACCAGTCTACCTGTTGCAATGTTAGTTTAGAGGTCCTGTGCTAAAATCGTTATATATGGGAATTTTGATTAGTCATAGCAAGAACCAATTCTAAGTCAGTAATGTTTTTGGCTTTACTTGTGTGTCACTAAATACCGTCATTAATTAATACCCAGGTAAAGCGAATCTGCATATAAGTGTGTAACCACTCACTAATATAAAAACATTTATGGCATTATACCACTCTTTACACAGACGATTTGTAAATACTAGTTGGAAGAATACACTCAGGTATAATGATAACTAGTTATGCTCATAGGCTATAAATTAGGAACATAAATTTATTTTAATATTCACCTGTGGAAACGTCATGAGGCAACGTAGTAGTTACTAAGTTAACAACAACAATCTTGTTTGACCCACAGGCCATTATTCACAGTCACAGTAAAACATCAATATAATATCATCTGTCACCTTACGTTTTACACTTATAATTGGGTATTTACCATTTTTACAAAGTTAAATAACTTATACACAGAGAATATCATTGTTATACCTAAATAAAAGTAATCATAATCTCCCACCACGTACGATATTTAAGCGTCATTAGTAAAATTATATATATTGCTTCGTGATACTGAAACGATTGTTCCTTACAAAGATTACATTTCTGAAGGAGAGACACACCCATTAGAAGCGGCTAACAGAGAATCAAATGCGGCACGGGGGCCGCCAAAGCGTCGCCAACGTTTCTATAAAAAAATGAAGCGCCATTAGGAGATTGAGCTCAGCTGACTTTCGGAAAACAGCATAGTATACATTTTCACAATTCTCTTTGGGTCACTATGCAAGTGAAATATAGGGCACTTTGTGTTATGTTATGTATTAGGGTTTCTTCCCGTTCTATTAATGAGTCAAATGAGAGAATCATCTTTGCGTAACTACCAACCAATTTAAGAAAATTCATATTTTCCGCCACAAAAGCTAATTCCAGAATTTTAAGGACAGGTTTTCGCGATATATGACTTCGAGTGTGCTAATTTTTTTTCACTGTTCCTGTTGCTTCTACACTCTATAGCTGCTAAAGCACGCCATCACCGTATTCGTTACGTTAGTCAAAACTGATAAAAATCCCCCAAACCTTAACAGTACTCCAGTACAGGTAGCACAAGTGTCTTACAAGAAATCCCTTTTGTCCCAAAACTGTAGTGTATTCATATCCTATCAATGAATCCCAGCAAACATCTCGATATATCTGCTGATTCTAAGTGTTCGTTTTATTTCAGTCATCTAGTATATTGTCTTGAGATACATGCCCTCTCCTATTCATTAACGTTGGGCACAAGGAAGTATAACAAACACAGAAATCTTATGTATTGAGCGGATACATGATACATTTGGAGATAATTTGCGAGTATAATGGATGCGAGGTTTAACACACAAAGCTACCACCTCTAACAGCAACTACAGATGGACACGGAGTCGAATGAGCTTGGATGACCGTTATGTATTCTTTATCCCATCCCACTTTCATTCGATGGTGAGTAGCCCCTCGGCAACTCATGACGATAGTTTTTGGGTTTAACACAAATGTGAACCTATTTATAATCACCATCGAAAAATATAAGAACAGAAAAATATATACTAACATACAGATTCTCATACATACCAAATCATTCGAACTTTGTAGGCCCATATCATAATAGTATAAAATTTTCTGAGAGGTGTAACATGTACTGCGACGATTACTTCCGACAGATATCTCAAGTATTACTGCATGCCATAGTTTTTAAATTTACATAAGGGTCCAGCTTTTGACCTTAGCAGTTGCCGATCCAACGTACAGTGAGCTTGTAATTTACACAGTAAATTAGCTACGCTGTGCATAGCAAAAACAAGTCAGAAATAATAGCAAAGTTTTGCCACTTCTGACGGTAAGGAATTTTCATGTGAGTTTTTCGGTTATTATTATGTAAGCTTTGGTTTTTTGTTAATAGTATTTGTTATATCTGATAGTTACGTACTGTACGCTTTTGAGTGTAGAGGGCACTATGACGTTTGTGTTTGCTAAACAGAGCATAAAACACGTACCAAAAAGATACATTAGACCTACGTCAAAAATAAAAGCCTACTGTTATGTGCGTTTTCTTGAAAACGTCTCCAGTCACTAGGAATGATTGACTCCTCCAATGACCCACGGACACTACTGCTAGAAAAATGTTATATTACTTCGCAAACTCTCTGCATGTCCAGTAGTATTGGTACCCCGTCAGATCCAGAGGTCGTTCCTCTCTTGTGCGATCTCAGTGGATATGCGATTCTATAGTTACTTATTTCGATATTTGTCATTTGGACGTTCGTGCGACTATTTTAAATCAGGAACCACAATACGACCTTCCTCAGCCAGTATATTTTATAAAAAGATATTTAGTATTTAGCCCTTCTCTGTGTCATCCTCCGTTTGGATGTCATTATCGTCGCAGAGGGGACAAATGGCTTCGAACCATTTCCTGATTTAATGTGAAATCATAACTTCTTAGGACTTTTTGTCAGATCAGTAGATATAATTTTACTGTCGAATACGTTAGACTCTTCACGTATGGCTCTCCTTATGCTAAATTTGGCATCGTTTAGTTTTCGTTTGTCTGTGACACTTGACTACGTTTGCATTTGTAGTGAAGTACATCGTAGCAGGTTTCTAACCAGGCCGTCGAACAGTGGCGGGTTTTCCTCATCCCTCATAACTTTGCTCGGCACTCATAACAACTTCATAGCAGTTCGAGATTTGTTTCATATCGCATTCATATTGTTGAAATTTTAATGAGCAGTAGTGTATAACATGATCATCTTTATTTGTGACTTATTTATATGTAAGTCAACGGCTATTACAGTTTTAATATTTTCTGAGGAGAATAACTTAGAAGAATGGAAACTTGACGAAGATAAACTAATTATATACATCCCACATGAGTATTAAGTTAGCCGGCTTACGTACCAACAGATCGGAAGGAACCGCTCTTCCATAATGGAAGCTTATTTCTCAACTTTAAGGAGCTGAATTTAGTTCTGCGTGATTCCATAACAGCCTGGGTATTGACGAAGTCTTGACCCCTACTACACACTTTCAACCTCACTGCTGCAGTTCTCGTAAACAGATTTTGGGTGGAGAAGTAGGTCACCTGGTAAACATAAAGCTGCAGCTTAGACCATCGTTGAAAGTTAGTGGCAGATTCAACGAATAGAGCAACTGCATTCCAGGTAAGCAGGATCCTTTCTGTTTCCTTTTTTACATGCTAGAAAAGGATGGGATGCGTTTCATTTATTTGAAAGTCTATTCGAGCAAAGAAACTGCATTACTGCTATCGGGTGTAACGTAATCTTTAAAATTTGTGTTTATTTTTTTCATTTCGTAAAGGCTGAAAATCACAAAAATGCAATTTGTTGTTAACTATAACATACAATTTAAATTAGGACCAATATTCACCTAAGTTCAGCGAAATTACAATGAGATAAAGGGCAGCACAGGAAAAATGTAAGAGAAAAATCGCTAACTGAATTCTATGTTCTTTACTAGCTTCGCGCACATTACATCCCTCGCCTAGACTTTATGGTCTGCACAGATTTATTTCTTGTTTAAATGAATTTTTATCTTGTTCGCAAACTGCAACATCTTATAAGTTTTTTACGCTAATTAAGGCCATAGAAGCATGGTCTTTTCCGAATGTACTGACCAAAAAGCGACTCTGATAGCTCCAGCTCAAGGTTTCTGTTAATCATGCTTTTGGGTTCTTGTGGTGATATTTCCATAGAAACTTTCATCACCTAATACGTATTTCTTTCCATCTAACCGAGAAGTTCAAATACCAATTTTCGTAGATGTAGTTTTTAAAATGCTCTAATAATTCTTTAATAATGATTTATTTCCAAGAAACGGTCACCCACTTTTTACTCCCTTGGTGGTTGAATTTTCCAAAACGCTGAAACAAGTATTCCTTTTCTTTCTGACTAAGAAACAAAGTAAGAAATTTTGTAGAAAATTGGAAATTTGTGGTAAGGTCTTATGGGACCAAAATGCTGGGGTCATCGGTCCCTAAGCCTACACACTACTTAATCTAACTTAAACTAACTTACCCGATAGACAACACACACACCCATGACCGAGGGAGGACTCGAACCTCCGACATGGGGAGCCGAATTTCGTAGATCAGGCTTCAAAATTTTCTTTATACTGACATGTTTTCAGGAAATCTGCGTCCGTAATCAAGTCAGGCGGAGCGTTTGATGTATCAAGAGCACCGTATCGAAGATTTATACCGCATACAGGGAAAGCGAAGAAACATCATCCACTAAGTCACAACGCGGACGAAAGAGTGTGTTGCGTATCGTGACGGACGGTCATTGAAGATAACTGTGAGGAAAAAGGGGAGGACAAATGAAAATGTTACTTCAGAATTGGAAGTTGCACTCGCAAACCGTTGCAGAAAAACAACACGAAAGGAATTCCATAAGCAGGACCAGTTGGAATTCCAAAACCACCAATCAGTAATTCAAATGACCGTAACAGGAAAAAGTGGTGACGAATCTTTAAAACCTGGACTATGGAACAACTGAAGAATGTCATTTACTAGGATGAGTCTTCTTTCAACTTTTTCCATCTTCTGAGGTTTACGTCCCAAGAGTGAAACATGGCGGGGGATCGATGATGATTTGGACAGAAACATCGCTCTCATGGTTATTCGGTAATGTCACATCACTGTCAAGTATTATATCACCATTTTGGCCGCTGTAGTCCATCACATGGTGCAATATTTGTTCCCCAATGGTGGTGCTGAATTCCAAATCGACAGTGCCTTGTTCATACAGCTCTCATTGTCACGGCTGGTATGTGAGCACAAGTATAAATTATCGTATTTCCAATGGCCACTACAGCTACCAGATGTCAATATTATTAAGCTTTTGCGGTCATCATTGGCGGCCGAAGACTTGCATAAGAAGTCACCCTCATTCTGTCAGCGGCCTTGTCAAAGAAGGCGGAGGTGCGCATACAGGTTCAGGGCGCTCTCTTGCCCTTGGGGTGGGAAACTGCCCATAAAGGCGGAAGAATCAGAAATGATCAACGGCATGAAACTGGAGAAGGCTATGGAAACCACTGCATTAAAAACACATAACGTGTATCAACAAAACATGTGGTCTGCAACTGAAATATTGTCATGATGATCTCTCCGTTGGTATAAGATTCTGGAGTAGTCCCTCATTCGGATCTCTGGGAGAGGACTGCCAAAGGGAAGGTGACCATGATAAAAAGACTGAATAATCAACGAACGGATAACCTTCTACTTGTCGGGGCGTGGAAAGTCAGAAGCTTGAACGTGATAAGGAAGCTAGAAAATCTGAAAAAGGAAATGCAAAGCCTCAATATAGATATAGTAGAGGCCAGTGAAGTGAAATGGAGAGAAGACAAGGATTTCTGGTAGGATGAGTACAGGGTAATGTCAACGGCAGCAGCAAATGTTACAACGGGCGTAGGATTCGTTATGAATAGAAAGGTACGGCAGAGTGTGTGTTATTCTTATCAGAGTCGACAGCAGTCCAGCAAAGACGACGATAATTCAGGTATACATGCCGACGTCGCAAGCTGAAGATAAAGTATATGAGGATATTGAAAGGGTTATATAGTACGTAAAGGGAGATGAAAATCTATTAGTCCTGGGGGACTAGAATGCATTTTTAGGGGTAGGAGAAGAAGAAAAGATTACAGGAGAATATGGGCTTGGGACAAGGATTGAGAAAGAAGAAAGACTAATTGAGTTGTGTAATAAATTTCAGCTAGTAACAGTGAATACTCTGTTCAAGAATCACAAGAGGAGCAGGTATACATGTAAAAGGCCGAGTAATACGGGAAGATTTCGGTTAGATTACATCATGGTCAGACAGAGATTCAGAGATCAGATTCTGGAGTGTAAGGCGTACCCAGGAGCAGATGTAGACTCAGATCACAATGTAGTAGAGACGAAGCGTAGACTGAAGTTTAAGAGATTAGTCAGGAACAATCAATACGCAAAGAAGTGAGACACGGAAGTACTAAGGAACGACGAGATTCACTTGAAGTTCTCTAAAGTTGTACACACAGCAATAAAGAATAGTCCAGAAGGCAGTACGGTTCAAGAGAATGGGCATCTCTAAGAAGGGCAATCACAGAAGCTGGAAAGAAAAACAAATTTACAAAGAAAGTAACTGCAAATCAGATGGTTGATGAAAGAAGGAAGTACAAAAATGTCCAGGGAAATTCAGGAATACAGATATACAAGTCACTGAGGAAGAAAATAAACAGGAAATGCAGGGAAGTTAAGATGAAATGGCCGCATAAAAAACGTGAAGAACTCGAAAAAGCAATGGTAGTTGGAAGTACTGACTCAGCATATAGGTAAGTCAAAAAAACCATCGGTGAAATTAAAAGCAGGTTGCCAACATTAAGAGTGCAACGGGAATTCTATTCGGAAATGCAGAGGAGATAGCGGGTACGTGGAAGGAGTACACTGAAAGCCTCTGTGAGAGGGAATATTTGTGATAGAAGAAGAAACAGGGGTCGATTTGGAACAGAAATGGTATCCATTGTTAGAATCAGAACTTACGAGAACTTCGGAGGACTTAAGATCAAATAAGGCAGAAGGGATCGAAATCATTAAGGGAAGAGGCAATAAAATGCCTGTTCACGTTGGTGTGTAGAATGTATGAGGCTGGCAATATACTACCTAACTTTCGGAAAAATATCATTCATAGAATTCTGAAGACTGCAAGAGCTCACAAACGCAAGAATTACCGCACAATCAGCTTAACAGCTCATGCATCCAAGTTGCTGACTAGAATAATATACAGAAGAACGGCAAAGAAAAATGAGTATGTGTTAGATGACGATCAGTTTGGGTTTCGGAAAGGTAATGGCACCAGAGAGGCAAGTCTGACGTTGCGGTTGATAATGGAAGCAAGACTAAAGAAAAATCAAGACACGTTCATATCATGTATCGACTAAAAAATGCGTTCGACAATGTAAAATGGTGCTAGATGTTCGAAATTCTGAGAAAAAGAGCGGTAAGTTATAGGGAGAGACGAGTAATATACACTCCTGGAAATTGAAATAAGAACACCGTGAAGTCATTGTCCCAGGAAGGGGAAACTTTATTGACACATTCCTGGGATCAGATACATCACATGATCACACTGACAGAACCACAGGCACATAGACACAGGCAACAGAGCATGCACAATTTCGGCACTAGTACAGTGTATATCCACCTTTCGCAGCAATGCAGGCTGCTATTCTCCCATGGAGACGATCGTAGAGATGCTGGATGTAGTCCTGTGGAACGGCTTGCCATGCCATTTCCACCTGGCGCCTCAGGTGGACCAGCGTTCGTGCTGGACGTGCAGACCGCGTGAGACGACGCTTCATCCAGTCCCAAACATGCTCAATGGGGGACAGATCCGGTGATCTTGCTGGCCACGGTAGTTGACTTACACCTTCTAGAGCACGTTTGGTGGCACGGGATACATGCGGACGTGCATTGTCCTGTTGGAACAGCAAGTTCCCTTGCCGGTCTAGGAATGGTAGAACGATGGGTTCGATGACGGTTTGGATGTACCGTGCACTATTCAGTGTCCCCTCGACGATCACCAGAGGTGTACGGCCAGTGTAGGAGATCGCTCCCCACACCATGATGCCGGGTGTTGGCCCTGTGTGCCTCGGTCGTATGCAGTCCTGATTGTGGCGCTCACCTGCACGGCGCCAAACACGCATACGACCATCATTGGCACCAAGGCAGAAGCGACTCTCATCGCTGAAGACGACACGTCTCCATTCGTCCCTCCATTCACGCCTGTCGCGACACCACTGGAGGCGAGCTGCACGATGTTGGGGCGTGAGCGGAAGACGGCCTAACGGTGTGCGGGACCGTAGCCCAGCTTCATGGAGACGGTTGCGAATGGTCCTCGCCGATACCCCAGGAGCAACAGTGTCCCTAATTTGCTGGGAAGTGGCGGTACGGTCCCCTACGGCACTGCGTAGGATCCTACGGTCATGGCGTGCATCCGTGCGTCGCTGCGGTAGGTCCCAGGTCGACGGGTACGTGCACCTTCCGCCGACCACTGGCGACAACATCGATGTACTGTGGAGACCTCACGCCCCACATGTTGAGCAATTCGGCGGTACGTCCACCCGGCCTCCCACATGCCCACTATACGCCCTCGCTCAAAGTCCGTCAACTGCACATACGGTTCACGTCCACGCTGTCGCGGCATGCTTCCAGTGTTAAAGACTGCGATGGAGCTCCGTATGCCACGGCAAACTGGCTGACACTGACGGCGGCGGTGCACAAATGCTGCGCAGCTAGCGCCATTCGACGGCCAACACCGCGGTTCCTGGTGTGTCCGCTGTACCGTGCGTGTGATCATTGCTTGTACAGCCCTCTCGCAATGTCCGGAGCAAGTATGGTAGGTCTGACACACCGGTGTCAATGTGTTCTTTTTTCCATTTCCAGGAGTGTACAATATGTACAAGAACCGAGAGAGAATAATAAGAATGGACGACCAAGAACGAAATGCTCGGATTAAAAAGGGTGTAAGACGGTGATATAGTCTTTCGCCCCCTCTGTTCAATCCGTACATCGAAGAAGCAATGATTGAAATAAAAGAAAGGTTCAGGAGTGGAATTAAAATTCAAGATCAAAGGGCATCAATGATAAGATTCACTGGTGACATTCTTATCCTGAGTGAATATGAAGAGGAATTACATGGTATGCTGAATGGAATGGACAGTCTACAGATTATGGACCGAGAGTAAATCGAAGAAAGACTAAAGTAACGAGAAGTAGCAAAAATGATAACAGCAAAAAACTGTACATCAGAACTGATGGTCAAGAAGTAAACGAAGTTAAGGAATTCTGCAACCTTGGCAACAAAATAACCAACGCCTCTACGGGGAGGAGATTTGCAGATTGTACCGACGCCTTGACCAACGACGGAAGAAGAAAGCACGACTGATGTCCTCTCTTGCCGTTCTGTCACGGTGCCGAGATGAATGTGCTACACCGAAGTTCTTGAGATGTAGGCGCCTATTCACCACCGCCCAAGCACATCGTATCTACGACAGAATGGGACGCGCTTTTCTTCGTGAGCGAATACATACAACACGGAGAGACTTGGCAAGAACGGATCAGGAACTTCTGGGCATTTTATATCAACTAAGTAGCAGAATGCATCGAGACGCCTGGGACAAGATCGACAGCATCACTCACAGCAGCATGCAGGACGAACTCGAGCGCTGCACCGAGCGACAGAAGAAAAGGTTTGAAAGATGCCGGAAGCAGACCGACAAGGCGATTCCCGACATGTCACACACAGTGGTCAACCTCACTGAACGACAATTGACCGAAGAGGAAGTGTCTGTTCTTCAAAAAGGAGGGAATTTCGCTATCATCCCGAGAACTATACCTATGGAGGCCATCATTGCCAACACCGAAACAGCCATTCTGACCCTTCCTTGTGAAAGGGCAGAGGAAATGCGCACTGAAACAGCCAGGATACTGCGCCGAGCAAAACCACCAGCTTGCAACCTGAAGAAAGAAGAGGTACAAGCCATTAAAAATCTCAACGTCGATAAGAGTATATTGGTACTGTCTCCCGATAAGGGGAATGCGACCGTCGTAATGAAGACCGAAGATTATGACCAAAAGATCCGAGACCCATTAGATCCGACGACGTACCGAAAACTAAGCGCAGATCCGACGCAGCGTGTCACACGGAATACGAATCGATTAATCAAGGCGTCTTCTCAGCCGGCGGACATACAGAGAAACCTGCGCAACACAGAAGCCCTACCACCTCGGCTGTATGGATTACCCAAGATCCATTAGAACAACGTTCCACTGAGACCGATCGTTAGCGCTCCTGGATCACCGACTTATAAACTGGCAAAACACTTGCTCTCTCTGCTCCAGCCACACGTGGGGAAGACCGACACATACATTAAGGACTCAGGACATTTCATTGAGAAGCTGAAGAAACTGAAACTTGCACCAAACGACATCCTGGTCAGCTTTGATGTTGTTTCGTTATTTACGAAAGTGCCACTTAGTGACGCTCTGGAGCACATCAGTTCCATTTTCCCGCAAGACATCAGAAAGCTCTTCCATGCATGTCTCACCACCAGCTATTTCACATGGAATGGCGATTTCTACGAACAGCTGGAAGGCGTCGCCATGGGTAGTCCTCTCAGTCCAGTGGTGGCCAATTTCTTCATGGAACAATTCGAATCACAGGCACTGGACTCGGCGACTTGCAAACCTAAGTTGTGGTACAGGTACGTCGATTGTACTTTAGTGGTATGGAGCCATGGTGAAGAACAGCTCGGTGACTTCCTAAAACACTTGAACAGCCTCCGTGCCAACAAAACATTTACCATGGAAGTAGAAAAGGACAAGAATCTGCCATTTCTAGATGTGCTAGTCACAAGGGACGGCGAAAACCTGGAACACAGCGTGTATCGAAAACCGACACGCACGGACCGATACCTGCACAACTGTCAAACCATCACCCGAGCAAGAAAAGAGACATGATTAGTACGCTCGTAACGAGAGCAGGACGAATATGTGAGCCGCAACACCTCAAACGAGAAATGCAACACCTGGAAACTGTCCTGAGGAGCAATGGGTACTCCACGAATTTTATTAGAAGTATAACAGAGCCAAACACTCGGCGAAGTAAGGAAACAGAAAAAGAAATGTCGGGTACGCCCTTTCTGCCATACATTCCCGAGTGACGGACAGAATAGGCCGTATATTGCGCAAACATGGCGTAAAGACGATTTTCAAACCGACAAGGAAGATCAAAGAGTGTCTTAGATCGGCGAAGGAGAAAAGAGACCCACTTGCAATGTCGGGAATATACCGTATACCATGCACATGCGGAAAAGTTTATGTCGGAATGACTGGACGATCCATTAACACCAGGATCAAAGAGCATAAGCGACATTACAGGTTGGGGCAGGTGGAGAAATCGTCCGTGGCAGAGCACGCACTGAATGAGACCGACCACGTAATAAAATTCGCCGACACGGAAGTTCTGGCTGTAGAAAAGCACTATCACACCCGCTTTTTCAGGCAAGCTGTAGAAATACAAAAACACGCGAACAGCTTGAACAAGAAGGAGGAAAGCCTTGAGGTAAACGGATCCTGGCTTCCCGTACTGCAGCGAACGACCGTCGCAGGTAGCAAGAGGAGACCCGCACCGGAAATGACCGACGAGAAGCCCTCGGACGTTGGCGCGCCAGATACATATAGTCTGCGGCCGCGAGCTCGGCTCCAGTTCACCACCGGTAATGGAGGGTGAAGCTTTGACAATGCCAGCCACTCGTGCTGGCGAAACGTCAGAAAAATCATTAGATGAACGTCGGCCGAAGAACCCGAGAGTGAAGCCAATAGGCAGTTTGGTAACAAGTGGCCACGAAAGCCTTAACAATTTTGTAAAATAACCAGTGACGGACGGAGCAAGGATGACATGACTAGCACTGGCAAAAAGGGCGTTCTTGGCCAAGAGAAGTCTACTAGTATCAAACATAGACCTTAATTTGAGGAAGAAATTTCCTAGAATATACGTTTGGAGCACAGCTTTGTATGGTAGTGAAATGTGGACTTTGGGAACCCCGGAACAGAAGAGAATTAAGGTATTTGAAATGTGGTGCTAAAGACGAATGTTGAAAACTAGGTGGACTGATAACGTAAGGAATGAGGAGCTTCTGCGCAGAATCGGAGAGGAACGGAATATGTGGAAAACACTGACAAGGAGATGGGGCGAGATGATAGGACATCTTTTAAGACATCAGGAACTGACTTCCATGGTACCAGAGGGAGCCGCAGAGGGCAAAAATTGTAGTAGAGGAAGAAAGAGATTGGAATACATTCAGCAGATAATTGAGGACGTAGGTTGCAAGTGCTACTCTGAGATGAAGAGGTTGGCACAGGAGAGAAATTCGTGACCAGTCAGAAGACCTACGACAACAAAAAAAGAAAAAAAAGGTCTACTTCGGAGAGAAGTGTCCGTGATCGCCATCTAACTCCGTAATAGTAATTTGTACTTGCCACTATTTTGCGGGAAGAAGGGTATAAGTTCCTTTTAAAACCATAAATGACCTAGAATGGCTATAAATAGCCATTCCGAGACGACGACTGAAAGCTGTTTTGAGTGTCACGAGGATTCCTACACCGTATTAGGTATACTAATGTTTGGTGACGGACTGTCATTCAAGTGGACTGTGATGAAAAACAAGAGACAGATGCAAAAATCATTGCAATACTGAATGTCGTATTCGCGATCTCTGTCAGCACCAAAACAACGCGAAGGGAGCTCCTTAAGCAGGGGAAACCACACATCAACGATGCAAATGCCCGTAACAGAAAAACGTGGTTCCGCAGCCATAAAATCTGGACCACCGAGCAGCAGAACAGAGTCATTTGGTTGGATAAATCTCGCTTCGCACTGTTTCCAGTTTCTAACCGAGTTCACATCCTAAGAGTGAAACATGGCGGGCGTTCTGTGATGATCTGGTCAGAAATGTCGTGGTCTTGCGTGAGTCCCATAGTTACCATGCAAGGTCGCATCATTGCCAAGATTTCTGTGACCACTTTAGTACAGTTTTTGTTCCCCCATGATGACGCTGCTTTCCAAGACGACAGTGCCCTGTTCACAAAGCTCTCATTGTCCAGGGCTGGTTCTGTAAGCACAAGTATTCAACTGTAGCGTCTCCCCCGGCCATCACAGTCACCAGATCTCAATATTGTAGAGCCTTTGTGGCCTACTTAGGAGAGAAGGATGAGTGACAGCTATCCACTTCCATCATCGTTACCTGAGCTTGCCGCTATTTTGCAAGAAGAATGGTACCTAACTCCCGTGAAAAGCTAACAGGGCCTGTCTTTAGCCATTCCAAATCGACGACTGGAGGCCGTATTGAATGCCAACCGGTTTCCTACACCGTATTAGTCAGTGTAATGTATAGGTTTTTACCAATCCCCTCCAATAGCTGTGCTGTAGATGATTCATTATGGTAGGTCATTGTATGCCGTTTTGTAGTGACTGTGCTGATTCTATTATTTTTATCGTTGTTTACAAGTGTAATGTCAGCGTGTTTGCATGTATACGTTAGCGTGGTTTGGTTCCTTTGTCTCACCTTTTGTGTCTTTTTCTGTTAAATTTATGTACGGTTTCTTCTTTGTCGTTGTATTCATTATAATGCTATCTGCTTTATAGTAGCGAACTCTTTTTCGTAATCAGAGGTGTATAGAGGTTAAGTTGACAACACTACTGACACAAAAATGCACAGACAAACTTCATCGCCAGCCAGGGTGGCCGTGCGGTTCTAGGCACTACAGTCAAGAACCGCGTGACCGCTACGGTCGCAGGTTCGAATCCTGCCTCGGGCATGGATGTGTGTGCTGTCCTTAGGTTAGCTACGTTTAAGTAGTTCTAAGTTCTAGGGGACTGATAACCCTAGAAGTTAAGTCCCATAGTGCTCAGAGCCATTTGAACCATTTTGAACCAAACTTTATCTGGGATTATACAAAGAAGCAACAATAGCGCCAAAATGTGTCACACTTTACATAAAGAAATGTGTGGTGCTATAAACCAACATGAGATCAGGCAATGACACCAGTCTTACACTAATGAATACCTCTTTCCAAGACGGCCAGAGTGGCCGAGCGGTTCCAGGCGTTACAGTCTGGAACCGCGCGACCACTACGGTCGCAGGTTCGAATCCTGCCTCAGGCATGGATGTGTGTGATATCGTTAGGTCAGTTAGGTTTAAGTAGTTCTAAGTTCTAGGGGACTGATGACCTCATAAGTTAAGTCCCATAGTGCTCAGAACCATTTGAACCATTTTTTGAACCTCTTTCCAAGCAGACAACATTTCCTGATGTAAGCGAAAATCGCCCCTACACTCCTGGAAATTGAAATAAGAACACCGTGAATTCATTGTCCCAGGAAGGGGAAACTTTATTGACACATTCCTGGGGTCAGATACATCACATGATCACACTGTCAGAACCACAGGCACATAGACACAGGCAACAGAGCAAGCACAATGTCGGCATTAGTACAGTGTATATCCACCTTTTGCAGCAATGTAGGCTGCTATTCTCCCATGGAGACGATCGTAGAGATGCTGGATGTAGTCCTGTGGAACGGCTTGCCATGCCATTTCCACCTGGCGCCTCAGTTGGACCAGCATTCGTGCTGGACGTGCAGACCGCGTG
Organism: Schistocerca gregaria; assembly: GCF_023897955.1. Classification (NCBI taxonomy): domain Eukaryota; kingdom Metazoa; phylum Arthropoda; class Insecta; order Orthoptera; family Acrididae; genus Schistocerca; species Schistocerca gregaria. The sequence continues at coordinate 641,441,832 of NC_064921.1, forward strand.
AGACGACGCTTCATCCAGTCCCAAACATGCTCAATGGGGGACAGATCCGGAGATCTTGCTGGCCAGGGTAGTTGACTCACACCTTCTAGAGCACGTTGGGTGGCACGGGATACATGCGGACGTGCATTGTCCTGTTGGAACAGCAAGTTCCCTTGCCGGTCTAGGAATGGTAGAACGATGGGTTCGATGACGGTTTGGATGTACCGTGCACTATTCAGTGTCCCCTCGACGATCACCAGAGGTGTACGGCCAGTGTAGGAGATCGCTCCCCACACCATGATGCCGGGTGTTGGCCCTGTGTGCCTCGGTCGTATGCAGTCCTGATTGTGGCGTTCACCTGCACGGTGCCAAACACGCATACGACCATCATTGGCACCAAGGCAGAAGCGACTCTCATCGCTGAAGACGACACGTCTCCATTCGTCGGTCCATTCACGCCTGTCGCGACACCACTGGAGGCGGGCTGCACGATCTTGGGGCGTGAGCGGAAGACGGCCTAACGGTGTGCGGGACCGTAGCCCAGCTTCATGGAGACGGTTGCGAATGGTCCTCGCCGATACCCCAGGAGCAACAGTGTCCCTAATTTGCTGGGAAGTGGCGGTGCGATCCCCTACGGCACTGCGTAGGATCCTACGGTCTTGGCGTGCATCCCTGCGTCGCTGCGGTCCGGTCCCAGGTCGACGGGCACGTGCACCTTCCGCCGACCACTGGCGACAACATCGATGTACTGTGGAGACCTCACGCCCCACGTGTTGAGCAATTCGGCGGTACATCCACCGGCCTCCCGCATGCCCACTATACGCCCTCGCTCAAAGTCCGTCAACTGCACATACGGTTCACGTCCACGCTGTCGCGGCATGCTACCAGTGTTAAAGACTGCGATGGGCTACCAGTGTTAAAGACTGCGATGGAGCTCCGTATGCCACGGCAAACTGGCTGACACTGACGGCGGCGGCGCACAAATGCTGCGCAGCTAGCGCCATTCGACGGCCAACACCGCGGTTCCTGGTGTGTCCGCTGTGCCGTGCGTGTGATCATTGCTTGTACAGCCCTCTCGCAGTGTCCGGAGCAAGTATGGTGGGTCTGACACACCGGTGTCAATGTGTTCTTTTTTCCATTTCCAGGAGTGTATAATTCTGTCAGTAAAATTACATAAAAATAATACAAATTAAAAGTTAAATGAATAACTTAATAACAAATGTTCTATTCTAACGTTTCTAATTGATGTAAACGACAAAGAATTACACTGAATAATTTTTATTCAAGAAAGGACATCTCAAACAAATAGGAAGTGCTCCTACGATATTCAGTTATAATACAAACAGAGAAGACTCTTATCAGATATAGTTAACTTACGTTGACACACTTTGTCACGACTGCTGCTTGTTTGTACACTCTCGGCTAAAGTTTGTCTATGCATTTTTGTGTCGGTAACGTTGTTAACTTAACCCCTATTCACCTCTGATTGCGAGAGACAGCTCGCCACTATTAAGCAATTAACATTAAAATGAATATGAAGGCAAAGAAAAATGGCAGATAAATTTAAAAGGCCATTGTGCGACCAAGAGTAAATCCAATTACGATTCCTTTAATTTTTGCCTCATGTACAAGAGATGTTTTTTAAATGTTCTGAATGGTATCGATTCCAGTACGCGACAATGTCAAAAAAGTAAGAGATACATTTTTCAGCTTTTGATAAAAGGTGTACCACGGTAGCTAACGGTTACTGCAGAGTGTAGTTCCTCTTCTAAACAGCTGTCCATACGAGCAAACCAGTTGCGTCTTTATCTGAGATTACTCTTACTTTAGGTACTTGGGCTACGCGCCGCTCTGATGTACTCACAGGGTCGAGCTGTGCACTTCTGCTTTCGTGCCACACAGCTAATTCGCTGCAAATAATAGCCTTCAGCTGTAATCCTGCAATCAAATTGCCTATACATTGGCCAGAATTGCGAATTAACAAAATCACAGAAATACAAAATAAAAGTTAAATGAATAATTTAATAACAAATGTTCTATTCTAACGCTTGTAATTGATGCAGAAGACAAAGAATTATGCTGAATAATGTTTATTAAAGAAAGGACATCTCAAACAGATGGGAAGTGCTCCCCCATTATTCGGGTGAAATACAAACAAAAAATACCCTTATCAGATGCAGTTAAGTTACGTTGAGAGTGTTACGAGAATGGTAGCAAAAACCCCAAACTAAATGTTATCAAAGATAAGAGACAATTACGTCAATTTCGAGATCATAATACATGAGAGATTCACCAGCTCAAAACAGTTCACGGCTGAATGTGGTGATTCACAAATTGACATACATGATACAAAGAATAGTAACTCATACTTAGTGTATTCTCAGTTCCGTAAATCAAGCGACAAAAGTTAGTCCTATTTTGAAACGCATTCAGACCTCTCGAAATATGAAGTCCCTTCAGAAGCTAAGGTTAGGTATCAGCTGTTCATCGCCCAGAATCAATCACCTATATGGCTGAATCAAATGGTTCAAATGACTCTGAGCACTATGGGACTTAACATCCATGGTCATCAGTCCCCTAGAACTTAGAACTACTTAAACCGAACTAACCTAAGGACATCACACAACAAACAGTCATCACGAGGCAGAGAAAATCCCTGACCCCGCCGAGTATGGTTGAATCACCCACGTTGCCTAAGGCAGCTCTGCCTTTTTCAAGATATCGACATAAACTTTCCTGAATCGTTCCCTCGAACTCTTCACTCGAAAAGTACACTTTTGACTCCCGTAGTGTTCTGCTATTATCTGCTTTTCCAGTGGATGAAGACCATCCCCACCTAAAATATATGTTTCTTACATGTTACAGACATGATTTGACCACTTTACTGTACTAAACTAATATCGCAACAATATTTAAACAAAATAAATGTTAAAAACTTTCGGTCAACCTCAGACCATGCACAATAAATATAAATAAAGGTTTGTCCACAAATAAGTAAGCCAATATTCTTGCGTAGGTGCACTGATGTTAAATGACTACAGACTGTCCTTACAGTATTTAAATCATTATTTATGGATTCTTAACACAATCGTCTTTTGGTTTTCTTTTCAATTGTGGTGTCTACTAACACATGCTATCGGCCACTTTTAAAGCAGCACACTTTAACAGCACTTGCACTCAGCGTTTGAATAAAGTTACTGGCAAAATCATAAACTGCTCATTAAATTAAAACACAGGTATAACAAAGTATGAGATACTGATGCTGCATTCATTTTCTGTGCAAACGTGGAGAATATGATGCCCTGCAAACGTTTGCATAATGAAAGAGAGATAAAAGAAGTTGTAAATCAAGAAATAAAATAGATACAGACTCGTAACTTTCAGAGATTACAGCTTTTGTGCAATGACCTCAATGGAGGCAACGATTGTTGAAATCAAGTGAAGCGATTAAAAATTGTTAATCCAGAGGGTCATTGTGAAAATTTTTAATTGCAATCACTGTGAGACATTAACTTGTGAAGTTTTAAAGATATTGTGATATTGGATGCTGCTCATTTTGCTGAAATCGCAAGTGTATTCATATTTGCACAAATATTTGACTGTGAATTATTGTCGAATCTCAAAGACCTGTAACTTAGCCGTCTTTAAGATTGTCGGACACTCCACTATTTCTTGGAAATCTCATGCACAAAGGCGATGCGAGTAACAGCCATCCAAATTCCCAGCTTAGGGAATTTCCCCGTTCCCGGCAGCGCGCTCCTTGTCTCTGCACCTGGATTCGCTCATACCCGTCACCTAGCCGGAAGCCGGAACTGCCATGGTGCACCCTGACACCTGCGCCCACTAGCGTTCAGCCATTCATCTTACCTCGTGCCAATACTGGGCGGCCGATTAGCTCGCCTAAATATGACTTTACAGAAGCTACTGAGAACAGACGAACCCTACAAGCACCACGATCTTAAGGAGCCCTTTAATGCAGGTAGTTGCACAATAACTCCCATCACTGTTCCGAACAGAGGACAAAAATTATATTAATAAAGCCTAACTTCTATTTAAACTGCTAGACAGCATTTGAAGTAGGTACTAATTTATTTAAAAGCTGCCTTTAGAAGAAGTAGCTATTCAAATAAAAATTTGAGCTTACAAAATCGGTCACCTATGAAAAAAATACAGGGAGTTTGTGGAAGATTTGAAATCTCCACTTGTCACAGTAATATCACATGTGATCAGTTACACAATGTGGTCATTATGAGGAAGGCCCCAGTCTCACGGAACATAGAAGCAATCGTCTTCCAGCAACAGAGATCAGTCAAAAAGAATAAACCGGCTCCAGGTGTAAGCAAGAAACGATTTTTCCAGACTGATTCGAATCATGTAATGTATACAAGAACATATAGGCAACCTATGAATTTGACAAGATTGAAAAGAAGTTTAACAAGAACAGGGGAAGCGTTAAATTACATACACTATGTGATCAAAAGTATACGGACACCTGGCTGAAAATGACTTACATGTTCGTGACGCCGTCCATCGATAATGTGGTGCACTGAGGTGAGGTGTCGATGTCGGTCGGTGAGGCTCGGCACGAAGTCGGCGTTCCAAAACATCCCAAAGGTGTTCTATAGGATTCAGGTCAGGACTCTGTGCAGGCCGGTCCATTACAGGGATGTTATTGTCGTGTAACCACTCAGCCAGAGGCCGTGCATTATGAACAGGTGCTCGATCTTACTGAAAGATACAATCGCCTTCCCCGAATTGCTCTTCAACAGTGAGAAGCAAGAAGGTGCTTAAAACATCAATTTAGGCCTGTGCTGTGACAGTGCCACGCAAAACAACAAGGGCTCCAAACCCGCTCCATGGAAAACACGACCATACCATAACACCACCGCCTCCGAATTTTACTGTTGGCAATACACACGCTGGCAGACTGGCAGATGACATTCACCGGGCATTCGCCATACGCACGCCCTGCCATCGGATCGCCACATTGTGTACCGCGATTCATCACTCCACACAACGTTTTTCCACTGTTCAATCGTCCAATGTTTACGCTCTTTACATCAAGCGAGGCGTTGTTTGGCGTTTAGTGGCTTATGAGCAGCCGCTCGACCGAGAAATCCAAGTTTTCTCGCCTCCTGCATGTCACAGTACTTGCGGTGGTTCCTTATGCAGCTTGTAATTCCTGTGAGAAGGTCTGAATAGATGTCTGGCTATTACACATTACTACCTTCTCCAACAGTCGGCAGTCTCTGTCAGTCAGCAGACGAGGTCGGCCTGTACGCTTTTGTGCCGTACGTGTCCCTTCACGTTTCCACTTCACTATCACATCGGAAACAGTGGACCTAGGAATGTTTAGGAGTATGGAAATCTTACGTACAGACGTATGACACAAGTGACATCCAATCACTTAACCACGTTCGCAGTCCGTGAGTTCCGCTGAGCTCCCCATTCTGTTCTCTCGCGATGTCTGATGACTACCGAGGTCGCTGATACGGAGTACTGTCAGCAGGTGGCAGCACAACACACCTAATATGAAAAGCGTATTTTTGGGGGGTGTCCGGATACTTTTGATCACATACTGTAGATTGTGTCTCTTGGTGAAAAATAAACAGCGCTAAATCATAGGCCGAAGAGCTCTACGGTCCATTTCGACTCAAGCCGCCAAGATTGATAGTGTTCAGATGACGTTGTTGTGCAGTTCTTGCAGTTTTTTGAAGCAGGTGACTTCAGTGAAGTTTTATAGATTCTGGTGATTTTTCTTGCAGCAAGGGACGAGACAAATGGAAATTTCGCAAAAGACCATTACTTAAATGCCTAATAACTTAGGTTACCAGTGAGACCGCCTTGTTAGTATGCAGCGTCATGGCATCCAATTTTCTTCGCTGCCTCCTGTGCGAAGTAGTTGTTGCCACAGCGAAAGCTCGTCAAAGTGATGAATGGAAGAGTTAGAAAATTCTGGGGCTTCATTCAATCTCACTCAGTGAAAGCTCCCTGGAAGCTCAAAATGTTTAATAATTCGTATCGTGCTGATAACAGTGCAACATTACTGTTTATTCTTTTATGAAACGCAAAATAAACGCTCCGAGCTACAATTGTGGAATTATCGGATAGACAGTCCGCCTGAGATTTAATATCAACAGCGCTTGCATTACCCAGCAGTAGCATGCTATCTGTATTGTTGTTCTAAACAGGCTGGCTTTAGCTGATTGCCGAATCATAAATGCTTAATTTACTACATATAGGCGTGTCTAATTTTAACTCCGTATGCTGAATATCTGCACACGAATCCATCGCTCATTTCTGCAGGATATCCCATACATTTTTCGGAGACAAAGTATCTCAAATATTTTAAATTAGGGATACTACTCCTAAATGCATCGCAAACAAACAATTCGTACCTGGATTCAAAGGTATTTTGAGGCTTTTAAGGGAAATATGCCCAGAAGAAATCTGTGTGTTTTTTATGACTATTTCATAAAAGTCATAATTTATTTGCTGTTCACCTACCAGAGTTATTTAAACGTGTTTATTCACTGATGTAAATGACAAATGATGTGAATTGTCCAGTGAACAGACGAGCCGCACTTTCTACTTAACATGGACAAATACAACTGTAAAATGTAATAGCCGATTATACTAACTAATAATTCAACCTAAACAATGGCCTTCGATGGAGAATTTAACTATCATGATTATTCGTTTTCCCTTGCTTTGAAAAAGCGTTAGACAGGATGCATTACAATTAATAGCGAAAACTGACAAAAGCGAAAGTATACGATACTAGAAGCAAAGTAGAGGCAAGTATGAGCACGATCAGGAAGAAAAGGATCTCTTTCTTTGGACATCTGATGAGAAGACCAGAAAACAAAATAGAGAAACCGTGGAATAGTAACAGCAACATTAACGGGATCAAATAAATTAAGGGACGTATAAGAAAAGCCAAAATTATAGTAGATGACCTTAAAAGAGAGAGAGAGAAAGAGAGAGAAAGAAGACGGAATACTGCAAGACACAGTAACTCGATTACAAACGAAGATCAACAAAAGCACTACAGAAAAAGTGATCTAAGACGAAGAAAGAAAGAAACTATCTGTAAGATTGAAGACATATTCGGCAAAAAGAATAAATTATAAAAATCCTCTTATAAACATTGTAATACTGGATTGTTTTACTGAATTATTATTGAACTGGACTGTGTATTGAATAATAACTTGTATATACCTTTGTATAACTGACTAGAACAGTCCGAAGAAGACCATAAAATAAAAAATAAAAATTAATAAACTAGAAGGGAAAACGTTCCACTAAATACGAATATGCTAACGAGCTATTTGTGAGATAATTGCTAATGTGTTGTTATGAGACTCCATTGATTTCAATAAGAATATAGTGATATTTAGTGCAAAAGTATTTTAAGTGTAAACTTGTCGATTAAATTTCCATATAACTAGGCTCAAATTTTACCCAAGGTGCTGTTTAACAACGTATCACTGAATCAAATGGCTTTAATACGGTCAACGACCACCTTTAAGAAGGATGTATGGTTGAGGGCCGAAATATCTGAAGAAGAAATGTTGATGTCTGGGATTCACCTTCAAAATGTGATGGAATACAGTGTTACTTTAGTGCATCATTAATAAACTGTTTTAAAACGTACCTTAGCAGAGGATATAATTGCCACACTTTACTCCTCGTACTACTGAAAAGATAAGTGAAATAGATGTTAGTATCAGTGGCGTTGAGAAACATTTGAAATCGTTACAAGTGTCCGATGGTATCCCTATCAGATACTGTATCCATAAAACAGATGAGTCAGCTCCTCTGTTACCTATAAGCCTATCGTAGCACTCCGTCTTCAGGCCACAAGTGGCCCAACGGGACCATCCGACCGCCATGTCATCCTCAGTGAGGATACGCATAGGAGAGGCGTGTGGCCAGCGCACCGCTCTCCCGGCTCCTGGTCGTTATGATATAAACCTATCATAGATCTCTCAAACAAACAAAAAGTTCTCAATAGTCTGAAGAAGACATAGGTCACGCCCATCCACAAGAACGTTAACAGGCATGGGTCCCCGTGGCAATCAGCACGGATTTCGAAAACATCCGTTATATGATACCCAACGAGCTCTTTTCTCGCACAACCTACCGAAAGCCATGGATGAAGGTAGTCATGTGGATGCGGTATTCATCGATTTCCGAAAAGCATTTGACTCAATAGCACTCCTATTCTCATTACCAAACGTACGATCATTTGGGATATCAGCAAGATTTCTGACTGAACTGAGGATTTTTCGGTATGAAGGACACAACAAGTTATCTTGGATGGAGAACCATTGACTAATGTAGAATTAAATTCAGGAGTTCTCCTAGAAAGAGCGTTGGGTCCCTAATTGTTCATGTTGTATATTAATGACCTTACTGACAATATCAATAGGAAATGATTCTGTTATCCATAATGAAGTACAGACTGAAAGAAGCTGTACAAATATTTAGTCAGATGTCGATACGATTTCAAAGTGGTGCAATGATATGCAACTTACTGTAAATGTTCAGAAATGTAAACTTGTACTCTTCACAAAGCTAAAAAATGTTCTTTCCTATTACTGTAACGTCGGAGAGCGACAGCTGGAATCATTTAAATCTTACAAATACCTGGGTGCAACAGTTAGTTGGGATAATCACATAGGCTTAGTCGAGGGTAAAGCTGGTGCAGATTTCTGTTTATTGCTGTAATACTAAGGAAATTGAATCAGTCTACAAAGGAGATTGTTTACAAGTTACTCGTATAACCCATCCTAGAATACTGCTCAAGTCTGTGAGAGCCATACCAAAAACGATTAACAGGGGATATCTAAAGTACACAGAGAAGGACAGCACGAACGAGCACATGTTTGTTTGACCCGCGGCAAGGTGTCACAGAGATGGTGTAACACAGAACTGGGATACTATTGACAGATGTAAGCTATCCCGAGAAAGTCTCTTGACAAAGCTTCAAGAACCGGCTTTAAATTCTTATTCTAGCAGTGTATTACAACCCGTAACGTACCGTTCCCATAGGGATCGTGAGGACTAGATCACATTAATTACACTGCACAGAGGGGTATTTAAACAGTCATTCTTCCCGCGTCCCAAACGTGAATGGAACGGGGAAAAGTCCTAATAACTGGTACAATGAGACGTACCCTCTGCCATGCACTTCACCCTGGTTTGCAGGATGTCAATTTAGTCTTAAATGTAGAATAAAGGAAATAAATTTCCTGCATGAGTCTGCGATGATAGTGGATATTTTGTGAAAAACCCCGTCCGCACTATCTGATCAGAATTATAATGTGGGGTGTCTCCACCCTTCACCTTGTAATGGCTTCAGATTTACTGGGTATAATTTCGATGAGGCCCCTGAATGTCTGTGGAGAAATGGTAACCCAATCTTACCCAAGAGCCGACAGCATAAGTCTGGAGCGTAGTTGACAATCCAACATCCCATTGAAGCTCCGTAAGGTTCACGTCGGAACTCTGAGCAGACCAGTACATTTCAGGAATGCTTTTGTCCATAAACCAATGACCCACACTTGCTGCTTTCTGACAGGGTGCGCTGTCATGCGGATACAATCATCGTCTCTGAACTGTTCCTCTACTTTACGCTGTACACTATGCTGTAAACTGTGTTACGTGATGAATGGCTGGATAGTGATGGCCAAATGCAAAAAAGATACGCTTCCACATTTAGCGGTTTTTTTTTAGAAAAAGAAGGAAACTACTCCGTAAACATGAGAAACACCCTTCCCCCTCTCCACCCTCCCTCATACCATCTTCTCCGTACTCCACTGTAGGCACTGCACATAACGATGGCGGGTAACGTTCCACAGACATCTGCAATTCCAAAACTTTCCATCCGATAGCCATGGGATATGGAAGTGAGATTCATGACCCCACATTGCTCATTTCCAGTCATCCACTATAAATTGACGTCGCTCTTTACACCACCGCAACCGTCTCTTAGCACTTGCTACAGGAATAAGTGGCTTATGAAGGACTGTTAGACAACTGTATCCCATTCTTTTTAACTCATTACGAACAGTCAGACATTGTGCTTACAGCAGTGCTGGTAGCACTTAAGAACTTACGAGTGATTCTTTCCACCGATTTCATGCTATTTTTTTAAACCACGCTCCGTAGTGCTTCATGGGCTCTATCCGTCTTTACATGAGGCGTGGCTTGCTATGATTTAGCTGCGGTTGTTCCTTTGTGTTTCCGCTTCACAATCACATCACTAGCACTCCACTTTGGCAGCTTTAGAAAGGTCCAAGCGTCTCTGATGGTGTGTTAGACAAGTGATATCCAGTGGCAAGTCCACGTTCGACGTCACTCAGCGCTCCTGAAAGACCCTTTCTGCTGTTACTACTTTTTATGGTCAACACAGTACTCCCCACCTCCTCTTATATTGGCAGGTCCGCCTGTCATGGCATTTAGTCCACATTACATAGTGGTGTCGGAAACTTTTTTTTAAGTTATCATCAACTGAGTCAGGTTAGTGTTTGACGCCCAGCTTAGGGATCTGTTTAATGAAACTGACAGTGTATGCTGTTTTACAAAGTCTAAATTTCTGGGGCCAACGGCCTTGCCGCAGTGGTAACACCGGTTCCCGTCAGTTCACCGAAGTTAAGCGCTGTCGGGCTGTGCTAGCAGCTGGATGGGTAACCTTCCGGTCTGCCGAGCGCTGTTGGCAAGCGGGGTGCACTCAGCCCTTGTGAGGCAAACTTAGGAGCTCTCGATTGAGAAGTAGCGGCTCCAGTCTCGGAAATTGACATACGGCTGAGAGAGCGGTGTGCTGACTACATCCCCCTTCATATTCGCATCCAGTGACGCCTGTTGGCAGAGGGTGACACGGCGGTCGGTCGGTGCCTTTGAGCCTTCATGGCCTGTTCCGGAGGATATATGTGTGAGTTGATATATTAAATTTATAACTATTTAATTTTTCGTATTTTGTCGCATGGTAATGCGTAACAAAAACCACTCATCCTTACGTTCTTTTCATCCTAATTACAGGCTGATGATGGCACTAGCCGGAACTACGTTATAAATAAAGAAATACATTATGCAATTTACACTATCTGATTAAAATCATCATGAAACCCCTGCGTAATGTGGACTACATGTCACGAGAGGCTTATACTAGCAGTAAAATGTGCCGATACCCCAACGTGTATGTACAAAATGTTCAACAGTGAATGAAGTCAGCACAATTAGCTGGAGGCAAAATCGAAAAATTTTCTTTTCAAGTACATAACCAGACACTACCGATTATCTTGCAAACAGCTCGTTTGTCAGCCCATGTTCCTCAGAATGTTTTAGCTTCTACTATCCTATACTTTCTCCCGTGTTACTTCCGTTCATCAATTACGACACAGCTTCTAGAATTACTGAAAATTTCCTTTTTCTTTTAAAACATTGGACTGGTGGGTAACACGTTGCATTCCAGCCATCCGGTTTCAATTTTTCGTTGATTACTATAAATCGATGAATGTGAACGTCGCATTGGTTGCTCTATATGGCGCAATGAATTCCTCCCTCTTTCTTGGCCAGCCCGGGCTTCACCCCCTTCTTTAATAACCTGATCTTCAACGGGATTGTTTCCCCGTCACTTTTGTATCTTCCTGTATTAAGACGCCTCAGATGGTGAAAACGCTGAAACCGAAATCTAAAGTAGATACACGAAGGCTGGTCTTGGCACTTCACTTGTTCAAACAATGTGTGTAGCTGATATTTACTTCTCCCTTCCCTTACATAGGAAGTGACTGCGCACCTCACTAACATTCCATAATGACGAAATGGTGACATCATCTGTAGGGCACAGGTAGCGCGTAGCTATAATGAAAGTGCGACTGCTCACGGTGGTCCAGTGTGGGCTATAATTATCACACGACAGCGAAAGTTGGTAGATATTCTAATGCTTAATGCAGAACCGATTTACTCCGTAAAAAAATTTAGCTCCCATTTTGGCCACCAGGTACAAATCCGGCGCTGTGGATGCAAAGAAGTTTTTCCATATGTAATACATTAGGAACGGTACGTGGGCAGAAAAGATAAAAAAAGGTGAAAAAGGCAGAATTTCGATATTATTATAAACTGACACACAATTTCTTCAGTACTAGCACCTGAGATGTCGACGAGATGGTGCATCCGTAAAATGACGCGATCAACAGTTACTCACAGGAGTTATGTGGAATTTGAGCAATGTGTTCCTGTATGCTGGCCTTCAAATCAGGTAGAAACCGAACGTGTTCCTATAAAGACGTTCTTTTAGGTATCCTTGGAGTCAGAGGTCGCGCGAATTCAGATCAGGTGATCTTGCAGGCCATGCCTCTCTCAATGCAGCAGTGTAGTTGCTGCTGTTCACATAAAACAGTTTCACTACCAGCGTACTGTCTCCCTTCTCCATAGCCATACTGTTCACTCACTTTATGGCTTGTCAAATAACAAAGTGAATGTCATACCACGATACAATCTCTGTACATCTCCAGATTCGCAACTTGTGGCCAAAATTTGAACTTCTTTTTTTCCAGCGTAAATCGATTCCGCATTGACGCATTAGGATGCCTACCACTCTAGAACTAACCCAGTAGCTGCATTTCAGTTATAATCACCTGATATCTGCCATCTCTACGTGGCCGGAACAGATCGACTGCTGCCCTGACAAAACGGCCATGAAAGATTTAGCGCCGTTGCAAGCATCCAGGAGATTGTAATCCAAAGAAAAAAAATTGTGAAAGCGGAACCAAATACGCCCTTCCATGACTGTCTTTAAAAAGAAAAAAAGAAAAAAGAGAGAGGGAAAATAAAATTATAAACAGCCGACCAGTTGCAACTGCTAAAGGAATTCTTTACCTAGGTTTCGACAAACATAAATTTATCTTCTTCAGAAGGTAACCTAAGGACAATGAACATCATAGCTTACATTAGAAAAGTATAAAACTTATGAGCCAAGAATAAATTTTAAAACAAATTAGAGAACACTTGCATCACAGAAGTATGATAACGACGACTGGTACTTACAATTTTACATTAGTAAGGACTAATGTACCATCGCCGTTTATATAATTGTCGGCATAGATCCATGTGTAATAAATAAAATATAGCCTTAGAATTAGGGTTGTCACGTTAATTTAAAATAACTCATGGATCTTGCAGAGCTCACAACCGACTGATTGTAAACGGCACGAGCGCCACCTGTCCTGTTCTCAGAGTAACTACGTTCGCCGATTACACTCAAACGGTTGTGACAACCCTAATTCTAAGGCTATATTTTATTTTTTACACATGGATCTATGCCGACAATTATATAAACGGCGATGGTACATTAGTCCTTACTAATGTAAAATTGTAAGTACCAGTCGTCGTTATCATACTTCCGTAATGCAAGTTTTCTCTAATTTGTCTTAAAATTTATTCTTGGCTCATAGGTTTTATACTTTTCTAATGTAAGCTATGATGTTCATTGTCCTTAGGTTACCTTCTCAAGGACCAGTCTCAGGTAGCACCTGAAGAAGACAGCGAGGCACGCTGTTGAAATATCGTGCGAGAACGACGCGAACATCCGGCTGGATTCCCGAATATCCAAGATGTCAACAGATCGCCGGGAAAGCATGAAGAATTACACCATTCATGCTGTTCATATGGCCAAACCACATTAGATGGTTATGACGTAACAGATATCCCTATCAATTATCATCCCTCGTCGGATAACGTCCTCTTTTATCCTATCCATCCTAGTACAGCTTGATCTTCATCTTTAGTGGTAAGCAACTTACTTCCTCTCTCTTTTTCATATTTTTAACCTTCTAGACTTCTGCTCCGTACAGAATTACGCACTGACCTCTAGTGTTATACATTCTCTTCTGTGCTGTTCTTTTCTTTTTTGTTACAAGTAACAGAGTGTTTTTATTTATGAGGCGAAATTTTTGTTGAATTCACTTTATGATGAATATGAATATTCTTCTGCACATCGTACACTTTTGTAAAAGCTTTTTACACAATATTTATCAATTGAGGAATACATAGTGGCCAGGTCTAACATCTATTTAAAATCAGTCTTAAACCTATTTTATCATTATTGGGTTTCTACAAGATAAAACGCACGCAGTGATCTCCACAAGAAACCTCGGCAATTCTAATGAGGTATCTTTTACATTAGATACAATCCAACAACTACTACCGTCTTGAATATATATTCTACATATCAGTCACTATGAAGTGAAATGCTGGGAATAACTTATTTGCTACAAACCCCCTTAAATAACGTATTTGCTATAAATCTCCTCAACGCCTGTTACAGATTTTATTTCATATCGATTTCCTTGAACATGGTGAGGTTTTCCTCTGCGGAATGAGTAGTAACCGGCATTGTACACAACATATTATAAATTCGGCTCCCTAATCTTTTTTTTAAATTTCTGATTTTTTCATTTCCTAACTTTTCGAGTTGTTTTCTGGTGAAATTGTCGTTCGCTCTTCCGGAAAACAGGACCCTCGTAGTTGGCTTGCGTAAGCCTCTTTCGCAGCGAGCCGAGCCACTTATTAATATTTAAGAAACTTCTCTGTCTCATTAGTAATTTACCCCGCCGACTCACAACAACGCTAAGACAGAGTGTCAGTTAATTAAAAACATCCAACAAGAATGTCATTCTCGATGCATTTGCTTCGTCACCAGCAACAATGTCTACAGTAGCTGGACTTTCAAAACTAAGAAAAGGAATATGTTAAGGAAGAGCATAAGTTTATCAGGAAATAAAGTAAGTGCTTAGAGAGTAGTAAAAAGCGGTTATGATAGCTCGTTATTAAATAGCTCCTTCAAATGCTAAAAATTACATTTCTATTTACCGAACAAATATTTTAGTATGGAAGCATCTGGCTCTAAGATGTGAGCATAGTATACGTATAAAACATTGTTCCCCATTAAGTACTGAATGAAGATTTTGAGCATTCTTGCCATGATTCCGGTACACTGGCATCGCCTGGGAGTCTTACATTATACTGTCAATGATACCTTATATGAAATTCAGCGAATGTTTAAAGATAATTCGAGAAAAATAAGTCTCAGATTCAGTGTATTACGAAAGTTCTGTAAAGTCAGTGCGCATGTGCAAGACACTATCTATAAAATACTAATGATCCACATTAGCGACTGTATGCCAAGTGTGGATTATCACACAAAATCCGGCTAAAGAGTGAGACCGACAGAGTTCCAAAAGACGTAACCTGCTAGGTTAGGAACTACAAGTGTGCGAAAGTATTTCGGAAGCAGAGTATGTCACTTTTTAATAGGCTGGTAGACACATCTCAGACTCAGACCATGAAAGTACATTAATCAAGATAAGATGTATTGAGGAGTAAAGAAGCAAAATAACTGTCACAGACAGCGTTTTTTGCGTCTCCTGCGGTGTACGAGTGGAGATGTCAGCGAAGGCAGGCTGTTGTCTCACTCTGCATAACTCTCAGCGACGAAGCATATTTCTAGAACATAGCATTCTGAACTTAAAGATTTTCCCACGGGGTTCCAATAGTTTAATTATATAATACACGAACCGTGTTATTATAGACTCAGTTAAATTCAGAAACGCAGAGAAATAGCTTAGCGATAGTGAAATAACAACGGCTTTCCATAACACTTAGGGTTTTAGAGTTAATGGCTCTGATTAAAATTAAAGATACCTATGAAAAAACTGTGCTACCGCCAAAAGCTCTCATGGCCAATAGAACAAAAAAAATTGTCACACAAATATGGCAATTAAGGAATAACGGTAAAAATTCCCTTGAATCCTATACAGTGTGCGGAAAATAAATAATTGCAGACTCATTTTCTTGGTACTTTATACTTGTTTCAGGTTATGTAACACAAAGGCCCCTGGGTGAAATTTGTTACTTGCGGCACCAAACATAAATTTTCAGATTTAGTTACCCGTTTGAACTGTCATCTCAGTAGCGATCAATTCTTACGTTCATTGCATAGATAAAAAAAAGATAGATTTTGATCCGTTACTAAGGTTAAGTTTGTTTGCTCAGCTGACTCGCGCTCAGAAAAACGGGACAGCAGTTATATGCTACTAGTATTTGTGATAATACTACCGTGGGTCACCAATGTACGTGTTGTTGTCGGTTAAGTGGTGTGTGGGATTTGTGATTTTAACTCTAACCGAGACATTTGCGATGCGACCGAAAATGCTTAAAATACGGGAAGAACACAGTACAGGGGGCGAAGATTTTTGTCTCTCAGGCAGATACTAAAGCCGTGAAAATTAGACTACAGTAGTTGAGTGGGAGAAAATAAAGTAGATTACAGGTAATGGGAATAGGAAGAAGGGAGTATCTCTAAAACGGGAGAAGTCTCATACATTTGTATAAAAAAATTGCATTTATCAGAAATTTAGACGCAGTTAGTAACTGAGCTAAGAAATGAAAGCTCTCTCTGCAACGTAGCGGTCACGGCAGAGCGGAGCATGCTGAAAATTCTACATTTGCTGTTTCTTACCCTGTATAGGGATAGTTTGGCGAATATTCTTGGTTACCTTAAAAGGCTATCACAACAGATTACCTTCGACTACTCACCATTTCTGGTGCTGAAACAAAGACACAAGTAAGGAGCAACCGGTTTACAATTAATTCTTAATCGTGCATAAAATGTTCTCGCAGCCATATCGTTCTAAATTCGTAGTTTCTGAATACAAAAATTAATGTTTCCATCGATAAAGTAATTCACTGATCAAAAAATGAAATTCTATGAAAGCATGTTTCCGAATTTTTATTAATTTAGTTAAAAACTTGGATCATTACCTGTACAGATTCCTATGGGAAGGACACGGCAGTGATGAAATTCGTTCGTGTCCAGAGAGGCAACAAACACACGTGCGAGGAAGAATGTATTCCAGAAAGTCTGGTGACACCGTGATAGGCGGTAGAACGACAGTGTGAGACTCGTTGCTAGGTTCCAGCTTCGTAGCCCGCCTCACTGCATGCTCCTCGACTCTGCAGTTCTCAAGAACGCCTAGCCCCACTCGCCTCTCAGTTTAATGCGGGCGACACAGTGGGCTTCATCATGATCAAAAACTTGAACTTGATGACATAAAATTGCATACAGTGACGCAAACACGACCATCTGCCGATACAGGAATGATTCTTGCACAAATTCTTACTTTCCGGTGTTTCATGGTACGTACAAAACCGTATTTGTGATCGTTTTAAAACGAGTCTTAAAAGCTAGAATAAACAATTCTCAAGCTATCCTCTGCACCTGTTCACTTTACAACTTTTGAGCTAACCACAGTAAGGTTTAATTTCTCTAGCAAGTCCTTGAAAAACTTGGTAAACTCAAAAGTTACAGTAATTTTTAAATTAGAATGTTAGCTATATTTGTATTTCAGAACGGTGTTTTTAGCTGGGTTGCCTATCTCACCACATGTATTGAACCAAGAAAAGTAAGTGCTTTCAAAGTGCTCTGATAAATCCAGTTCGAAAGCGCTCGATTTCCTTCGTTTGGTATATTTGGTGATACTCGATTAGACTCCACCATAAATAATAATAATCATCATCATCATCGATACTTGATTAGAAACTTCTGAGCGTCTGGAGTAAGCTTCCGAGAAGATCGAGAAAATATATTTTCTCGAATTTGATCACTTCGTGGATTTCTAACCACCGCTTAACGATGGAGTCATATGATCTTCAAACAAACAGAATTATGATTTGAACAGAACAATAAAGAATACATCTACAATGAAAATAGTTTATGTTGTAAAATCACCAGCAGATGACAGTCTACTACTGCTTATTCCTCCCATAACGAAACATATCAAGATACCAACCTGTTTCTTTGCTTCTCTCCCTCTGGAAAGTAATGGAAAATATTGTGCATTCAATGGCAATGACATTAACAAACCTTTTCCAAAACAAGATTCTTTCCTTTAAACATGCTATTTTTCCATTCACGACTGAGGTCTTTCAGAATTTAATGAAGTAAATATGACTAACTGTTATTTTAAGTGATTTTTAAAAGCACTTCATTGTGCAGTTCACTATATTCTCTTAGAGTAATGTTAATAGTATGATATTAATGTTACTCTAGTAACTAATTTTCATCCTGTCCAACTAAAAAAAATACAGAGCATTGCGTTAAGAAATTCGAGAGTGCAGGTATAACAATGAATCAATATTACGTCTCCAATTATATAGCTAGGAATCTAAGACAATTTTAATTGCAGATGATGAAATAATTATATAAAACCCTAATTGAGACTACTACTACATAGGGCAAACAAAGTTCTTTGAAGATTATTAATAGATTTACATAAAATGAAATATCATTCATACTGAATAAAACGTAGTACATTTTTTTGCGTAAGACATGACCGTCCCCTTAATCACAGCATATACGGAAAGTTAATAGTTGTGTTTAAATGTGTATCAGGTCAGTAGAAATATGGGTAGTAAGAAAATGAAAGCTTTAGAAATGGGGTACTATTCAAGAATGTTAAAACCTAAAGTGGGCAGTGAAGTCAGAACTAAAAAGAAGAAAGGTTATAGTTTTACATGCCGTCGATGAGGAAACCATTACAGATCAAGCACAAGTATGAAGGAAAGCAGAGTGACCCTTTAAAAAGAACCACCTAATCAATTTAGGAATATAGGGAAAAATTTAAATCGGGACGGATTGGAACAGACCAAAAATATTACCTTTAGAACAAATCTCCGTATTCTTTCTTTCCTGGACTCCGGCGCCCGGCAAACCTTGATTCTATTGAGTTTATGTGACTGCCCTCGTATCCTAGAGCAGTCTGTATAAGGAAACATGCAATTCGGATACAATAATTGATCTTTCATTCAGAATGCTTACAAGCACTGAATGCTTAGTTTCAAGCTAACCCTACAGAAGAAATTTGCAATCCTTACAGGCTTCATGAAATACTTTTTAACCAAAAACTGTAACGTACTCTCTCACTTGGCCTACCGAATGGCTAATTCCATTCTAACTCCATTATTTGGATGACGGATCCAATCATCGCTCATTACTATTAATTAAACATGACGTAAATTAACTTCTTACCTGATAATTACTTGTTGGCACTGTAATTTTCATATACGAATTTATTTAGGTTCAGTTACAATAGATATTCAAAATTAAACGATATCTCTTCTTAAGGAGAATGATGCTCCACGTCGTGTTCTATAAATGTGGTGCGTAAAAAAGAATACTCTTTTCCTCTCTGAGCGAAATCGAAGTGAGCCGAAAAACTGACGAGCTTTCGTTTTATGCGACGATCGCTTGATGGGATGTGGGGCTATTCGCTTTCGCATTGACGTCAGCACGACATTATAAAAAGCTTCAATCTTACTTAATAAACTTTTTAATCGCCTCGTTCATTTAATATTCATTGAAATTAATTTACGCATGGCACCTGTGCTTGAATATTTTTGCATATTAATTCATTTAAGTACCTCAAGAGGCTGTGGCTTGGAAAAGCTATCATCTGAACTACATGGGCTACGAAAAGAAGTCAGGCAGGTGCGTGAAGCAGATACCGTAACGTGTGTTTTCCTTTACTGTTAGCTGACAACCCCCAGTGTTACTGTCTGTGGGAGTATAAAATTCTGTACCGTAAGATAGGTAGTCAGCCAAAACTGGAGAGGAGTATATTACCTGGTGTAATAGTGGTTATGGTTAAAATTATTTACACGTTACTGTTATGCCCCCAGCGCTCGGTTGACTTTCCTTTAAGTAGCGCTGACCACAGCCTCATAGCATCCTAACAATATAATCTCATAATCATGATTAAGATAAGGATTGTTAAATATTTCGGCACAAACAGTCTGTAATGATGCGAGTTTTGCACTTCCTGCTTATTGTTTGTGGACACACATTCTCCTTGCAAACTCTCACAGGATTTATGTCTGGGATACTACAAGAGCTTATTACATTTGCGTATTACCAGACATGGGGAACGTTATCATTACAGTGGGAACAAAGACTGAAATAGTTTACCTCAACATTTTATTCTTCATATGAATTGATTTGGCTGCAGTCATAGTAACAGCATGTTGATTCCGTAAATCAATGGATAATAGCGCTCCTCTTGGATACTTTTCTTTCATCACGTTAATTACAGCACATCAACTTTAAACTTACGTCCATCTATAAGCTAGGCTAAGCAAAGAAACACATACATTCCGCCTTCTTCTTTTAGCAAACAGCCCAATGTCGATAACCAAAGAAAGGATCAGCGGCGTATAAGTTTCAAATAAAATTACGATTGGTAGTAGTTATTAGCAGAAACAACATAAAAAGAAATATTTAAAAAATATTGTTTGGGCAGTTGGGCTGACATACAGGTACTTCACCTGGTTATAAAACAAAATATCGTGCGCCTGAAACATATTTAAACGTCACACATAGTAAAAAATGTAAGTACCTGCTATGATTTAAAATCAAGGACGTCAGGCGTACCGTGTTACATGTACGTAATTCCACGCAGCAGAAAGTATAGACCTACATGTATTAACAGCAATTAATCACATACAAACTGCAGCTAATGCAGATACTCACCAAGAAAGTAGTTTACCCTGTGAATAACACTGCATTTATTTTGAAAACAGAAGTAAAAACTTCAAACAGCCACAATCGCTTTTGTAGAGCATTTACTTATATTGCCGGTGTCGGCATACTATGTTTTGCTACTTTCGGATGTTATGCACTATGTTTAAAAGAATCACGTCTATGTGTACAAGATATCGCGTGTCATATCGTAAAAAGACATTTAAAGAACATGCTAGCCGTAGTATAGCGGCATGTCATAACTAAAACTACTATTTTTCTTCTTTAGGGCCAGCACCGTAATATATGTCTGATAACATAATTGTTACAGTAGATACACCAAATAGCTGCTTATAATAAGTAAAGTTTATTTTCAATTACAACAGACTACTATCAAAAAAAATATTATGTATGCTTGGTGCACTATGCAAGGTATTTTATGGTAGTTTTACTTATGTCATACGGAGATACTACACATTACATGTTTTCGAAATGTCTTTCTACTATGTGAATCGCGATATATTGTGCACATACGTGATGTTTCTGTGAATTGTAGCGCATAAGATCCGAAGATGGCAGCATAGTTTGCCGAAATCGGTGATCTAAACAATGCTGTACAAAATCAATGGGGCTGTTGGAAGCGTTTCACTTCTGCATTCATATTAATCTATATCGCTCTCAAATTGGAACAAGGTCAAGTATACACAAGCATTTTCCTTTCATATTTGTGACGTCACTAGCTTCTTCCCGAAGCTCGTCAGTTTATTGCGAAAAGCGTTTTCCTTTCATTCATTAACGTTGTCCAAAACCGAGAAGAATTTTTTCCCAATGCACAGAAAGTAGCACAAAACAAATAATAATATTGCGTATTGGAGTTATAGCGTACTAGAAACTTACAGATGTGACCCGAATAGCTAACTAAATGTCTTGCTGTGGGTGTACGACGTCGCTCGCGTCCAATGTTGCAGTAGCACCCTAGGTCACCAAAACTTCTTCCGCTGCTGGAAGGCACCCACGGGAAATCAAAGCGTTTTCCAGAGTCTGAGCCAGATAGAAAAACTTGGAGCCGGTGGACGTTACTGGTGCAGAGCGCCAGCTTTTACTCTGGACGGTAATATACATCACGTGTAGAACGACTGTTGATTTACGCCGTGCCCTAGCGCCTGCCAAGCGAACTACAGTTACAAACGAGCTCGCTGTTCACAGTTGGGAATCTGTTGCAGACAAATTTGGTCCTTCTCACATGACCCATTTGTTACGTGCCGTAATGACACTAACCAGACATCTAAGTTAGGTACCATACTGCAAACACTGAAGTCGGAAAGGCAGCCATTCGTAACGTTAGGGCCATCACATTAATCCAATGCAATAGCAAAATACTTGGTATGGCGATAGCTACAAAGATAAAGTTTGTAGATTCCATTAGCCCCCTCAATCTGGCACAGCTTTAATAGATCTTTTGGTCACAGGCAAACCACTTGAGCCCCATATCAAAAATTTGTGGAAGTTACAAGCTCAGCGCCTTTACATATGTTACTAAACAAAAACACGACAATAAAAAGAAATACACAGTCGTGTTACTTTCTACCACCACAACTTATTGCCCGGAGTAGGTGATACAGTGGTTAGCTCATTGGACTTGCAATCGGGAAGATGGCGGTTAAAAAAAAACCTTTGACCACTCATATTTCGCCGGCCGGTATGGCCGAGCGATTCTAGGCGCTTCAGTATGGAGCCGCCGGACCGCTACGGTCGCAGGTTCCAATCCTGCCTCGGGCATGGATGTGCGTGATGTGTTAAGGTTAGTCAGGTTTAAGTAGTTCTAAGTTCTAGGGGACTGATGACCTCAGATCTTAAGTCCCATAGTGCTCAGAGCCATTTGAACCACTCAGATTTCGGTTTTAAATGGCCTCCCTAAACCCCGGAAGGTAAATGACGGGATGATTCCCCATATTCATAAACCACATCGCCCATGGAACGTTAAGTCGAAGCCATCCTCTCTATCTCTATCTCCTTTCATTCCATATTTTATTTCTTCTACCGAAATGGCGAGGTGACTAATTGCTCTACAGCTCACTACGCATTAGAAGGAGCACAGAACCAATCACGAAGAAGTCACACTTTTCAACACTTCACGACCTTTACCGTTACTGCCTCTACTACTGTAAATTACAATTATTAGAAGAAAGTGATCTATTTAGTAGGGGAGAGAATTGTACATTTATATGCTTTTCACACTTTCGCCACTCCTATACTGTAATTACATTTTCTTGTTCCATTTTTAGACCATAACAGGGGATCCGTTTAGTGAAGTTACAAAAATTACTCCGGAAAATTAAGGTTTTTCCAAACGTGGAACAATGAGCCTAGGAATAAATATTCAACTGAATTTTCAAAACAATCCCTGACGAGCACATGGAGCTGGGATTAAAATAGTTTTTAAAGTGATAGTTTCCCAAAGGGCCTTCTTTGTATTTTTTACGTCATTCGTCTTAACCCATGCCCTATTAAGCTGTTAATCCCATTCAACAGTTACTGTAAATTTACGTTTTTGAAAAAATACTTCTTTGTTGCATTCTAAGTTAGTTACCTGTTCTCCTCCTTATATCGAACCAGGAAAGGCACTGGAGTCGTATTCAGAATTTGGCGTTTCAAACAGTCAGTCACCCACATTTAGGTTTCGCTCATTTTCCAGAGATTGCTCAAGGCTAATGCCTGGGTGGTTCCTTTGAAAGGGCTCTGCCGAATTTATTTCCTGTCCATCCTCAGTTCGTATTTGTGCTCCGTCTCTAATGACCTTCTCATCTACGGAAAGTTAAAGCCTAATCTTCCTTTTTTTCTCTTCCCTCTTACATTTATTCTTTCCTCAGATTTCTGATTACTTTTGTAATTAAATCTTAGGAATATAACAATAAACGACTGAGTAAATGCCTACATTGGAGCGTGTAGCAC
Organism: Schistocerca gregaria; assembly: GCF_023897955.1. Taxonomy (NCBI): domain Eukaryota; kingdom Metazoa; phylum Arthropoda; class Insecta; order Orthoptera; family Acrididae; genus Schistocerca; species Schistocerca gregaria. The sequence goes on from NC_064921.1 coordinate 641,465,341, forward strand.
CCTCTTTTGCCCTTATCCAGCTGTGATGGATCGCTGTATGGACTCGAAAGACCACCTAATGTGTTCCGTCATCGCTAAACGGCTTAACTTGGACGGTGGCACCATCGAGGTGTGCTGCTGCAAAGACAAATCATTGATTTAGCAGTGGTATGTAAAAGGCATGCACTGCCGACGGCTTTCTGTGTACTTGTTCCGTATATTCATGCAGAAGACTGAAGCGTTAGCAGTTCGTTTTGATGAACTGTAACTATACGCAGCTAAATTCACTGAAGAAAGGATACCGCATATAGCATGTAACAGTATTAGAGTATGCACATCTTGACTGAAATCGGCAAATCACACAATAAAATTACATCAAAATGGATATAATACAGTTAAAAGGGAGACAGAAAAAGAATCCATAAAAGATTATCTTATTTCTGTTAAAGAGAACGGAAGCATTGTAATCATCTAATCATGTGTAGCAGATATGGTCGATTCATGTGTTGCACATATTTTTAATAATCGCTTCTTAGATGGTGAAAATTATTGAACTATATGAAAAAACGTAAATTAGTTACAAACTACGGCGTGCACACACTCTATTCAACATGTAAATATCACTAAAGATATTCGGATTTAGGTTACGACATGTTCGATGTGCCTGTCATCATTGGTGATGATGTGACGCAGACGAGTAGCGGAATTCTGCATGACTCGCTGAAGTGTCGGAACATCGATGCTGTCGATGACTTCCTGAATGACTGTTTTCTGCTCAGCAATTGTTTTGGGGATTATTGCTGTACACGTTGTCCTTAATATAGCAACACAAAAATCAGTCGCATGTGTTCAGATCCGGAGAATATGGCGACCAATCGAGGACCATGCCAGTGGCCTGTGTGTACCTCAGAGCCAGTATGCGGTCCCCAAAGTGCTCCTCCAGGACATCAAAGACTCTCCTGCTTCGATGGGGTCGAACTCCTTCTTGCATGAATCACATCTTGTCGACATCAGGGTCCCTTTGGGTAATGGGGATGAAATCATCTTCCAAAATCTTGACGTAGCGTTCTGTAGTCACCGTGTCATCATGGAATATCGCACCGATTATTCAGTGACCGGACATTGCACACCACACAGTCACCCGCTGAGAGTGAAGAGACTTCTCGACCGCAAAATGCGATTTCTCAGTCCCCCAAATCCGCCAATTTTGCTTAATGACGAACCCATCCAAATGAAAATGGACTTAGTCGTTAAACCACCCCATACATGCGCATACTAATTCCCATCATGCCCTGCGGCCAACCATGCAGTTTTAACGTCCTAATGCAAACCGTTCAGAAGTTAGCACGATTTTATTTCATATCGCTCAATAATTGTCACCCTGTACAAATAGATGAGAAAATTGGTGCAAATAGCTCGGTTCAATATTAGCAGGTATTTTTAACAATCACTTATTAGCAATAGGTGAGCAAATTGATGCAATCAGCTCAGGAGAGAAAGCAAAACAGTATGCCGAAGAAGCAATACCGAATACGATCAGTAAAATTAATCTCACACCTCTATCCGAAACAAGAAAGATCTTCATATGTCTAAAAAGTACACGTTCGTGTAGAATGGATAATATTTCCAATAACACACTAAGAAGTTATAACCCTATAATAGGCAATGTTCTTTGTCACTTACGTAATACGTCATTAATTCAGGCTGTTTTCCGAAACAGACTGAAAGATGCCACTTTTAGGCCGCTGTATAAGAAGAGCGACTCCATACATTTCAGTAACTATCGCTCATCGTCACTCCTTAAATATCTAAAATCTTTGAGAAAGTAATGTACTCCAGTGTTATCAGTTATCCTTATCAGTCACAGTTTGAATTTCAGAATGACCACTGTACTGAGACAGCGATTTGTATAAGGGGTGACCCAACATTTTCCGTCTGAGGGCCTTTCTGCAGTGTATACGCAAAATAGCGCGACTCCGAATCGGGTAAATAAGCACTGACATGTAAGCAAGGGATTATTATGGTATTCGTATCTTTCCGACTTGCGAGCTGTAAATGGGGAAAATGTTAACTGTGGCGACGTTATTAAAAATGCGCCCAAACCAGACTAACGTACTGTTATTCTTTCCTGGCCGACGAAGGAAAAATACCGGTAGACATCCGTCGGGAATGAAGAATGTGCATGGGGTGGCAAGTCTGTCAAAAACAACCACTGTGGAATGATGTTCCAAATTTTGAGCGCCAAGGGGTGCTACTGCTTCATCATAAAGCACCTTACCCGTATCGGAAATGTCGTGATGCAGAAATTATGCCAACTCAGGTGGGCAACTTCCGAGCACCCGCCCAATAGCCTTGACCTCGCCTCCTGAGATTACCACGTCTTCGGTCCCTTAAGGAAGGCCATGAAGTGTCGACGATTCCTCTCTGACGAGGACTTGCACCAGGCAGTTACGGACTTCTTCAAGCGGCAGACATAATGCTTCATCAAAATGGGTAGCTTCAAACTGGTGCATCGGTGAGATGATTGCATCAATGTTCCGACGATTTTCCCTGATTGGGATATCGATTCTGGACTGTACGGTCTTTTTTATTTTGTTTTAGGGCGCAAAAACAACTGAGGTCATAAGCGCCAAAGTACGTTCTCCGATGGCCCCTTACACATGTACTAACCACATAATTAAATCTTTAAATGACAAAATATCACCAGCTGGGATCTTCCGTTGCTAATACATTACTGGCCATTAAAATCACTACATCAAGAAGAAATGCAGATGATAAACGGGTATTCATTGGACAAATATATTATACGTGATAACATTTTCACGCAGTTTGGGTGCATAGATCCTGAGAAATCAGTACCCGGAACAACCACCTCTGGCCGTAATAACGGCCTGATACGCCTCGACATTGAGTCAAACAGAGCTTGGATGGCGTTTACAGGTACAGCTGCCCATGCAGCTTCAACACGATACCACACTTCATCAAGATTAGTGACGCGTATTGTGACGAGCCAGTTGCTCGGCCACCATTGACCAAACTTTTTCATTTGGTGAGAGATCTGGAGAATGTGCTGGCCAGGGCAGCAGTCGAACATTTTCTGCATCCAGAAAGGCCTGTACAGGACCTGCAACATGTGGTCGTGCATTATCCTGCTGAAATGTAGGGCTTCGCAGGGATCGAATGAAAGGTAGAGCAGCGGGTCGTAACAGGTCTGAAATGTAGCGCCCACTGTTCAAAGTGCCGTCAATGAGAACAAGAGGTGACCGAGAAATGTAACCAATGGCACCCCATACCATCACACCGGGTGATACGCCGGTATGGTGATGACGAATATACGCTTCCAATGTGAGTTCACCGCGATGTCACCAAACACGGATGCGTCTATCATGATGCTGTAAACAGAACCTGGATTCATCCGAAAAAAATGACGATTTGCCATTTGTGCACCCAGGATTGTCGTTGAGTACACCATCGCAGGTGTTCCTGTCTGTGATGCAGCGTCAAGGGTAACCGCAGCCATCGTCTCCGAGCTGACAGTCGATGCTGCTGCAAACGTCGATGAACCGTTCGTGAAGATGGTTGTTGTCTTGCAAACGTCCCCATCTGTTGACTCAGGGATCAACACGTGGCTGCGCGATCCGTTACAGCCCTGCGGATAAGATGGATGTCATGTCGACTGCTAGTGATACAAGGCCGTTGGGATCCAGCACGGCGTTCCGTATTACCCTGAACCCACCGATTCCATATTCTGCTAACAGTAATTGGATCTCGACCAACGCGAGCAGCAATGTCGCGATACGATAAACCGCAATCGCGATAGGCTACGATCCTACCTTTATCAAAGTCGGAAACGTGATGGTACGCATTTATCCTCCTTACACGAGACATCACAACAACGTTTCACCAGGCAACGCCGGTCAACTGCTGTTTGTGTATGAGAAATCGGTTGGAAACTTTCCTCATGTCAGCACGTTGTAGGTGTCGCCACCGGCGCCAACCTTGTGTGAATGCTCTGAAAGCTAATCATTTGCATATCACAGCATCTTTTCCTGTGGCTTAAATTTCTCGTCGGAAGCACGTCATCTTCGTGGTGTAGCAATTTTAATGGCCAGTAGTGTAGAAGTTATTTATTGGTCAAATCATTATATTCTATTAGAAAGCATTTTTTATGGGAAACATGGTTCAGCACATGGCTTGGTTATCTGTTAGTTAAAAAACAGAATGAAAAAATTTTCTCTTGGCTGCTCGAGTTATATAAAGAGGGACTCCATCTAACAGGGAGAAATTGCAAAGCGAAGCTCATCGGATTCGATCGTCGGAGCACAATTGTTATTGCTGATCTGTCACTTTCTTTCATTCAGGAGGTATAATTAGATCCGTTTTCACATAATACAAGCACTGTTGCGAAGCCGAACAAAGAAGCTTCTACAGAGGAAATGGTAAATGACGTTTTCGTGAAAGTTACCGACTGGTTCTTCACAAATGGGGAACTTTGAGCAATGACAAAACTCACATCATCCAATTTTTCGTATCAAATACATCCCACCTGCTATTAAACTAGTATACCAAAAAATAAACAGAATGGAAAATTCTAAATTCCCAGGTGTAGTCTATATATTGGTGAAAACATAAACTGGGAAAACCATATAGTAGGCGCACTAAAACGTTTAGGTTTGGCTGTTTTTGTCATAAAAATAATATTCACCTTTGGGCATACAGAAGTCATTAAGTTATCATAGTTTGCATATTTCATTCAATGATGACTTATTGGATAATATTCTTGAGTAACTTAACACTTGATCGAAAAAGGATTCATTGCAGAAAAGAATGTAATCAGAATTGTGCGTGGGAATTATATACATACGTCTTACAGGCATCTCTTCGAGCAGTTGGGATTGTTAACCACAATCTCACAGAATATTCATTCACATATGAATATGTTATCAACATCCCATCTGAGTTTGACAACAGAAACGTTCTCAAATAGAATACTAAGACAAAAATAGTCTGCATTACCTTTTAATTAAACAGGTGAAATATGCATGTACCATAGAGAAATTCTTAACTAACAATAGTTAGTTATTTTTACAGACACTATCTGTAAATGGCAAGCCTGTAGCACTATAAATATTTTATATATATAAGATGAAAACGTCACAGTGACGATACGAGTGTAATGACGTGTAGATAAATAAAGTATATGAATCTTCGAGTTTAGTGCGGTTTTTGTTTCTTGTAAAGTAATGAGAACAGTTTCACGATGACGTGTATGTGAGCTTGTAGACTTATAATCAGTTCAAAACTGAGAGAGATTTTTAAAGAGGCTTACCACTACAACCAGGCATGATACACAACAAAATGAAAAGCTTTCGTTTACACTGAATTTTATATATATACATATAGCGACTGACAGAGGTACAGTAACTATCCTGTGTCACACACCGTACCGCGTCTTCTGGAGTATAAATGTAGATGTATAAGAAGTAGGTGTAGATGTAAATATCCGAGTCTTCTTTCCCAATGCCATTTTAATTTCCTTCTATCTCTTTCTCTCGCCAATAACCGGTCGCTTGTTCTGTTGTTTAGTAACCTTTGCCGCAACAAATAATTGCTTGATAATCTTAAGACGTTATTAACCAACTGTGAAGCTCATGCCGGGGAAACAAGAGCCTTACTCGGAACTCTGGGGCAACACTTTGCCTCCAAGTTTCCGCATATCCTCGGCACAACCGGCCTTTGTCGGCCGGCAATTACGTTTGTACTGCTCGGAGAGCCCTATTGTGCTCCTCTAGACTTACGGCCAAGCCTGCTCTGTAACGCTCGGAAATCTCTTCCGCAGACGGTCCACTGCGGTATCTTATGAAGATTAGTGTTGCAGTTTACCCACAACTCTCCCACTGATGCTGAATCCCGGACGCTAGCTTGCAGACAGGAGAATATTTTGTGTAATGGCTCCGCACTTTGGTTTCCTGGGATCTAAGGTTTGGGGACTGAATTATATATGGTTAACACCTTCGTATCTTCTTTATATGTCGAAATAAAATATTTTAGAATATTGGAACTTCTGTCGAAGATGTCACGTAGAAAGAGTTGAAATGTAACATTAGGACATTTTTGAAAATACCGCCCTGATGCAGTCCAAATGCGCGTCCCAAAGAATTCTGAAGCCTTTTCCTGTTTGTTCAAAAGAGATAAAGGAGCCTGATATATCTTTATACTTTCAAGGATATAGTTAAGCTGGTTAAGATGATTCCCAACTGGTTAAGATGATTCCCACGAAATTTAATAAGTTTGAATTTCTTTGATATTATCCACAAAATGCCGTACTGTAACCAAGAAAACCATCCCATTGCCTATAATGCACCAACGGTAAGCGTTCAACATACTGCCGCAAATAATTAATACACCAGTACCCAGCGAGGCCTTCAATTGAACATTCTTAACTAGAATTACCTCAGAACGCCACTTTTCCTTTAATTAGATTCCGCTTAACACAAAGTGCTTCAGTGCTAAGTGAATCCATACATATTATAAAAACGTGTGTGTGTGTGTGTGTGTGTGTGTGTGTGTGTGTGCGTACATTTCACATCTCCTTCTAAAATTATTCATCAGTTATTGCTACAAAGAGGAATTTATCTTAACTATATTTAGCGTCATAGTTAATGGCATTCACCGTGTGGCTTGCGGTGAATAAGATATTGCTTAACTGTAAGTGCTGTATTCAGCTCCACGTAATAAGATGCAGACGTCACAGCGACGACACGAGCGTGTGTACTTTGTACCAAAAATGGTACACATGCCGTTTACTGTCATGCAATAATCGGTGTGAGGACATAAACCATCTACCTAACAGTTCAGGAGATATGATATCATAGGCGAAGAGATCCCTGAAAAACTGTCGCATCATGCATGACGTTGAAATTTATTGCTCCTTTACTATTCATTCTATTCGCAACATATTTTGCGACAGTATCCACATATGCCGTTGAATGTACGTACAACATTATATCATTGTACGGTACATAGTCTGTACTATTCTGTTTGCTTCCTGTGACTCGACTAAACTGGAGTGAGGATTATGATTTGCGTAATGAGTTGGGTTGATTTGGGGGAGGAGACCAAACTGCGATGTCATCGGTCTCAGCGGATTAGGGAAGGATGGGAAAGGAAGTCGGCCGTGCCCTTTCAAAGGAACCATCCCAGCATTTGCCTGAAACTATTTAGGGAAATCACGGTAAACCTAAATCAGGATGGCCAGACGCGGGATTGAACCGCCGTCTTCCCGAATGCGAGTCCAGTGTGCTAACCACTGGGCCACCTCCCTCGGTTTTGCGTAATGAATAAATGATCTTAAAACAAGCTAGATACTGTTCAATAATTAGAATATTAATTGAACTCTTGTCTAATACTGCAAGTGCAACGGCAGATTAATTCACGAGCTCGATCAAGAATGCACTAGTCCAACTCACCACATTGCTAATAATACGACATAAAGAATGAGGTCCGTAAAAAAGTGTTTCATCATGCATGAAGTCTTAATGCAATTATTGTTTACTCCTAAGACACTTGTACACTGAGTCAAATTAAGAAAATTCCTAACACTTGTCAGCACTTTTGACAGCTATCAACTGCGAAGCGCAAACGGCTGTAGGGAAAAACAGTAGCCTTCTATAGAGCTATGAAGAGGCGCTGCCATAGAAAAGTGTACAAAATCACGTTGTAGACAGGCGAAGCAGCAGCGCCCAACGTATAGAAACTATCCGGGGCCATCTTCCTTAATTTGGATACTATACTTATACACTTCAACATTACGTAAAATTCTTTGTATGAATGTTTCATAAGTTCGAAGCTGTTTTCACGAACATTAGGAAGTGAAATTTTTTCCATACTGCACTATAAACACAGTACATTTCTTGTTCTCGTTTCTAATAGAAAACTGGCAGAACGAATACCCGAGAAAGCCAGGTTAGTCAGTTAGTATATCTATAGAATTAGCTTTTCTCCTACTTCGGTTTGTAAAGAGCGAAGTAACACTCACACACTCTCAGGCACACTCTCAAAATAACATAATATACAAATACGTAGATATACATTTACATCAGAATGTCTATAATTACTTCGAAGATCAACTGTTTCGTATTCACAGCTTTGGGGTATAAGAATAATGGTTACGTCAGGTATGAAATGAAACAAGAGCGAACAATTCACGGAGAATTATCTGTGTAAAGATAAAGATCGGTACACACCGATCTGGTTGGTTTTCGATGCTGGCAAGCTGAATCTGTTTTTGATGACTATGGACCACGGCAATGTGACGGTTACTATCTTGTCACTATGAATTTCTGCTGCTGCTCCGACTTGTACCCAGTCCATAAATTTCATTTTGTAAGATTATGAAATGCTTGAAAGTAGGATACGTGACTGGACTATGCCAGGCGAAATACTGAAAACACATTTATGGACTGTCAACAAGAACGATTGAGTAACCATGAGTTTAATTATCGATTAGTCGCTTTTGACAGTAATCACTTTTGATATTTCCTAAGCTATGGTTTCTTCATTGATTAAAATACCTTTTCAAAATGATTTACAGGTCAATACACAAACAACCGCTGTCAATCTCCACTCATAACTCATTCCTCAGAATGGGCAAAAATCAGTCTCTCTTCTGTCCGAAAAAATGCGGAAAATAACTCCGTACATTGCAAGGAAAAACAACAATATGTTTGTGTTCTCTTGATGAGATTGATTCTGATTCAGTGCCAAATGTTGTATTATTGGTTTTGGCTCACATCTTCTGCGATGTATCTTTACAAACCTTCTGTCTTGCAAGTTCTTGATTCTTGGTTCTTGGTTCTTGTTTTTCGTCTTTTCTTCAAGTCTCCACCTCTTGCTATACCCCTTTTTGCGTCAAATTTCACAGTTGCTTCTCAAAATTTCGTTGAAATGTTGCAACATTGGTGAAGTAGTCGCCTTCCAGAAAGTTCGTTGTTTTTCTCCTCACGTTATTACTGTGCTCTCCGCTTCCATACAGAACTTCTGTGGTCTCCCTAAACTTCTTTGCTTTCAACTGCTGCAAATATTGTTCAGCCATCCATAAAATAACCAGCTTTTCACTAATTAACTCCGCACTCGCGCCCATCCCTCAGTGCACATTCGAGTCCCAACAAAGACTAATTCCTTCACTTGCTACTTCCACACTTACAATCTTTTTCATTGACGATATTTTCCCTACTAGACTGTTGACAGACTATTTTGTGATCAATGAAGGGGCTGATAATATGCCCATAATAAGATGCATGTGATATTTCGTCTTACTGAGTTATTTTTGCTGCTGAAATTTTAAGAACATGGATCACTCGTTTACTTATTTTAAAACTATTTAATTCGTTTGTGTTCCTAAACAGTATACTTTGCGACGCACTAACTCCTTCATATGCTACTCTAGTTGTGCCAAAGAGCATAAGTAAGCTCATGATTGATTTTTAAAGTTTTTTGACGTTATACTCGTAGTAGTGTAGGGAATGGCATACACATATCGCATTAGCCTGTACTATTCTGTTTCCTTCTTGTGACTTTACTAAATTGGAGTGAGGATTATGATTTGCGAAATGAATAAATAAATGTTCTTATCACAAGCTAGATACTGTTCAATAATTAGAATATTAATTGAATTCTTGTCTAATATTGTGAGTGCAACGGCACATTAATCCACGAACTGGATCAATATTCTCTGGTCCAACTCACCACATTGCTGTTCAAAGTACGAAGAAACGGTTGGCGATAACTTTGTAATGTCCGCCAATCTGCTATGAAATTTAGCAAGTTCACAAACACGATACTAGAGTTCACAGTCAGGAACCCACACAGAAATTTTAGGCGTTGTAATACCACTTCGACATTCACAGTGAAGCCCAAGAGCACGACTGTCAAAACTTCTAAGAGTTCCCGAATTCCAGCAGACCTGTCACCCGAAAAATTTCAAACACTTTAATCAGCACATGTCTTGACTCACCAGCCTCCTAAAGCGAACAGACCCAGGTCAACATGAGCGCTACCCTTAAACAGCCTTGATCTGTTTTGGCAAAAATATGCAAAACTACACGTACTGTACCTATTATCTTAAAAACTAGACATCTAAACACTTTGTATGACTCGCACTTCCGCTCCGATTGCTTTGGGATGTTAAAAATGACAGTTTAATTGTGTTTTCATTCGTAAATCCAGTATAATGTCTTGTTTGTTGTGCGTGGAGTTAATAACAAATACACTCCTGGAAATGGAAAAAAGAACACATCGACACCGGTGTGTCAGATCCACCATACTTGCTCCGGACACTGCGAGAGGGCTGTACAAGCAATGATCACACGCACGGCACAGGGGACACACCAGGAACCGCGGTGTTGGCCGTCGAATGGCGTTAGCTGCGCAGCATTTGTGCACCGCCGCCGTCAGTGTCAGCCAGTTTGCCGTGGCATACGGAGCTCCATCGCAGTCTTTAACACTGGTAGCATGCCGCGACAGCGTGGACGTGAACCGTATGTGCAGTTGACGGACTTTGAGCGAGGGCGTATAGTGGGCATGCGGGAGGCCGGGTGGACGTACCGCCGAATTGCTCAACACGTGTGGCGTGAGGTCTCCACAGTACATCGATGTTGTCGCCAGTGGTCGGCGGAAGGTGCACGTGCCCGTCGACCTGGGACCGGACCGCAGCGACGCACGGATGCACGCCAAGACCGTAGGATGCTACGCAGTGCCGTAGGGGACCGCACCACCACTTCCCAGCAAATTAGGGACACTGTTGCTCCTGGGGTATCGGCGAGGACCATTCGTAACCGTCTCCATGAAGCTGGGCTACGGTCCCGCACACCGTTAGGCCGTCTTCCACTCACGCCCCAACATCGTGCAGCCCGCCTCCAGTGGTGTCGCGACAGGCGTGAATGGAGGGACGAATGGAGACGTGTCGTCTTCAGCGATGAGAGTCGCTTCTGCCTTGGTGCCAATGATGGTCGTATGCGTGTTTGGCGCCGTGCAGGTGAGCGCCACAATCAGGACTGCATACGACCGAGGCACACAGGGCCAACACCCGGCATCATGGTCTGGGGAGTGATCTCCTACACTGGCCGTACACCTCTGGTGATCGTCGAGGGGACACTGAATAGTGCACGGTACATCCAAACCGTCATCCAACCCATCGTTCTACCATTCCTAGACCGGCAAGGGAACTTGCTGTTCCAACAGGACAATGCACGTCCGCATGTATCCCGTGCCACATAACGTGCTCTAGAAGGTGTAAGTCAACTACCCTGGCCAGCAAGATTTCCGGATCAGTCCCCCATTGAGCATGTTTGGGGCTGGATGAAGCGTCGTCTCACGCGGTCTGCACGTCCAGCACGAACGCTGGTCCAACTGAGACGCCAGTGGAAATGGCATGGCAAGCCGTTCCACAGGACTACAACCAGCATCTCTACGATCGTCTCCATGGGAGAATAGCAGCCTGCATTGCTGCGAAAGGTGGATATACACTGTACTAGTGCCGACATTGTGCATGCTCTGTTGCCTGTGTCTATGTGCCTGTGGTTCTGTCAGTGTGATCATGTGATGAATCTGACCTCAGGAATGTGTCAATAAAGTTTCCCCTTCCTGGGACAATGAATTCACGGTGTTCTTATTTCAATTTCCAGGAGTGTAAATCTCAAACTTATCTGCTACTGTAAGTATTACACAAAACTGGTGACTATAATTTGAGCTGTTTTGCCGTGGTGACGTTCATCTTTTTTTATTTTTTTTATTTGCATATTATTCAATGAAACAGTCAAAATTATCATTGTTTAGCACTGCGTATTTTAAACCCAAGAAAAAGTGAACCTCTGTTGTTCAACATTGCTACTACGCTAGTTTTGCAATTTCCTTTGGAACGAAATGAGGTTTTTAACCCTCAGAATCAACATTCTGGCTCGTAGTTGAAATTGCATTGCTGTAGTAGAAATTCTGAAGCTGTTTTCCTGCAGTGCTTCACAAGCGCTGTTAGTTCGCACTGAATTCGTTAAGATCGCTTTACGCGTTTGGAAGTTAATTATTTCAAAATGGAATTAAATCCATTCGTATGTTCCATCGTCAATATTTATAGTTGTACTACATCTTCAGAATGGGTCTTTACACCCCGTCTTCCTCTCGTTTCTGTCTCTCATGTGGAGCCGTTGACTATTCAGTACCTTTGTTAGTACGGATTTTACGAATGCGGTTCCCTTGAAAGGATTTGCAGCCTGTGCGCTTTCATCTTGGAAGCACCCTAACGCCAGGTGCGGACTGCAACGACCACTCGGCAGGGGAGAACCACTCTAACAAATCATTTCCAAGGTCTCTTTGCTCGTTTCTGCGGCTGCTGTGAGTGCCGGGCAAATAGTTTCTCTCCAGCCTGGAGGTAATGGGATGGTCTTTCCCTAATCCTCCTTAATGGGTAATGGTCTGGTAAAACGAGGCTAGCTCAAGGTCTAGTGATTTCCCCATGATGGCCAGTGCTTTCCTAAAGACATTGCCGAGAAATCTCTAAAAGACCTCGCGGGAAGCAGCCCCTTAAACAAGCGCTGTAAATGGGAGAAGTAAATAGCCAATGAAGGTGCCTACTTGATTCTGATTGGCAGAAAGCCCTAAATGGAGTGGTTTGAAGCTTGAGAAATCGGTGGTAGGCTGGTGGCCCTCCTAGGGTGTAAAGATCGTGCACTCCTGAGACGGAGGTGGCGTTTGCGTAGTGTATTTTAGATACAGGGAGAGGGCGATATTTCGCGATCAACCGAGTTATTTCTTGCAGTACAGAAAACTGAGCTACTTCGAAAGTGTGTTTCCGTACGTGGGCGTGGATTTGAGTTCAACTTTGCCGTGTTCTGGGCGAGTGTAGCCATTAATTCACATGCACGTGATCGGTAAGTAGAGCCATTACATCAGACTGCGGAGCCAACAGTTAGCCGGACGATACTACACGGTGACTGCACGAATTTGATGAGGGTTAGCAGAAGTCTATAGATTATATTTATTTCCGCTCAAATTTGAGACTGGTGTTTTTGTGCAGTTCTTTCCATACTGACTTTGTCTGTATTCCTTTTATTTTGTTCTGTTAATTATCGGCGGGACTTGCTAGTAGTCAGTTGGAGATGTTGTATTGAACCGTTAGCAGTGTACATGTTGCAGTCCGGTGGTCAGATCTTTCCTGAAAGTAGTTAGATAGCTACAGGCCTTTTATTTATTGAATTTGGACTTGTGAGAAGATTAACCCTGTCCCGAGGGTCAAAGCAAGGCTAGCAACCCTTATTTACACTGCTCAAAGGACTTCGGGAATGTACCGTTGGGGATCTACTATAGACCATTTAGCAATATACTTTTATCGTTCACAAATTAACTACACAACGATATCATCACATCCTCGATCGTTTACATAAAAAGAATTGAAATTTCCAGCAGGTATCGCAACCAAAAAGGAACAGCCATTCATCATGTCACTCAGGGTGCTTTTCATTGGAGTGTAAGAACGGCAGTAACGCATTTTCCCTCCATCACTACCTCACGCCAACGTGGCGTACTCCTTATAAGTCTACACCCCGTAGTATCCGTTCCCGTTCGTCAATGAGAGCCCATTAGAGCTCTTGCAGAGTCTGTGGTGGAACGAGACGACCATGAACGCGTCTATCAGGGATGTTCCACATATGCACGACGCGGTTTAGGGACTCATCGTCTGCCATTCCATTACTTCAATGTTCAGGCCCGTCACAGAGGCCTCGCGATTAGAAGAAACTCAGATCCACCACCGTATGCAGCAGCCAACACGTTGTCCAATAGGAGCTGTTTGATGTAATGCCTGGGATAACGTGACCATGGACAACGACAAGATCCGTGTGTCTGTCAATATTGAAGCCTCCTGACGTCATAGAGGCTTGGAAATCTGTCGATTTCCAGGACAACATTTCGCAGGTACCGCTCACCACGGGTCTCTGCACACAAACACGGCTATCATCTTGTGTCAGACAATATCTGGACTCGTCTGTGAATGACACGTTTCGCCCTTGACGAAGTTTCCATTTGACATGGGTACGGAAGAACTAAAAGAAAGATGCAAATGTTGTTGTGTCCAGTGGGGCACTGGAACAGGACATTTGGATCGTAAGACCCTTTCTCGTAATCTGTTCGTTACAGTGTGATCGGACACAGCGGCCCTTCTGAGATTGTCTTCCAGTGCTCTGGTGATGTTCGTACGACGCTGCAACGCAAAGATGACCAGGTATCGGTCTTCATATGGGATTATAATGCATCTGCGACCTCGTCCTACTCTCCTTGTGTACCGATCTGTCTGTCTATATCACGTGCCCCTCCTACAGGTGGCACATTGAAAGGCATCTTAAGCAGCACGATCGAAAGTTCATCCTTTATAGATCAATCAGACTGCCCTTGCAACCTGCGCTGCATTAAGATGTTGCATTCAATCTCCTTGGCTGAACACAACGCCCACAAATAATAACTGCCATTTGTGTACCTGACTAGAAAATAATGGGACACCGGTACTCACGTCCTTCCCAGTTCTCACTGACACCGTAATGCATAACACAGCCCATATATGATGAATGATTTTAACTGTTGTCTACATTAAACGCGAAGATATCAAGCCTTGCAGTAAGACCACAGGTACTGCCGCTATCAAAAAATATTTAACAAACCCTAGTTTGTAGAATGTTTGGTGATGTAATAGAACAGAGAATTAATCCGATTCCGCCAATAAATGTTTCTGATGAAATCTGCTCGGAAGCTCGTCGCATAATTTGTATCGCACTCGTAGACAGGCTGCGGCCGCGATTTCCTGGAATGCCAGGAAACCGAAGCACCGAAGCACGGGCGAAATGAACGCTTCTCCACTAGCAGTAACCCCTCAGACTCGCCGCTATCCATTTGACAGTCGTTTCGTAGACATCTCCATACGTATTTCCTCGATAGCTCTTCTCGCCTGTGCCGGGACTCTCACTAGACCAGCCTCCTATTAAAACAACTTGGAGTTGACAGCCGGCCGGGGTGGCCGAGCGGTTCTAGACGCTACAGTCTGGAACCGTGCGACCGCTATGATCGCAGATTCGAAACCTGCCTCGGGCATGAATGTGTGATATGTCCTTAGGTTAGTTAGGTTTAAGTAGTTCTGAGTTCTAGGGGACTGATGACCTCAGAAGTTAAGTCCCATAGTGCTCAGAGCTATTTGACCAATTTTTTTTGGAGTTGACACGGGAATTTTAACGTATTTGGTTTCCTGTTGGCTGACGTTTTGAGACATGGGCTGAAGCCCTTGGTGGTGTACAGTATATATTTATTTTCTTATTTATTGCTTCTTTAACGTGACCAGCCTTAAGCCCCACTCTTACATCTAGCCGGGAGCAACATGTACTAAAGGGTATTACAAAGCCTTCCCAACAATAACAATGATGATAATAATAATAACGGACACCAATAAACATAACAATAATAATAATAGCAGTAGTAAAAGGCACTTAGAATGCTATAGATTAGCTTACCACATTTGAAGCCATGTTTAGTTTTGTCAGAAGCGGAATGGAGGAGAAGATTGAAATAAAAGTTAATAGTTGCTAGGAGAGCATGGAATATAAACAGAGAACTCAACCAACAAGGAGTAGGGAAAAGTTGTGTGGGATGGGGAATGACGAGAGTGAGCTGCACAGAATATGGGAGAGATAGCTATTGTGACAGAAGGTGGACCATTAGCTGTCTTTTGAAGTTTTAAAGCAATTTAATTTCTCTGACATTTTGAGGAAGATAGTTCCAAAGTCGAGACCCGGGTACAGATAATCATTTAGGGAACATAATAGTGCTATGTGAGTTGTTGAGAACGAGTATTTAGTACATAGCCATGGTTCGTAGGCTGGCGTGATATAATCGGAAAAGTGTACGCCACGGATTTATGAAACACAAGCATTCATTGCCAGTGCCAGCCTGCGTGAGCTTTCGCACGAAAGTACTTGAGAATGGCATCAGCATAGTCATACGGGGTGTTTCTGTACGAGCGTCAAAAATGTAACAGAACGTAGAGAATGCTCCACTGAACAATTTGAGGTCAGGAACCTGGGGTCAGAGAAGCCATCGTAAGGAGATAATAGGAATCAAATTGATGAAATCTTCTCGGGTTATCAGCCGAGTGGTGGCGTCGTCTTGTCGCAACGTTTCGATGAGTTTCGTACCCATCATCTTCCAGAAGATGATGGGTACGAAACTCATCGAAACGTTGCGACAAGACGACGCCACCACTCGGCTGATAACCCGAGAAGATTTCATCAAGGAATACGCCGAGAAAGACTGCAATCGCATATAGGAATCAAATTACTTTACTGTGTACTATTCTATTTACATTAGTTACAGTTAACTGCAAATACCATCACTGACACAATGAACGTATCATTTGCACTGTATCTTACGCAAATTGTGCTGAAACTGTATTTCCTGGTCGCTGGATTGGAAGGGGAGGGCTCCTGTTTGTTGTGATATAGATCGAAACACACTCAAGTGATAATTCAGTAAAACATGGAAAAATAATATGTAAGCAATCGCCTTCGCAGTTGTTAAACGTCTTTCTGCAGAAATAAATATAATAACAAAAAGGCTGTCGGTACAATTCGTTAATTTTGTAGATGGTTGTATCATCGTGTAGTAAAAAATAAAATTCTAAAAATCTACAAAAAATATTGACAAGTAAATAAAAAGAAAGATTATCTTGTTTGAATATCGGCAGGCATGCGATAGCGTGCGTTACCAATATGTTTCAAACCGCAGCGCATAAAAACCGTATTTTTCCGGATCTCATACCTCGGGTTCTATTAGTGATAGAAAGGTAGGATCAAATGTTCTGGATGGACTTTCCCGCTTTCAAAAATATGCATCAGTTATAGAGAAACACCTCACAAACATGGTTTCTGGGTATCAGAACTGAGGCGCAGGTTCTAAGAGAGCTATGCACAGCAAATGAATGAAATTTCTACCATGTGTTCCTAAGATCCCAATCTCTAACAGCGTTGAAATATTCCTGCTATCTTTATCCGCTTCCGAGAGACAGAGGTTCGAAGTTATCGTAATTTTGCACTTAAAATACGCACCTACAATCCAGTGTGAGTCGAAAACTGACCGTATAAAGTGACGTAACACGGAGAAATATGCGGTAAATTGCCTCCGTTATTACCGGAAGGGTTCTGGGAACCCCATGTTTTACTTGTGAAGAACATGAAAAAATTTTATGCAGGTAAAATTCGATCTGTAATGCAAAATTACTTTTGCACTATTTTAATTTCACGTAAGTAGACTAACAAACTTTTATTGGCCGATTAAGTTCTTTTCAAAAAAGTGACATGCCCTGCTGTAGCAGAGAAATGAAGGGTACCAGCAGAAAAGCGTTCCTACCGGAGCGCAGTAAACGCGAATGTGCTCCTGTCTAAAAGACGGACTGAAAAGTGGCGTACCAGCTGCCTCATTCTAACTTCCTCAGCACTTTTAAATTTTTTTCCAACAATTGTGGCATCCGAGCACCTTTCGCGCTTTTTTATGTTTAGAAAGAAGGAGAAAGGGGCACTGGGAAAGAGACGGAAAAGTAATAAATACTAGAAGATAGTAGACAATCGTTGTCGTACAGAAAGAGCGAACATGCTCCTGTTTGGGTATCCAACTTTTCAGTCGGAGTCTATTAAACAGAAGCATGTTCACTCTTTGTGTACCACAACCACTGTCTGCTATCTTCTAGTATTTATTACTTTTCCGTCTCTTTCCCACTGCCGCTTTCTCCTTTTTCCTAAACATAAAAAAAGCGCGAACGTGTTCGGATACCACAATTTTTGGAAAAAATTCTACCTTACTGTGCAAACATTTTGGCATACGAACACAATCGTGTTCTTTTTAACGCGCAGCTAACCTCTCAGTCCGACAAGTTCCCCTAATTGTAACTCACTCACGTCCTCTAGTCAATCGATGTGTCTCATATCCATCCACTCTCAGCTGCCCCTTCGCACATAGTCATTCAGCCCATCCCACTGTCGTTGATTTTTTGTCTCTCTCTCTCTCTCTCTCTCTCTCTCTCTCTCTCTCTCTCTCTCTCTCTCTGTCTCAGAGCCACATTCTCCTTCGATCAGTGTGAGGGAGTGAGAGGGACACAGTGGCAGTGGAACATAGTTGACAGTGACAGAAGACTGCTAAGGAGACAGTACCAGCGGGAGAAAATAAAGAGAAGGAGAAAGTGGAAGCGGGTTGGAGTCAATAATAATGAGATATAGAACCTGCGACAACGTCAACGAGAAAGAGAGAGTGATAGTGAGAAGAGAGGGCAGCAGTGGGAAGGAATGAATCAGATAGAAGTAGCAAGAGAGAGCAAGAGGAAGACAGTAGTAGTAGGAGGAGGAGTAGGAGTAGTAACAGTAGTAGCACTGAACGGAGAAGAATGTGGCTATGAGGCTGAAGACAGTGACTGATAATGACAATGAGCTGGGGTGAATTAGTGAGAGAGAAGGAGCAACTGAGAGTGGCTGCGTATGAGACTTACATCGATGGACTACAGGATGTGGGTGAGTTACAGTTAGAAGAGCCTGTCAGAGTGAGAGGCTTGTTGCATGTTAAAAAGCGCGCGAATATTTTGCATGCCAAAATTTTTGTTGAGTAAGATAGGATGGCGTAGCTGGTCTATTAAACAGGAGCATATTTGACTTTTTTGTGCTTTAGGAGTATTTATCCGGTGTTCATGGACCTAAAGAAATCGACAAAAAGTCAATGGGCATGATATAAAAGAAGACTATTACACGATCTCAAGGCAACGAAACAAAGGAAATAGGAACTGCATAGGAAGGCGAAAGAAATGGGCAGTTCGGGGAAAATAGACTGTACTGGGAAAACAGATGGTTTACATAGAAAGTCCGTGTAATATTATTATAAAAGAATAAAAGCAGAAGTTACAAATAAAATATTCTTCTTCACTTTAAAGGTAATCGCTTGATGAATATCAACACGTATCTGTAGGCCTGCGAAATTGTGATGCTGACAGCTGTGCAACCCGACTGTTACGGTATTCTGCCCTACTCCGGATCCATCTGATCGCAGCCCCTTGTTTGCAGAAGAGATGAACCTCAGCCACTCGTATCTTTGATATACACTGTAATTTTTACCCAAGAAACCTTCCGCTCATCACACAGACGTGACCTACCAATTCTTTGTGAATGTTCGTTTTGAGACTATCTTTTGCTTACCTCCAGATATCGAACATCACAATCCGAGTTATCGACGATTTTGTGGCAGCGTCCATTAGTCATGATCGATGTTGTCAGAAATTTTGATTGCTGACAATAGACCCACTTTTCTTTAAATTCGGGCACATTAACTCAGTTGCAGGAGGCAGAAGTCGAAGAAAGCCAGTGATGATGGGAGGTAGATTCTGTTCCATACTCTCAGGGCAACAAGACAAACTATCTCAACTAGTAGCAAAATTTAATCTTTATGTATCGCATTACTTTACAGTCACACGTTCAATACCGACTGCTCACTGCAGGCAAATTACCTTCAGCTTAATGCGTTCGACACTATGTCGCGCTTCTCGACATCTCTCCGTGTTCATGCCGATCAGTTTTTAATACACGTTATTATTTATATTTCCTTCCAATCACCGATTTATTAAAAATGTCTTGTAGTATCGTTCGAATTAAACCAGGATTGCTGACGTTGTGACATAATTTGCAATAAGAAACATTGAAATTCAAAATAAATAGAATTTTAAAGCTTTAAAACATTTTATTTTCCTCTTCGTTGTGTTTATCCGAACACGAGAACGAAGCAAACATGGCTGTATTTCCAAGCTTGAAACAGCACAGTAGGAATTATTCTCCTAGTGCCCGACCAATGAAAGACATTTCACGCTGTCAGAGTGCGTCCCCGTTCCTGATAGGGGCTTTGCCCTAAAATGTAGAGTGCAAAGTAACAGCGAAGTTCCATTAGCGGAAAGAGAAACACGAGCGAATGGCCACAGCCCCCGAGATCTACGACAGCGCCCGGCGTTCGCTGCGGCGGCGCTCCGTTCGACCTCGTCACCACAGTAGCTGCAGTGCCGCAGCCGCCGTGCCGACAGCTCTTTGTGGTTGATCAATGAGCTGCTTCTGGTTGGCGCTCCTAGGGTAACAACGGGGAAAAGCACTAACATATTACAGCGTTGCGTCGGTCTAAAAGAATACTATCAGATTTTAATGAAATCTTTGCGCGTCCGCAAATTGCAGGATGATTCAAAAAGATACATCCGATTACATAAAACAACATCTTCTGTACGACTGAAGACAGAAACTTGGAATCTTCTAACTTACATATCGAAAATTATTTTACCTTGGCAGCAGTTGTAAGATGCCGGTTCCTATGTTTGCCAGTCTGGGAATTCCTGGTGTGGTGTAGCACCGCACAGAGCATCGTCAAGGCCGAAAAGACGCCCTTCCCTCGGCCCACGACTGTGAACGCGTGATGTCGTCCTGTTGTCACAGTGTCATTACGTGCACTTAGCATCGCAAAGAACTGACTGCTATCGAACAGACGTCTAGCGTTAACATAGTTACCGTGGTAAGAGTGCACTCGGCTCACACGGCCATCCCTAGTACGCAGGGTACTTTCGAGAACATTCTTCCATACGAGTGACATATATCGTTTGGCGCCCCCCACCTCTCCCCACATTCATTACCTACTTATCGTCTTGGTATCTTTGTACCACCTTCAAAAACTAAATGTAGTGATCATGGAAGTGTGTTGCTTTTCTTTTTCTGCAAATATTGCATAGACGTTCCTACGTAACAGAATTACATATTTGAATCTTCTTCAGTGAAAGCGAAAGAATTAATCCTGCTGTATCGTGCTAGTTCCATCAAAAATGTCTATTAAACCGAGTGGAAATAACGAAAATATAAAATTTCTGTTACTATTTCGTTTAATAATGGTTGTTTTTAATTCTATAATATATATTTCTTCTATAATTTACAAATTATTTAATTTTCAAATGGAAGAAATGGGGCGGAAACAAAAAAATCATCGAGTTGTATACTGATCTTTTAAATATAAGACTTTATTTATCTGCTTAGGGCGTGCCCTACAAGTGAAGGAAACTCGTAAGTAAGGAATTAGTTGGCCATTAAAGTAAATGAAAATTATTTATTCCTAACATTGTTTCAGCGTGGAGGTAATCTGCAATAGTGTAGACTCTGAAGGAAATTTCAAACTCCAAGATCACTAGTAAACATTTAGTAGATCTAAATTGCCGATTTCGTCAAGGCTATTCGGATACTATGCTTTATAAAATTACATCATCTTTCCTATTAGTACTGTTAGTAGTATTACACCACGTACATGTCCGCCCCCAGTAGTTGAGTGGTTGCACCGTCACGGTACCTCAGCGTATCCAGTCAGAGGGTTAGCTTCCCTCTGTAATAAAAAAAAACTGAGTTCATGGATCAACGACGAACTGAAACGGGTGTCTTGCGACGTCCGCCTCGAGCAGCTGTAACGAACGAAAAAACGAACCAAATGAGATTTTAAAAAAATTTTAAAAAGTGGTCAGAGCGACTTAATGTCAATCCTAAGCACCCGATTTCCGGCTGGGTCGGAGATTCCCTCCGCTCAGGGACTGGGTGTTGTGTTGTCCTAATCATCATCATTTCATCCCCATCGACGCGCAAGTCACCGAAGCGGCGTCAAATCGAAAGACTTGACCCGGCGAACAGTCTACCCGACGGGAGTCACACGACATTATTTTACCACGTACATACATTTCAGTGTCATGAAATTCACTAAAAATCGGCATTTCAGAATTAAAAAAAAAATATACTACGTACAAACATGATAATAACGCACCGCCTACGAGTGGTCACACACGTCAACAGCTCACAACTGACTCAGTTGTTGATGTTTTTTTTTATTTTTTAAATACCGATTTTTAGTGAATTTCACGACACTGACATGTAGATACGTGGTGTAAGACCAACTACAGTAATTCTGGAAAAGACGATCTAATGTTATAAAGCATAAGATCCGAAGATTGCAATACAGACTTACCGAAACTTGTTATCCAAATCTAATAAAAGGTTTACTAGCGACCGTGGTATTTGAAAGTGTCTTCGTAGTTGAAGATTGATAAACATGATTAAAATTTTTATGTATGCAATCGGAAAGTAAAAACAAAAACTTGTATGGGATGCGACAGAGATGTATTCTATCAATACAGTAATAAGTAATTTCTGTGGTTGGTCAGTAAAGGTACTGCCAATTTTTATATATTTATTAATACAGTAATGTATAATTCCTATGTGCATGAACTGGAAATTTTTCCCTTGGATAAAAATATTGTACTGAATTTTTTCTAGCCATTAACTTAGCAATATCTGTCAAACTGAATCTGAATCTTTTGACTTCAAAGTATTTATTTCAAGCTACAGTTGACAGTCCACATCATACTTCTTCACACACTGTTGACCTAAGGCATGATACTTAACTTAGCGGCGGTTCATAACCACAAATTAACATTTATCTCACAAATGGCTTGTTTCCAGACGCATATTTCCATTGCTGCTCCTGTTATCGTAGACTTTCACCCATATCAGTTTTCTCTACCAATTATCAAAGAGACTGCATGCAAATTTTGCGCTTCGTCGCCTCTGGCGCCCCTCACAGCTTGGCGCCCCAAAGGAGCCGCATGTTTCGGTGGAGCCTTAAACCGGCCCTGCCTATGCGGCTCGCTCCTGTTCAACAATGGAGTTCTTCCTGCTACTTTGCTACGGTAAGGTAAGACCTCAGAGATCGACATCAATATCTATACTCTGCAAATCACCGTGAAGTGGATGGTACAGAGTACATTCCATTACATCACTTATTTGGAATTCTTCCTTTCCATTCACCTGTGGAGCGCGGTAAGAAAGATTGTCTGAATGCCTTTGTGCGTGTTGTAATTATTCTAATCTTGTCGTTACGATCCCTATGTGGGCGATACATAGGGGTTGTAATATATTCCTACAATCATCATTTAAAGCAGATTCCTGAAACTTTACTAGTAGACTATCTCGGGATAGTTTAAGTCTATCGCGAGACCGCTACGGTCGCAGATTCGAATCCTGCCTCGGGCATGTATGTGTGTGATGTCCTTAGGTTAGTTAGGTTTAAGTAGTTCTAAGTTCTAGGGGCCTGATGACCTCAGAAGTCCCATAGTTCTCAGAGCCATTTGAACCATTTAAGTATATCTTCAAGAGTCTGCGAGTTCAGTTTCTTCAGCATCCCCGTGACACTCTCCCACCGATAAAGGAAACTTGTATACGCTCAATATCCCCTGTCAGTCATATTTCGTACGGATCCCACACTCCTGAGCAATATGCATTTCGATATTATTCTACCAGCAAATCGATGTTCCACCACTGAGCCTATGTGATCATTCCATTTCAGATCCTTACGGAGTGTTAAACCTAGGTATTTACATAAGTTGGCCGATTCCATTTGTGACTCACTGGTATTGCAGTCAGAGTACACTAAGTTCTTTCATTCTGTGAAATGCACAATTTTACAGTTCTGAACATTTAAAGCAAGTAGCCAGTCTTCGCACCGTTTTGAAATCATATTGAGATCTGACTAAATATTTATGCAGCTTCTTTCAGGCAGTACTTAGATGTAGATAACTGCATCATCTGCAAAATCTCTGAGGTTTCTATTAATATTGTCCGCAAGGGCATTAACATACAACATGAACAGCAAGAGCCCCAACACACTTCCCTGGGGTACGCCCGACGTTACTTCTACATCTGACGATGAGTCTAATTGAAGATAACATGCTGCGTCCCCCTACTAAGACGTTCTCTATTCAGACACAGTTTTCACTTGATAGCCCACACGATCGTACTTTTCACAATAAGCGTAGGTGTAGGACTGCGTCAAATATTTTTCGGAAATCAGGAAGTGTACCTGCCCCGATCCAAAGCTTTCAGTACGTCATGTGGGAAAAGTGATAAATAGGTTCCACATGATCGCTGTTTGTGGGACTCCATGTTGGTTAGCGTTAGCGTAGAGGAGATATAATCTCAGATTTGTGTTTACATTTCGCCGTGTACGGTTCCATCTGCAACGGCTACAAAGCTAAGTACTGACAAAGTTGTTTGTGCACTGTTATACAGTTATTTCGTGCTGTTTGTGACGAAATAACGATTTAATGAACTTTTAGAAATGTTCACTCTTTGTGTTTTTTTTTAGTTTTCTGGGTGTTGAAGTCGTTAAGTAGATTTCATGCTTTAGTTTTCAGCTGACGATTCTTATTGTTCCTACTGAAATATTTCAGTAAAATTTTCATTCACTATTTTAACTTCGTGGAGTGTTGCAGTGGCCGCTTGAATGCTCGGTTTTAGCCAATAAATTTTGTGAGGTTTTGTTGGTATCTGTGTTGTGGCTTAGTAGTATTAATAAAAGTAGTCGCTTTCTTAGTAGAGACAGAATTTCGAGACCGCTATTGTTAGTTCTATAAATAGTTCTCTGGTGTAACTGAACTTAGGTAACGTAGACGTTTAGTTTTTTTCAGTAACTGTAGAATTTTACTATGAGTGAGAAGTGTGGGCTCTGTCGTAGGTTTGTGGGCAGTGCCTTACGGTGTGGTATTTGCTCAAAGTATTTTCACTGGCGGGAATGCAGTGGGGAAGCCAATGGGCATTCTAGCATGATCCTCTCTTGGGAACGCAGAATCTGTAGTACAAACAAGTTGATAGAGGAGCAGGAGCGTAAGATCTGTGCCCTTCAGATGCAGTTACAATACGCAAAGGAGGAACTACATAGGTTTAGGAGGGTGAAGGGTGCTGGGGAATGGGTACTAGCAGTTGGCAAGAAGGCAGCTAGGATGAGGAGGTATTCAGACAGTTTTACTTTGCATATATGCATTAGATCTGACCAACTGTCAGAGTTGAGTGGTGAGGAGCCTCTTGTAGCTGTAGTTGTAGGAAACATGCAGCAGTCCCCAGTAGTTAGGAGCCCTAAGTCAGTTGCAAAGTCTAACACAAAGATTAAGGTGCTGCTGCTAGGTATTTTGCATGGTAGAGGTGTGGGCAGCAGTTGCAGGAAGCTTTGGGAAGTGAATACCAGGTCACCAGCATTGTGAAGCCTAGTGCAGGTTTCGCTCAGGTGACTGACAGCAAAGGGGAGTTATGTAGGAATTTTACGAAAGAGGATAAAGTAGTGATAATGAGTGGAGTAGGGAATAGTCTTGATATGATGTAGGTATTGTATTGTGTTGTATTGTATGTTAACCGGGGACCTAGAAACGACGGAGAGGCTCCGTCCCCGTCGCAGCCGCAGTGGTCCACAACCCCACGACGACTACCGCAGTCCACTTCTCCCCTCCGCCGCGCCACACCGAACCCAGGGTTAATGTGCGGCCCCCGGTGGACCCCCAAGGAACGTCTCACACCAGACTAGTGTAACCCCCATGTTTGCATGGTAAAGTAACTGTGGTGTACGCGTACGTGGAGAAGTTTGCGCAGCAATCGCCGACATAGTGTAGCTGAGGCGGAATAAGGGGAACCAGTCCGCATTCGCCGAGGCAGATGGAAAACCGCCTACAAACCATCCACAGACTGGCTGGCTCACTATGACGTAGGTGGTGACGTGGTAAAGATAGCTACTAAAACTGGTGGCACTAATGTGCATTTCGTGTAACTGTTTCAGCTTCATGATCAGCCTCATCTTAATGCGGCTGTTAGGAGTGTTAATATGGGGCCGGATAAGACACTGATGGCAGAGGGCATGGGTCACATTGCAGTGGTGCCAGTTGAGTCTATCAGTAGATCGGGTTTCACTAGGCATGGCCTACACCTCAATAGGAAGGGGAGGCTGGCAAAGCTTATAGATGGCAGTGTAGTGGGTGATGGTGGGATCACTCATGGAAAAATTCCTGTAGTATTTGGTGTTAAGAGCTGCATCTTTTTTGATTGAAGTCAACTAGCAGGTATAACTGCTTAAAGAAAGTTCCTCTAACTAAGGAATCTTCTTCTGTGGGCGTCATGTTTCCAAGTAGAGAAGGCATTAGCATATTTCGTCAAAATATAAGAGGCATTAGAAACAAGGTTAGTGAACTGTTACATATGTTGACTCTGAAATTATTGGTATATCGATGCACCACTTAAGTAGTTTGACAATTCAGAGGCTACCTTTACCAGGATACAGATTAGCTGGCTGTTTCTCAAGGAGTTCCTTGCGGAGTGGCCATGCAGGTAAAAACAGTATTCCATTCGACTGCATACATGTACCACGGCACTGCACTGAACAGATGTTTGAATGTTGTGCAGGGGCAGTTGAATTTAGTGAAACTAAACTTCTAATTTTTTTTTTGTTTGTAGGTTCCCTAACTCTAACTTCAGAGCATTTCTGATGAAGCTAGTGGGGGTTCTTGATTCACTTTACAGGAAATACCAGAAATTAGTTATATGTGGTTACTTCAGAATTCATTTTTTATATGATTATTCGAGGAAAAGAATGTTGGTAGAGCTCCTAAATTCATATGAACTGATGCGGACTGTGTCTTTTCCAACTAGGGTGCAGGGGAACAGTAGCACAGCCACAGACAATATTTTTATTCATTCTTCGTTACTAGATGGACATCCTGTTAGTAAAGAGTGAATGGCCTTTCAGACCACGATGCAAAAATTTTAACGCTAAAAGGCTTTCTTACTCAAACAAATCTCACATATAATTACAAAGTATGTAGGAAAATTAATCCAACGGCAATAGAGAGTTTTTTAAACCTCGTCAAGGAACAAGAATGGCTGGATGTTTATAGTGCCGATAACCTAGATGACAAATATAATGCTTTCCTTAATACATTTCTCATGCTCTTGAGAGTAGAAATGCTCTTGAGAGTAGCTTTCCATTAGAACGTTCTAAACGAGGTACTAGCAGTAAAAGGCAGTCTGGGTGGCTTACTATTGGGAAAAGGATATAATGTAGAACAAAGCGGGAATTGTATCAAAATTTGGGAGTTTTGCAATCAAGCTACAGTAGACCATTACTTGCAGTATTTTAAGGTGCTTTAAATGTTATTAGGAAGGCAAAGAGAATGAGGTACGCAAAAAGAATAGTTAATTCTCAGGATAAAATTAAAATCATATGGTCATTTGTAAAGTAAGTGTCTGCTCAGCAGCACGAGGTCGACGATATAAAGTCAGTTCGTAGTAAAAATATTTCTGTTACTGATAAATCAGACACATATACAGTATTTAACAATCATTTTCTGAGCACAGCTGGTGAATTAAAAAAAATTAGTTTCTACAGAGAATCATATAACTGTCTTGGCAAATCACTGAAGACTAAGGACTCTCATGGTTATGATGACGTGCCTAGCAGAATATTAAAGGACTGTACTGCACGTGTTAGCCCTGTACTTAGCCATATTTGTAATTTTTCCTTTGGGAATAGTCAGTTTCCTGGACGATTAAAGTTCTCAGTAGTAAAGCCACTTTATGAAAAAGCGAGAAAGGGATAATTTAGATAATTTTAGACCTATTTCTATGCCATAAGTGTTTCCTAAAGTTATGGAAAAGGCTGTGTATGTAAGGGTAATTGATCATTTTATATAACATAATTTGCTGTCAAATGTACAGTCCGGCTTTAGAAGTCGTTTAACAACTGAAAATGTTATATTCTCTTTTCTCTGTGAGGTACTGGATGGGTTAAACAAAAGGTTTCGAACGCTAGGCATATTTTTTTTATTTAACAAAGGTATTTGATTGTGTTGATCACAAAATATTGCTCCAGGAACTGGACGATTACAGAATACAGGGAGTAGTTGACAAGTGGTTCACCTCTTACTTTAACAACAGACAGCCAAAGGTGATTATTCACTGTGCTGAAAATGGCTGTGATGCGGGGTCTGAGGGATCAGTGTTGGGCCCACTCCTGTTCCTTATTTATATAAATGATATGCCCTCTGGTATTACAGGTAACTCTAAAATATTTCTGTTTGCTGATGACGCTAGCTTGGTAGTAAAGGACGTGAAAATTATCATAAGTGTGTAACTAAGTGGCAAAGCATAACTGTAATAATGGTGCTTCATCTTTATGTAAGTACACATATATTTTCGTCAAATGCTGCCTTACAACTTACAATTGTCCCACTTGTATCTGTATAGTCACCAGCAAATATTTTTTTTATTTATACAGTGATCTCCAAAAGTACAAACATGTACATGAATGCATAAACACCCAAAGATGGGCTCAAGCCCGAAACCGGTCGTCTGAAAATAAATAAACTTTTATTGTGACTGGTAGCGGATATTTTTCTACACCCCATTTAGTTTTGATTTACAGTTCTAATATACGTTATTCTCAGAGGTTTTTTCGTGTAAAAGTGTTGCTGATTGATTGCGAATCGATTTCTGACAGCAGAAATGCAAATCAGATTGCAGCTATCCACCACAAATATCATCTCCGGCCGATCGCCATGTTATTATCCTTTACAACATTCAGAAATTTCTTTACTTTATAACAGCATCAAATTGCCCCTTTTTTCACGATCCTGCAGGGTATGGTCATCCTGCACAAATTTCGCAGTGGATGAAAGTCTTGTCTCCATTCTTGACTGCAATTCTTTGCTGTTGTCATATGTCTAGCAGATAAAGATTCATTCTAATGTTCAAAATCGCTTTTGCTACAACCTTTTACTCATGCATTTGAAAAGAAGGAATGAAGCTAATCAAATAACTAATGATTGTCATTATTTGTTGAAACCTAATACACACTGAAGATTACCATATTACCGTATGCAAACAGGCGTGTGTATCAATCGTCGGCAGTTAGAACTTACCACGAGTAATGACAGTTGTTACGCAGTTTGGTGTAAAATATAAGACGAAGAACAATGTATGCTTCCAATATCTGTACGCACGAAACGAATTCAATCAGTTCACAATGCCATTTCAGTAGAAACGGAGAGCATTTACGCAATCACTTACAGATTGTGCCCCACAAACGATGCCTATCTGTGTTAAGGAAATAAATTTTGATCCTTCCTGAGACAAAGAAATAAGATCTGAAAGCTCGTTTTTGGTAACAGTCGTAGAGAACCATGTAGTGAAAAAAGTCTGTGATTTCAACTAGTTAACCAGTGAATGTAGGAAACTTTTCCATGGGTCACATCCCATTTTACTTCTGTATCAGTTTGTATACTTGCGCCCAGGATATGGTGCTGCATTCCGTCCGTCAACTCAGTCACAAATTCGTCTACGAACGCTATATCGATGGACTTTCTTTATACAATTACAGTCTGTGTGGTTTTGAATCAGAATCGTTTGAAAAGCCGGAAAAAGTAGTTAGATAAATACAGAACTTTTAGTTGTTGACTGTGGAGCAGTGAGAAACATAACCCAGCCCACAGGTCAAACCGAGACTGGTGACCCTCAGTCGGTAATAAAAGAAGTGATGCAGACGGTGTTTGTTTCTTATGATAAAAGCTATCACAGTTCCTACGACTTGGCGTCAATTGTGAAATTTAAATTTCAGTTGATAATTCCTTTTATGAGTTATTTTCTGTAGAATCATTTCTCCTCGAGCAGGGCAGCTTCGCGCAGAACAACAGGAAAAGGTATTACAAAATAATTAATTGAAAGCACATACTGCAGGCCGGTGCGGCCGTGTGGTTCTAGGCGCTTCAGTCTGGAACCGCGTGACCGCTACGGTCACAGGTTCGAATCTTGCCTCGGGCATGGATGTGTGTGATGTCCTTAGGTTAGTTAGGTTTAGTTAGTTCTAGGCGACTGATGAGCTCAGAAGTTAAGTCGCATAGTGCTCAGAGCCCAAACCACATACCAGCGAAATTAATCACGTGCGAACTCTCTTACTGAGCACCTGAGACGCAATCCAGCGTTTGGTTCCGTCGTAGAGTGTTCTTGGCTCTTTTCCGGGGTTCGTTCAACTGCATATACAGCCACTGTAAATTAGGACAAATGTTTATAAGAGCGTTTTAACTCGATACGGTTATTACTACCGTTTTCATTTATCCCGGATCGACTTGCATTCATTACATACTAATGTCAAACATTAAACTTCCCCCACTTACTTGAATCAATGCCCAGTGGCAGCTAATTCCTTTGTGTACATTGCCATAACTTCGAGCAAGAAATTTATGGCCCGTAAAAATAAAACCGTATATAAATATTACGCTGATATTGGGAAAGTACAAAAAAGGCACTATAAACGTTTAAGCTCATGCTTTCAAAGGATATTAAAATTTTGTGAACGACAAATTGCCAAATTAAAAGACGAAAGAAGCGTACGGCTCACCTTCCCTGGAATAAGACACGTATTGGATGGAGATTAACACCGAGATCTGAAAATAGCTAATATAGCGATGAACAGACAATTTTAAAAGTAAACTGGGCTTCAAAGATCAAAATGCAATGTGCAATACTGATATCGAGAAAGTTTTACGTTCAGATTAGCGAAAACGAAGAGTGGGAACTGGAGAAGATGAAATAGAGAAGAGGATGTACTGCTGATGAGCAAAAATATGAAGCAGAATGCCCTGTCGAATCACTGCACATTTCATCTGCAGTAACTACGCAGCACCTACTCACATGTCAGTAGTCATCTTTTTATGAGACGTGTCAGATGTGATCGTTTTATAAGATCCAAGAAGTGCTTGTCTAAGACGTATACCGTGCTTAGAGAAGAGCAGTGTTGTAAATTTGTAAATAACTATTAACATCTATATTCTTTATTTCAAAGGGTAACACCAGTGGAAGGATTTCATTCCTTTACGATCGAAATACCACCACTCGGAATTCCAGCACTGCAGATCGCTCGGAATTTCGTGAGAGGTGCTCTTTTGAATTTTTATAGAGGATGACACCAGCCGTAGGACATTTTTCCGATACTCCCTGAAACTTTATTGAAAATTGTACTGCAGAAAAAGTCGCAGACTGGCAGCCAGCGCGGTAGAAGCTGTGGCATTTACCGGAATTATTTTTGTACCACAGCCTGTCTATTGAAGATTGTTCACAATAGTCTCCGGATACCCGAACTGATTACAGATATAATAGTTATGCAGGCATTCCACGTTGGCATTGATTCCAAACAAAAATACGCCGGTATTTTTTTAAGACTATCGTATTTCAACAGAATCCCACCCTCGAGCTGTATAGAAGCCGCTTGTAAAATATATTCTTTTGCTGTTTCAAAGACAATTTTAGTTTTTATCTAATTCTGCTGTCCCCCTTCGTCTGTTCAATGAGTAGTTGATATTCATATTGTAGGTGGTAATTCCAAGTTACTTTATCCGAAGCTCTAAAATTGTGGAGATTGTACCTTCGTGTAATTTGTAAATAGCTCCCAACAACAAATAGTTTTACTTATGAAGTGTTTGAACGAACGGACAACATCATGCTGGATGAGGTAATTCTAATGGAATTGTGTTATCTGATTTTACATTTTTAAACTCGCATCGTGTAGGACAGATAGCAGTCTCGGCTCTACATCTACATGACTACTCTGCAATTCACATTTAAGTGCTTGGCAGAGGGTTCATCGAACCACAATCATACTATCTCTCTACTATTCCACTCCCGAACAGCGAGCGGGAAAAACGAACACCTAAACCTTTCTGTTCGAGCTCTGATTTCTCTTATTTTATTTTGATGATCATTCCTACCTATGTAGGTTGGGCTCAACAAAATATTTTCGCATTCGGAAGAGAAAGTTGGTGACTGAAATTTCGTAAAAAGGTCTCGCCGCGACGAAAAAGTCTATGCTTTAATGACTTCCATCCCAACTCGTGTATCATATCTGCCACACTCTCTCCCCTATAACGTGATAATACAAAACGAGCTGCCCTTTTTTGTACCCTTTCGATGTCCTCCGTCAATCCCACCTGGTAAGGATCCCACACCGCGCAGCAATATTCTAACAGAGGACGAACGAGTGTAGTGTAAGCTGTCTCTTTAGTGGACTTGTTGCATCTTCTAAGTGTCCTGCCAATGAAACGCAACCTTTGGCTCGCCTTCCCGACAATATTATCTATGTGGTCCTTCCAGCTGAAGTTGTTCGTAATTTTAACACCCAGGTACTTAGTTGAATTGACAGCCTTGAGAATTGTACTATTTATCGAGTAATCGAATTCCAACGGATTTCTTTTGGACCTCATGTGGGTCATCTCACACTTTTCGTTATTTAGCGTCAACTGCCACCTGACACAACATACAGCAATCTTTTCTAAATCGCTTTGCAACTGATACTGGTCTTCGGATGATCTTACTAGACGGTAAATTACAGCATCATCTGCGAACAGTCTAAGAGAACTGCTCAGATTGTCACCCAGGTCATTTATATAGATCAGGAACAGTAGAGGTCCCAGGACGCTTCCCTGGGGAACACCTGATATCACTTCAGTTTTACTCGATGATTTGCCGTCTATTACTACGAACTGCGACCTTCCTGATAGGAAATCACGAATCCAGTCGCACAACTGAGACGATACCCCATAGCTCCGCAGCTTAATTAGAAGTCGCTTATGAGGAACGGTGTCAAATGCTTTCCGGAAATCTAGAAATACGGAATCAACTTGAGATCCCCTGTCGATAGCGGCCATTACTTCGTGCGAATAAAGAGCTAGCTGCGTTGCACAAGAGCGATGTTTTCTGAAGCCATGCTGATTACGTGTCAAAAGATCGTTCCCTTCGAGGTGATTCATAATGTTTGAATACAGTATATGCTCCAAAACCCTACTGCAAACCGACGTCAGTGATATAGGTCTGTAGTTAAATGGATTACTCCTACTACCCTTCTTGAAAACTGGTGCGACCTGCTCAATTTTCCAATCTGTAGGTACAGATCTATCGGTGAGCGAGCGGTTGTATATGAGTGCTAAGTAGGGAGCTATAGTATCAGCGTAATCTGAAAGGAACCTAATCGGTATACAATCTGGACCTGAAGACTTATCCGTATCAAGCGATTTGAGTTGCTTCGCAACCCATAAGGTATCTACTTCTAAGAAACTCATGCTAGCAGATGTTCGTGTTTCAAATTCTGGAATATTCCAATCGTCTTCCCTGGTGAAGGAATTTCGGAAAACTGCGTTCAATAACTCCGCTGTAGCGGCACAGTCGTCGATAACAGTACCATCGGCACTGCGCAGCGAAGGTATTGACTGCGTCTTGCCGCTTGTGTACTTTACATACGACCAGAATTTCTTCGGATTTTCTATCAAATTTCGAGACAATGTTTCGTTGTGGAACCTATTAAAGGCATCTCGCATCGAAGTACGTGCCAAATTTCGCGCGTCTGTAAATTTTAGCCCATCTTCGGGATTTCGCGTTCTTCTGAACATCGCATGCTTTTTCCGTTGCCTCTGCAACAGCGTTCGGACCTTTTTTGTGTACCACGGGGGATCCGTTCCATCTCTTACCAATTTATGAGCTATGAATATCTCAATTGCTGTTGCTACTATATCTTTGAATTTGAGCCACATCTCGTCTACATTCGCATAGTCAGTTCGGAAGGAATGGAAATTGTCTTTTAGGAAGGCTTCTAGTGACACTTTATCCGCTTTTTTAAATAAAATTATTTTGCGTTTGTTTCTGATGGATTTGGAAGAAATGGTATTGAGCCTAGCTACAATGACCTTGTGATCACTAATCCCTGTATCAGTCATGATGCTCTCTATCAGCTCTGGATTGTTTGTGGCTAAGAGGTCAAGTGTGTTTTCGCAACCATTTACAATTCGCGTGGGTTCGTGGACTAACTGCTCGAAATAATTTTCGGAGAATGCATTTAGGACAATCTCGGAAGACGTTTTCTGCCTACCACCGGTTTTGAACAAGTATTTTTGCCAACATACCGAGGGTAGGTTGAAGTCCCTACCACCTATAACCGTATGAGTGGGGTATTTATTTGTTACGAGACTCAAACTTTCTCTGAACTGTTCCGCAACTGTATCATCGGAGTCTGGGGGTCTGTAGAAGGAGCCAATTATTAACTTAATTCGGCTGTTAAGTATAACCTCCACCCATACCAATTCGCAGGGAGTATCTACTTCGACTTCACTACAAGATAAACCACTACTGAGACACACAAACACTCTACCACCGATTCTGCCTAATCTATCTTTCCTGAACACCGTCTGAGACTTCGTAAAAATTTCTGCAGAACTTATTTCAGGCTTTAGCCAGCTTTCTGTACCTATAACGATATCAGCTTCTGTGCTTTCTATTAGCGCTTGAAGCTCAGGGACTTTTCCAGCGCAACTACAACAATTTACAACTATAATTCCGACTGTTCCTTGATCCAAGCACGTCCAAGCACCCTTTGACATTGCAGCCCATCCCGCACTTTCCCGAGGCCTTCTAACCTAAAAAACCGCCCAGTCCACGCCACACAGCCTCCGCTACCCGTGTAACCGCCAGCTGAGTGTAGTGAACTCCTGACATATTCAGCGGAACCCGAAACCCCACCACCCTATGGCGCAAGTCAAGGAATCTGCAGCCAATACGGTCGCAAAACCGTCTGAGCCTCTGATTCAGACCCTCCACCCGGCTCTGCACCAAAGGTCCGCAGTCGGTTCTGTCAACGATGCTGCAGATGGTGAGCTCTGCCTTCATCTCGTAAGCAAGACCGGCAGCCTTCACCAAATCAGATAGCCGCTGGAATCCAGAGAGAATTTCCTCAGATCCAAAGCGACACACGTCATTAGTGCCGACATGTGCCACCACCTGCAGCTGGCTGCACCCTGTGCTCTTCATGGCATCCGGAAGGACCCTTTCCACATCAGGAATGACTCCTCCCGGAATGCACACGGAGTGCACACTGGATTTCTTCCCCTCCTTAGCCGCCGTATCCCTACCAGTAAGCCCACCCTCTGCGATTGCCCGGACCTTGAAGGCTGAGAATGATCCTCTGAAACAGGGCAGGCAGATGCATCTGGCTCAGCCAGAGACAGTGCCTGAAACCGGTTTGTCAGACGCACCGGGGAGGCTTTCTGATCAGCCTCCGGGGACACCTTTCGCTGCCTGCCACGCCTTGGAACGACCTCCCAATCAACCACAGGCGAGGGCTCAGCCCCACTGCGGGCAGCAACCGGGGCAACCACAGCGGCAGACCGATCTGGGGACAGACGGGACGAGGTTGACATCCCCGTGATACCCAAGTCCGGCTCCCCACAGTGGTGCCCATTGGCAACAGCCTCAAGCTGCGAGACCGAAGTCAGCGCCGATTGCAGCTGTGAGCGAAGGGATGCCAAGTCAGCTCTCATCCGAACACAGCAATCGCAGTCCCTGTCCATTCTAATCGATGTTGAACAACAGTTACTGAAACACGAGTCCGTGCCTAGATAACGCAAGCGAAACACGCAAAGAATGTATAACTAACCTGTACAAATGCCTAACGACTGCGCTACAATCTGCTGAATCTACGATTACAGTAACTAAAACTCGAAATTGCACGTCCTATACGAAACTCACACGCAATTTAAATAAGAATCTACGAAATAACACTAAAGCGCGATGCTACAACCCTCAAATACTATAATACGCCCGAAATATATGAATTAAACAATGCAAGTACCCAAAAACACGCAAAGAAATTAATTAAACTATCTAACAAATAAGTAAGCTAGGGTTATACGACTTGCTGCTGCAGCTGCTTATCCAACGGCGGCAGGGAGCACAATGACTGTGACCAACCGACACTGGCTGTTCAAAACAAAAACAGAAGACAGACGACTACGCGAATTTGCACTATTCAGGTACTAAGGCGCGATGCTACAACCCTCAAATACTATAATGCGCCCGAAATATATGAATTAAACAATGCAAGTACCCAAAAACACGCAAAGAAATTAATTAAACTATCTAACAAATAAGTAAGCTAGGGTTATACGACTTGCTGCTGCAGCTGCTTATCCAACGGCGGCAGGGAGCACAATGACTGTATTTAGTCTTGATGGCGTTCAGCTTGTTACCAATTCTATATCACGTAAGTGAGCGGAATTCCTTCGTACTATGTGCAAAACAATCACGTGTAAGGTATCAGCCATTCGAGTTTGAGAAGGTGCGAATACTGAACAGACCACAGAAAATGGCACAGTCGTAATATAGGCTGTGGCATTACGTACTTACCAGACGTAAGCAGATTCCTTGAGACAGAAACATCCCTGTTGAGATAAACATTTGTATGATCCTACGCAGGGGTCGTCGAACTTACCCAGTACGGACATTGTGGGACGGCAACTCAGGTCGAATATTTACGATTTTATTATCAACCAGATGGAAAATGCTTGTTGGAACACAAAAAAGAGAGTACGATCCACTTTAAAACACTCTGACAGAAAAGTGTGGAACCAACTGCCTCAGTTCTCATTCACCTTCATCACCAAAAATTTCAGCATGCGAACACATTCGCGCTCTCTTAACACAGAACATTCTAAATCCTTTTCCTCTTGTCTCTCTTTGTAGTGACGCCTTCATACTCAGCATCTCCCTCTCACCCTTTCTCTTTTTGGTCTCTCCCACTGCCACTGTTCTTCATCCACCTCTCTCGCTCTTCCATACCACTGTCTTATCTGCCACTTTCAGTGTCTTACTATTCCAATGTCTTTGCGTTTCTTCCGTTCTCTCTCTCACTTCCACTCTCTCTTTCTTTCTCACTTACAGTTTGCTCTCTTTCTCTTCACAACCACCAATGTCTCCTCTCCACACATGTTCTTGGAGATGGTTTGCTTGGATTTTAGATCCCTAGACGGGGAAAATTTACCACCTACACGTAGGTATATGGAATGGGGGAAAGAGAAAATTTTTTCTAGTGAAAGCTCAGTGGTCTGGGGAGCAGGTCAGTGAGAGAGGGCTGGGGGGGGGGGGAGGGGAGATGGGCAGATTCCTCCCCCCCCCCCCCCCAAGTCTATTTGTGGTCTCCAGTCCCTCTCTTTTTCATTTCCACTCTCCTCTCTCTTTTGCACCCACTGCTATCTCCAACCATCTCCCTTTCTCTTTTACTGCCACTGTACCTCACTGACCAACACTATCTCCTCTCTCTTAGGCTCCCACTGCTATTGTCTTCGTGCATATCTGTCTATTTGGGCGCCAACCATCCATAAAACGATTGTATGTTGAAATTTTGTGAAGCCCAAACTCCTGCTTTTCTCGGGCAAAATACTATTATTTATGGCATACGAACACCGCTCTCGCATTGAAGAAGCCTTAAATGTTATGTAGTCTTAACTGTAAAATGTAAACTTTTGCAGACGTGAACGTCACATTTATTAACATGCTAGCTGGCTACCCGACGTTGCCCAGGTATGTGTTTACTCCCATCTTCTATTAGTCCATCTCCTCCTTCCCCCTCTCTATAGTCATTCCTTCCTCCCCCCCTCTTTCCATTTGTTCCTTCCCTTCTGTTCACCTCCTCCTCGTCCATCTAATTCCATTTCCTCCTCCCCTCTCTCTGATCATCACCTCCTCTCCCCTCTCTCTATCTTCCCCTTCCTATCTCCGTCCTTCTGCTCCTCCTCCTCCTACATGTACTTATCTCCTCCTTCCACGTCACATTTTGTCCATCTCCTCGTCTTCCATTCTCTTTCCACGTTATCACACTCACCTAAATAGGGAGCTAGTTGTTCTTAACCCTACAGTATTTCTTTCCAGATTGTACCTAGTATGAGAACCAAATTTGACTGTGAAGGGTATTTTTACAATTATGGGGTATGTTTACAACTAATCTGAATATTGGGGGTAAAGTGTGGCCTCAATATAACTGTCACGCAAATGGAATGCAGTATGAAGTGCCGTACATCAGAGCTGGATGAATCATGGAGTGGAATTTTAGCAGTGAGAGCGTAAACAAAAAGTATGACAAAAGAACATTTATTAGATCGGTAAATTGCACACATGAACGACTACAGTGAGTTATATAACGGTTGCTGTTGCCTGCAATCTATTACGTCGCATATTAATTAAGCCTAGAACTTGGCTTCGGAGTCCTCTGCAAGGTCTATGATCTATGGAAGAGGAATGTTCAAACGATGGTTTAATTACGAACACATACATTCAAACACACTTGAGAGACTAACAGGGAGGAAAAGAACTGAAAACCTTCACCACAGCACACGTGGGTAGCAAGAAGAGCTGTTCCCTTGATTTCAACATGCAGGATAAATGAATAAAATTTCTATTTGAAGTGAATTGCTATAAAAATGAAGCATAATTAAGAATCATAATTAGTTCAGATATTCTGGAGCGGAAGATCACTATGGCCTTGGCACTTTAAACATTCTCATTAGACCAAGACCACGTGGTCTCACAAACAAAAGTGTGCACAAAGAAAGTTATCGAGTGAGACGAACCGCACAAAATTCAGTCATAAAATCAGGGCAATCATACGCAATATATATGTTCTCGCGAAAGGGATACTAAACAAAATGGACTGAATCACAATAAGCTCAATACGGCTCCCTGTGTTTGATCAACAGTTCAACTGAACAATAGCCAACACCGTCCCTGGATTTTAACGCATTTAACACTCGCGAATTAGCAAATAAAATGTGTCACACACAATAATAAACTATGAACGATGAAAGGAATCATTTACTTTGACTAGCTTTGAAAAACTTACATAAAATACAGCATTAACTTCTCATCGAAAAGGCACGCTTACTGCCAGTAGGCGTCACCCGTCTCGCGTCCCACGGAACTCTACATGAGCATTCGCTTTCCAACCAAAACCGCTCCCCGTACCTAAGACAGTGGCCAGAGGAACACCTATTATGGTGGCAACCTATACAAAAGATTCGTCCAGTGCAAACAGAAACCTCTTTGCTGCCTGGTACGTGTTTCCTACAATTGGCTGTTCTGATAAGGTGGCAGACTGCTACACTCCTACAGATCTACACACTGAAATCCTTGCACACTCTCATTCATACATTCAACTGATCGGACAAGAAGAGAAAAGAAAAGATACATTGAAATATGGCACTTAAATGTATCAAACATGCATGTGGGGCTCTGTCAAGTACCAATAACGTAATGAAATGTTAAAACAAAGTATGGATAGTATACTGTGGCCGCCACAAACACACTCAGCTGCTCAGTGTTTTCCTTCTCTTCTTTACATCTACGGTAACAGACCATTTCCACCAACAACTGTGGTGCCAGAGGCAAACAAATCAAGCTGTGAGGTATTCCATATCATGAAGAGGCTCATGCAGAGACAATTCATTTGATACCTTTCCAGGGTGTAGGATGGCCTCTTTACCCGTGGCTTTTCACGTATAAGCACATATCAAATATATTTCACACGTATTTAACACATTTCACACGTGTTGTACACATTTTTCACCTGTATGTCTAGCGAATTTCGCCCTGCAGTTTCATTTTCACACAGCTCAATGTTTATGAAGACGTATCTGCTAAACTATGTGCTGTAAAATGATATAATTTTGCAGGTACATTCAGAGGTATATGTGCCTATTATCTGCCAGATGTGTTGTGAATAGAAGTAATGAATGAAAACGTTACGCATGAGGCGGTAGTTCCTCACGCACTTAGTGATTATGACCTCATATCTCCTTAACTAAGAGGTCGGTATGCTCGAGTCGTGGGTTACACTGCTTTTTCATCCCAAACCCGTTGACAGGTGAGTGGTTCTTGGCCCAACAGTGATTCCTGCCAGATAGTAAATGATATGTGTAACACGTTTGGTTGAAATCGGTCAAGTGGTTTAGAAGGATATGTGCGACATACGTACGTACCTATAAAGACACATACATATATCAGTACATCCATTTTTATAATTTCTGTGGATTCCGCGCTCTAATGCCGTGGTCGGATGCATTTCTTAGTGTAACGCAACGTTTCGTCCCCTTCAAGAACCCTTCGCGGAAACCCGAAGCATACCCTGACTCGCCACTAACTGAAGTGAAAGCCCATTTCCGTGGGCTCCCGCGCGGAGGTGTAAACGTCACATGTTTTGAAAGCTCGAGCGCAACTGGCCATTGTCAGTTGCTGACGTCCGCTACCCCATAGCGGAAGTCTGTTACACAACTTCTTCTGCACCGGAATCCATGTGCCAGTTAGCTTCACACCCTCCTCCTTCCGATTCAAATTATTCGGGAATTTAGTAATTCCTATGGTCTCTCAGTATAACCTTTCATAGCAACCGCTTGTGGCTGCCAGTACCTGTGTCTTATCAAATAGAATCCGGCGGTCTTTTGGTTGGGAAGCCTGGTTTATATAATTAAGACTTTATGACTCTACCCTATTCTGATAGGGTAAAATTCTGACACTGAACATTTCTTTCAGCAGTATTTTCTGTACTGGTACCTATAGGTCTGGCGCTACTATCCAGATCGTGTTTAGAAATCTCAGATGGTTGGATTTTAAATGAAGTCATGCAACACACGCTACCCTCTCATGTCTATCGTCTTTCTCTGCAGGTGGTATCGAGGCCGGGGCGGGCAGAACGTTCCAGTGGTGATGGACGAGCGCGTGATCCAAGTGGGCGGCAGCCTGTACCTGCGCAGCGCCCAGCTGGAGGACTCTGGCCGCTACACCTGCGTCGTCAGCAACAGCGTGGGCAGCGAGCGAGCCTCC
Source organism: Schistocerca gregaria (assembly GCF_023897955.1). Lineage (NCBI taxonomy): Eukaryota > Metazoa > Arthropoda > Insecta > Orthoptera > Acrididae > Schistocerca > Schistocerca gregaria. The sequence continues at coordinate 641,505,942 of NC_064921.1, forward strand.
ACCTCTCTGCTCGTCACCAGTGAGTGCCTCCCACCCCCATCCCTAGTCGGACGCTACTGTGGATCTACACTAAGGACACGAAGTGTTGTGGCTTAGTGGTGGGGGGTCCGCATGGTGGGTTCTCCATGCTGCACGTTTCTACACACACTTTACTAGTACGAAGCTCACTAAACTGTTTAATCCCTTGTCTTACACTATCGGATACAATTATATGTAATAAGTGTTTTGTCGCCGCGTTGATTCAGTAGCTCAAAGCGTAGTATGGATACGCGAAAACGGAAGTCGGAAAGTTGAGTGTATTTCACGGAGGTTGGATACGGCAATTCTTGCAATTATAGCCCCAAACAACTTCGGAATGTAGAAACGCTCAACGAGCATGACAGGTCCAGGGGGCAGTGACCAATGAAAATCGACGTCTGTAAATACAGGCACAAGCTTCTCTATTCTTGCAACGTACTCTCTATTCTTGCAACGTACTCCAACTAAAAAGGCGTGTATTGAAACGCATCCCGCTGGTTGGTTGCCTTGGGAATGGAAGGACTTGACAAACAGGGGTTGAAGACCACTCGTGACACAAATAAATTTTATGTTCACTTTATTGTAATAACTAAGTTCCTTGATAATATGAAATTAACAGCGCAAATATTTAATGCCAGCTGGAATTGAACTCCGACGTCTGCAACCAATCGGGACGCTTCAAAAGGTAGGCTGGTCAAGGAACACAGACACCCTTCCTCTCTAAAAAGCAATCTTTAAATTCAACTGATCAGGTTAACAGGCAATGGGTGACAAGCGCCTTTTTAAAACCTTGTTGAGTTCATCCTTCAGCGCAATCAATGCCAAAAAGAGGTTTAACAACGCCCATGCCATTTAAAAGAGCGAGCAAGATTCACATCTTAACCAAATGACCAACAGATTCAAAAGGCAAATTAAGTATCCACCAAGATTAATAACCAAAAGGTCAAATTTCTGGCGAACGCATTTGCTCTCAAACAAGAATTAGAGCGTTTGCTTGAGTCATTTAACAAGTTTGACACTCAAATTAAATACATACTTATAACTGATTTAAAATCTAGCAGTTTTAATGAAAATGGAAGCACTCCCGCCATAAACAGAGGGCACACTCTGAATTAGTTTAAAACGATTCTCTAGAGACAGCAATTGAATAACGACACACAGGCACCCAAGCTACCATTAGAATAAATAATTTGGGTCAAACAATAATCAGTTTCTTTAACAAACGATCTAAATCCAAACATAACTTGCATGCCACACCAGTAAATGAGGAATGAAAACATACATCCGCTTCACCGTGTTAACTATACTTGAGGCATATGGTACAGTCAGTTACAGTGACAAATAAGGACGGCAACTCCCGTCAACACACAGAAAGGGAACAGAATTTACTCATCCGATTTTGACAAGTTGTCCTTAGTAAATAGTCCATTCAAATGAAGCACAACCGCACAAAAAAACTTATTAATTACGGAAACCGGAAACGCATGAAGAAAGACTGAGTTCTTTTTAAATCTTGGAAAGTCAGACTTACAATAGGTAGGAACACGAGAGGCAGAATACACCCCATCGTCGGTTAAAGCCACTGAAAATACTGAAGGAATTGGTCACACAGCAAACTGTCTTGCCCCAGGGCCACAACGTGCGGCACAATGACCTCACCACAGGGAAAGTTCCGAAACGTACTCACCCATAATAAGTGTCCGACAAGAGGGCACAGGTTGACGTCGGTATAAGAGCCACTTTCCTCCCAGTGGAAGGACTCTTCCGCTTCTAGCTGCTGCCCACAAGAACGCTGTTAAGCCGGTAAACGCCAGGTGGCTTCCTCCGCCTAGCAGGCCCCACTCCCGTCCATCCAAGCCGCCACGGCCAGCACGCCCCGCGGGCACCAGGAAGGGCATCGGCGACGATCCACGGCCCAAAACACGAGGCTGCTCGAGTCAACACGGAGTAAAGTTGTGGCCTACTATCGGCTCTGCTCTTCAGCGAGTCTCTGTCCGACGGCCGAACTTCAAGAGTGTGAGCCCGCTGCCGGCGTGGCATATCATGATGCCAGCCACGCCCTCTGGTCGAAGATGAATATAAATGGCTCTGAGCATTATGTCCTCCTGAGGTCATCAGCCCCCTAGAACTTAGAACTACTTAAACCTAACTAACCTAAGGACATCACACACATCCATGCACGATTCGAACATGCGACCGGAGCGGTCGCGCGGTTCCAGAATGTAGCGCCAGAACCGCTCGGCCACATCGGCCGCCGAAGATGAATACACTAGACAGCGTGACGTGGCCTATAGATTCGCGCCACGAGGCATTGCACTTCTGGAGTCGTGCAGACACAAGCTTTTTGCAGGTCACTGAATGTATCGGCTAGTACCTCGACTACGGTAAAATCACATAGTCTAAGTCAGTTGCAGGGGTCAACATTGATTAGACCACTGGGACTGTGAGTGACAGCATTCGATTGCAACATTTGGCTGAGAGATTACAGTACAAGTGCTACTCGTCATCTGAATCACGGAAAAAAATATATGTACAGTCCTATCACGCCCTCTCTCTGCAAACTAGACTACAGCCGCCTTAGCTTTACACAAATATTTATACTGGTTTGACATCTCAAGGTACAGGAGAGCGTGAGAGGAACGAAACCACGATCACCGACCTAGAGCAAATGCAGACTAGAAACATATACAGGGTGTTACAAAGAGGTACGGCCAAACTTTCAGGAAACATTCCTCACACACAAAGAAAGAAAAGATGTTATGTGGACATGTCTCCGGAAATGCTTACTTTCCATGTTAGAGCTCATTTTATTACTTCTCTTCAAATCACATTAATCGTGGAATGGAAACACACAGCAACAGAACGTACTAGCGTGACTTCAAATACTTTGTTTCAGGAAATGTTCAAAATGTCCTCCGTTAGCGAGGATACATGCATCCACCCTGCGTCGCATAGAATCACTGATGCGCTGATGCAGGCCTGGAGAATGGCGTATTGTATCACAGCCGTTCACAATACGAGCAAGAAGAGTCTCTACATTTGGTACCGGGGTTGCGTAGACAAGAGCTTTCAAATGCCCCCATAAATGAAAGACAAGAGGGTAGAGGTCAGGAGAGCGTGGAGGCCATGGAATTGGTCCGCCTCTACCAATCCATCGGTCACCGAATCTGTTGTTGAGAAGCGTACGAACATTTCGACTGAAATGTGCAGGAGCTACATCGTGCATGAACCACATGTTGTGTCGTACTTGTAAAGGTACATCTTCTTGCAGCACAGGTAGAGTATCCCGTATGAAGTCATGATAACGTGCTCCATTGAGCGTAGGCGGAAGAACGAAACTAAACTGAGCTCTAACATGGAAATTAAGCGTTTCCGGACACATGTCCACATAACATCTTTTCTTTATTTGTGTGTGAGGAATGTTTCCTGAAAGTTTGGCCATACCTTTTTGTAACACCCTGTATACCTCAATGGTCACGCCGAACTCGGGAGAAGTTCGACTGAACTCATGAGCCACAGGTGAACGTTAGTATAAATTGACAACACAGTAACCCATATTTTACGTGTATCATTTTATGGGAGATACGTAATCGACCATTATTGTTTGGAAAAGTACATAGTTCCTTGCGAGTGATAGTCTACATTGTTTACTTCTGATCTACTGCTGGGTTCTTTTAAGTTTTCAGGAGGATATGATGCCGTATTCTGAAACTTGATAACGCCCCACTGCATAATGAACAACGATAGATTTAATACTGGTAAGAGATAGAAGTCGTGGCATATCTGTTTTAAGATGGACTAAAAGAATCTGCGCTCAATCTTACGAACGCTCATGTTTCCAGCGGACTGGCTACACAAGAACAAGGATTCGCATTTCCGTCATTTCCACCAATGTTGTAACAAATCTCTTCCTTCAATGCACCTTCCCCTCTAATGCTCGTTGCACCTTTTCACAGAACCGCTGTCAGCGTATATCAGTCCGGAAGTGCAGACTGTTGATGCGGGGAAAGCTGCCCTGTTCAACTGCACGACAGATGGTCATCCAAAGCAATCCGTAACATGGCTCAAGGACGGACGTCTCGTCACACCTTCAAGTCGTGTGCGCCTGATTGGAACACAGGTAAGCTGATTGGCACACAGGTAAGCAACCCATGTAGGGGCCAATCTTGTGGTCCACTGGGTTAACCTTATGTACCAAATTCAGTTTTTTTACAATTTAATTAAATAAATTATGATACTCTTTAATGGCAGAGGTAGTTAAATGAACAAAGAGAAAAAGGACTGTATGTGCAGAAATGGAAGACATTTATATTGTAATAAAGCTTTTATTTTTCATGAATAACTGACTTTAGATTCAGCCCACAATAAAATTACACACAGTGCTTCAGCTGTCTGAAACCGTTTAAGATATTATAATTATGTTTTCACTCAGGTGAGCTTTATTAAGTCCTCACTAACGGGCTGTATTCTCCTGTCATAGCTATATTAATTACAAAGATATCGGCATCAATTTCGCTTTTTTAATTCGAACTATGGTAATGTCTCAAAGAGACGAAATTCAACTTCGTATTCACTCTCCGAATTGGCATAACACTACTTTATTTCAAACACAGCGCTGGTTTTGGGCAGAGTAAGGAACCAAAACACAAAAAATGACCGAAGAATTATTTAAAGTCACTTGTAAACTACGCAAGATTCAATGAACACTCACACACTCCATCTATTAGCATACTGCTAACTAAAAGTCTCTCACCATGCCAATTTTTTGCCCCGTTAATTTATTTTACGAACGAAACTTGGACTATTCAGAAAAGTGGATCATCTTAGCAAGAGAAAAGTCTCTTCGCACTCATGAATGATGTAATTACAGATAGGTGCTGTTTTGGAGGCAGAATGCTCCTGTCGCTATGACGAATCGCTATGACGAACAGAACAGTCTGCCGTGTCCAGTGGCTGAAAAGTCGCCAGACTTTATACTAGCCGACGACAACACAATTGAGCGTTCGATGAAGACTACGTGCAATGTCGCTGCACTTGATCGTTGCTAGTCTGTTGGTCTTCGACGCATGAGACACTACACTGCCAAATAGGTGCGTGCAATGGGCTTTTCATGCGCCGCTGTGTTAAATTAGTACCTTAGGTGCTTCGATTTGAGCAATCTACTGTCAGTTGCCACCGACAACTGGTGATAGTAAGAGTCGACGTCGACATCGCCACTGGTGCAGACACTACACTGCAGTTTCCGCGAGCGTCAACACACCAGAACTAACAAGGGAACATCATCGACTTGACCTCATATTTTAAGGAGAAAAGAGCACACTCGTAAGATATCAGTCGCGAAAGTTTGGGCCCTAATTTTGATAGTTTTTGTATGTCCAACCTTTTGATTGGAATTTTGAGGGAGTTCGACCGTTCACTTACATAATGAAATGGTACACCTACAGCCGTCCTTACGATGTTATTTATTATATGGCTACCTGTTTCGGTGCTTCAGTGCACCACCTTCAAGCCACAACTGACGCTGAGGGCTTAACTCCAGTCGTACACACGAGTCTTCAGAGGTCAAAATCTATGAACAGGTTTTCGCAGATTACCTGGAGACACAACGTCGTTGTTGCAGGTAGACTTGCGAAAATAAGTTTATAGATGTTGGCCACTGATGAATCGTGTATACGATTGATGTCAACGCCCTCAGCGTCGATTAAGGCGTGAAGATGGCGCACTGAAGCACAGAAACTGGTAACCATACAATAAATAACATCGTAAGGACGGCTGTAGATCATCCATATTATTACATAATTTCGATACTTCGCAGTTTTGATGACGTGAAAGCACAGCTTTTTAAACCCTGGTGAGTTTCTCACTCGCTTCGCACCATGGCAGCCGCCATATGCCCGAGCGCGTAGACGGTAGCGCAGAGTGGCAACCACTGCCCACTACATAGATGACGAGGGAAGACGAGAGGAGGTGGCCACGTCTGCTAAACGTGTTTTGAAATCTCGTTATTTTACGCGAAAAAGAAATAAGTGACGACTACGTGAAGGCCATTCAACTCCCCCCTCCCCCCTTCCTCTCCCTGTGTCATTATCTTCCTCATTCCTTACTCGGACCCTCTCGTCCTTTCCCCTATCTCAGTCCATTTACACCTCCTGCCTCCTCTCTGTCGGCCTCCTCTTGAGTCTTGCTATTGCCTACATAACTTTTATTGGGAATTGATGTCGTATAAAATTAATGGGTAAATCGGTTGGTTGCAACGACATTATGAACAGAAACGTCTTACTCACACTGTTGTACAGTCCTTAGGACTCGAGAATTACACGGCTGCACAGGGACAGAGCGACTGACAAACAACAGGTACGCGCGAATGTTTGAAAACTGTACTTTTAGGTCATAACTGCTTACTATCAAAATTATGGACCATATTTCGCTCGGGGATCGACTACTGTGGATGTTACCTTGAAAGAATATTTTTTCTCCATAAAATATGAGGTGGAGTTGGTGATGTTCTCTTGTTAGACCGTCCGAGGTGGGAGGACCGGCGTAGAGGAACAAGTCCCGTCTGCCACTCGCAGGGCTGGCAGCCCACGTCCGTGCTCTGCGCTGCTGCGAAGGCATAACTGATATACAGGCACTGGGATCGTTAATTCCTTTTGTGTTTCCAGAATGAGACAAGGTCCTGGCGAAAGTATAGTTGTGAGGAGGGCTCTTGAGTAGTACTTGGATAGTTCGGTAGGTAGAGCACTCGCCCGCCAAAGGGAAAGGTCTCGAGTTCGGGACATCGTTTTAATTCGCCAGAAAGTTTCCTTCTAGTGTTGTTAGGGTCATCCTCGAACCCCATCATGGTTCATAGTTAGTCTCTTCACTTTCTTCAAAAGAACGGAAGAAAACAACAATCAACACACAGCACAGATTACAGCCAAATCACAAAGCGTTCGGTAACTGCCGAAAAGCAATTGTTTGCTGTGGCTGCCAGTATCTCAAATGTGAAAGTTGAGGTCTGACCTCTGCCAGTACCTTACGCAATCATGGTTCGGAAAACCTCCACCTAAAACTGTCACCTAAAAACGCACACATAATATCAGCGGTTAGAGAGATCACAACACATAAACCTGTCGCCAATTCAATGTCGGACAACAGTAACAACCAACGAGAACGTACATCTGAGGAATCTCCTCGCTGATGGGTACAGAAGTCACCGTCCCTGTCACGAACTGCGAGTTCCTCAGGAGTAAATAACTTCACTGCTGAGTACACAAGTACAATTACACAGAGCACTTCATACCACACACTGACAAGTCATCGTACAAAGATAAACACACAGCCTACCGAAATGTGTCGGAAACAAAGTCAACGGTACGAGTTCCAGCGACCGTCTCCGGTGGGGAGCGACTTACTATTTCAGACCAGTTTAATAATTCCTAACTGCGCGTTTAAATACATGCAAGCTGACGATAATACGTCACGAAGTTAAGACCTTTAGTTGGCAGACTACCTTTCAGTTGGTATACTTATTTCCTTTGGCCCCCGGATGGAGCCGAGAGTTCGTGATGTCTCCCGGGCAGGTAACTAGTATGAAGTTACAAGTTCGTTGCGGGACTCTGTATGACATTAGCAACATAAAGTTGCTTTCGATCAGTCTAGTATCAGTACCTTTCGTGGCCTATGTAAAAAGGAACAATAATGTTCGCATCTTTATCTCCTGAAATGTCTTCGTGTTTTCTAAAAGATGCTGAAATAACGTCAGTTTTTGCTCAGGAAACTCCCGGATTTCCAGAATTGTTCTCTACCTCTATTCATCTCTAACTGTAAAGATATAAATAATGTTATAAAATGGAAAGCGTTGCAGCGTGACACAATTGTAAGCATTAGTATAATATTTTAACATTTGTTAAACTTACTAAAGTATTCTCGAAACATATTTCTTCTTAGTGATATACCCAATTGACTTCATTCTCCTTTTAATGTTTTCTGATTCCAGACGCTGAAGATAGAGCATGTGGAACGGACAGACAAAGGCATGTACCAGTGCGTTGTATCAAATGGTGGAGAAGCGGCCCAAGGGACTGCACAGCTAAAACTCGGAGGTAGGAATCTGTGTTTTCTCGTTACTACGCGCTAAGTTATAACGTTCTACATTTAGTGGAGATAAAACAGCTGAATAGATAGTTTAATCTACAATAAAAATGACATTGAATTAAGTAGAATTCAGTAGGCATTCAGTAACAGTGGACTGCTAATCATGATTTGCAGGAACATTGCTTCTCGTGACCTGTTCATGATATAACAAGCAAGGATGGCAGGTTCTCAAAATTTTCTTCTCGAAACGTAAACAAAGTGATCATATGAGGATGGGAGGAGATAAGGTTAATCACAATACTTTGCCACCGAATTTTGTGCCATCACGTGCCGACTACATTAGCAACAGTTAAGTAGCATCAACAGTAGCCTGAGGCTCATATTTTGCCTTCAGATGCCTTACAAAACAAATCTTGAAATAGACTCGTAATACCGAAGCAACTGTGAAGTGTGTATAGACGGGTAGGAAAAAAATCTCGAATTCTTCCCGGATTCCCAGTTAAAAAACACACTTTTTCTCGGATGAAAATACCCAATACCCCGAGTAAAAGTACATTTCTTTCCGTTTTAAGTGACAATATACTTTGCAAATACCTTGAATTGTAAAGGTTTTGCGCACCGGTTTAAAATTTACCAGCACAACGCGTTTTGGAGAGATCTTTGATACGCGGCGACACGTAGACTGCGTATTTTCGTATTACGAAAGTACAAATACGAATACCATCAAATGGAGCAAAGTACTGAAATCGTTACTGATCGCTTTTGTCAGCCAGTTATAGCTAACATCGCGTGATCTCGCTAGCCAAAGATAGCAGGTAGCACACGTGATGTGGTCAACCAATAGCAACATATCTGTTAAGTAGTGCAAACACACTAATAGGAAAAGTTAATGGTTCGATGTATTACACATACAGTATAGTTACAAGAAAAGCTAAGCTGTCACGTGTAATATCGCTCTTTTGTACCGCATGTTGCGCTTTAAGATAGATCAAACGCAAATGAGCCACTAAAAATAATGGCATATGAAATGATCGTATGGAGTTTTGGCCGGGAGACACTATCTGGCTGAAAGTTTGGTAAGTGGCTGGTCCTCAAAATGTTAACTTTTGAATGATAGCCAAACGCTCAATGTTTTAAGAAATTCATCGTACTTCATTACATTAACATAATGTACCTTCAAAGTAACGCTTCTAAAGCTAAAATTCGCAATATTTTCTCGCGATCTGTTACAAAGATAAACAGTTGTGACAAATGAAAAATGATTCAAATGACTCGAAGCACTATGGGACCTGACATCTGAGGTCACCAGTCCCCTAGACTCAGAACTACGTAAACCTGACTAACCTAAGGACATCACACATCCATGCCTGAGGCAGGATTCGGTCCTGCGACCGTAGCAGCAGTGCGGTTCCGGACTGAAGCGCCTAGAACCGCTTGGCAACAACAGCCGGCTGACAGTTGCGACGTCCACGCTCATCGAAAGCTTAGTCTGCATCCTAGGACGTTTGACATTTTGACGCAATTTGGTGTCGCAGACGCTTCTGTGCGTACTGCGTTATGTTGTAAAGTGGCGCATTTCCTTTGCAACTGATGCTTCTTTGGTGTTATTCTTTTGTGTTTTATTGCTGCAGTATTATTGTACAGTAGCAGGCTAAAGCAAAATGCTTTGTTATAATATCAGTTCTTAACACTCATAATTACAAAAATTTAACTGAAAACTAAATCAATGAAAAATTCCCGGATTCTGAAAAATTCTCGCTTTTTCCTGGTTGTCCCGGGGCGTATATACCCACATCAAGGGACTTCACATCTCTTTCAACATCCATGTTCCAAATCCCTCAACAGCGTTACTCGGGGCTGTACAAGTAATACGCAAATCCCAACGCTTGCATATACTTAAGTTGGGTGTCATATCCCAACCCTTCAGTCACCTCGCACAAAGAAGATTCAAATATTTTGTTCCTGCAATTAGATCCTGCCCTGTGCGATTACATCCAACTACTTTCAACAACATTTTAACACATACAGTCCCTTTATCTACATTTAGTTCGGAACTTTCCCTTTTTCTGAATTTTTAGGTTGATTTTACATCTGTCATTTCATGCACAGCTATACGTCCATCTCCGTTTCCCATCACGTTCACAACGTTCCTCCCAGTTTACTTCGACTTTTTGCTCCCTTTATTTCCAGCAGCTGGTAAAATTTCGAAATGTAAGCTCTTGCCGTCTATTATAGTCTGAAGTTACTGCCTTGACTACCCTTATCACAAAACAATCCAGTTGAAAAACGCAGATTAATTTATTATATATTATACTTGTAAGGTGATTTCACAATTTTATTAATTGAATTGCCAGCGTATTCTGCCTGAAGAATGGGTTATTGGGCACTAAGCCCTCTCCTCTCTCCACCAAATACAGACAGACCCCGAAAGCTGCCACTACCTAATAACTTTATCTGTGAAGACATAGCAAGTTACGACTCTAATATAAATGGCCTGAAAATTTTCCCCTTTCAATGAAATTTCACCCATTAATGAACAAAAAGGTATCTCATTATATTTAATGAAATTGAGGTAGTGAGCAAACTTACATACTCAACGGAACAACAATGGGACGCTTAACACAAAGTTAATGAAGGCAAGTTGCGACCAAGATCATCAACAGTCCTAGTACAGCCTATCAGTAACCGAGCATCCATTCTTGTAAGAAAAACACGTAAAATGCAGATGTAACTGCACACAGTATGTTCTAACACGTATCGAAAGAAAAAGTGATTCATTTGAAAGTAGAGTCCTTAGCATTTATTGCTGCAGCCAAGTGTCTTGAAGTTCAGTGCGAATCGCACTAATCTGATTTTGCTCTTAATTACACATAAAATCGGTAAATAATTTGACAGCTGAAGGCAGTTCCTGGAAAGATTAATTCTGCTGAAAGCAGTTCATTTCAGTTACGGTGCACTCGTACATGATGCTTGAAAGAACACAGCATAAATGAGTACTTGTGCACGTCAACATTAAAGATCATTAGATTGAAAAATGACTTCGTAAGAAAAAAATTCACGTGCTATCTAACTTTATATTCAGTCATTATTCAGAAAACACACCTATCGCACCACATGGCTGTACAGTACTCATATTAGCAAGCAGAAAAATAACACCATACGCTTTCTAATCCTCGTAATATTATACAGACGCCGCCCGGGGTTAGCCGAGTGGTCTAAGGGCGCTGCAGTCATGCACTGTGCGGCTGGTCCCGGAGGAGGTTCGAGTCTTCCCTCGGGAATGGGTGTGTGTGTTTGTCCTTAGGATAATTCAGGTTAAGTAGTGTGTAAGCTTAGGGACTGATGACCTTAGCAGTTTAAATCCCATAAGGTTTCAAACACATATGAACATTTATTATTTAGAAGCGGCAGAGTAGTGTACAACGCAAATGATATGCTCGGATGACACAATGAAAAATAGGTATTGATCCTATCATAAAAATGGTTCAAATGGCTCTGAGTACTATGGGACTCAACATCTGAGGTCATCAGTCCCCTAGAACTTAGAACTACTTCAACCTAACGAACCTAAGGACATCACACACATCCATGCCCGTGGCAGGATTCGAACCTGCGACCGTAGCAGTCACGCGGTTCCGGACTGAAGTGCCTATAACCGCACGGCCACGGCGGCCGGCCGAGACTATCATATTCAAGCAAAGACACAAACTAAACATTGAGCTAACATTGCTTCCATGAACACGCAGGTGCAAAGCACATCTCAAAAATGAATTTGAAAATCGTATAATATAGAAGTACGCCAGGGCCGTGCGAGCAAGTAATACATAACAGACATATTATTCAAGTCATCAACAGGCAGTACGATGTTCATAGCTTCTCGCTGAGAAGAAGAGCAGAAGTAGGCTGGCTGTCCACGCTGCCCTATCGAACTGGAATCTCACAAAGGAAATTCCACATCTCGTCCCCTCAGATTTAGTGGTAAGATAGCCCAGGACAAATCCTGTCAAAAACTAAACAAAGATCAAGAATGAAAACGGGAAGAAAGTGTACTGAACTGTGAAAAAAGAAGCAAAATCGAAATAGTGAACGGTCCAAACTCAAGAGCTGCAACGTCGAGGCACATAAATATGCATGATATCGAGGTTATGTGGTCACGGTATTGGACAGCGAAGAGTGTTCAAATCTCCCTAGTGCCCATTATTTTTCTTTTTTCCGACAAAATTATGAATTGTTAGTCTGATCATTGATGTGTCAGTTGGCTCAATTCAGATTTGGTCTGTGTCGTAGTTAACGTCCGTTTGCAACAGCGAGGAGTAAGAAAGGGACATCCAGACGCATGTACCTCCTCATATTTGTTCTATACAAGTACCACATGTTATGACCCTTTTGTTCCGTTTTGGAAGTTCCGTCTCTTGAATTCCTTTGTTGTAACCTAGTTCACATCCGTTTGTTTGTTGTTTTCATTTCTGTGAGAGGTCTACGCGGCATGTCGCCTACTCTCAGTATTCATAACATTTACTTGCGACGGTAGTATGTATATTCGTACCACATGACTCATACTCTATGACCAATGTATAGTATGACAACTGTCAAGCGTACAGAAGGAGAACAGACAGATCAGTGATCGGATGGAAAGTCAGAATTTTGAGAAAAAAAATAGTAGGGCACTAGTGAGATTTGAAAACAAGCAGTCCATCACTGTGACCAGAGAAGTACAACAACGTGATTCTTGCAGTTTGATCGATGTTGCACGTATCATGTTTGGGCCGTTCACTGTTTCTTTTCTGCTTCTCTTTTCTCAGTTCAGTACACTTTCTTCCTGTTTTCATGCTTGATCTGTGTTCAGTTTTTGACTGGCTATCCACTAGCCATTTTACCACTAAACCTCAGGCGGGTGCGGTGGGGAGTTCCCATTGTCAGAGCCAATTAGGGTTGCCACCCGTCCCGTTTTGTACAGGATACCCCGTATTTAAGTTGAGAATTGTGCATCACTATTATGAACTGTTGCTCCGTAAAAAACAAGCGTTTTTCTTTGTTTGTCTCTAAATATTTTAAAGTCCATACTTGATTTAAGTGCCGTTGACGTTCACAGTAGTTCCATTAATTTTGTCTCTGGATCCCCAGAAGAAGGAAATCTCGTGATGACTTGCAATTCGCTGGTTAAGCTGATATGCTAGTTATTTACCTCGTGTTCCGCCACGTACTTCCGTAAGTCTTCCCTTCCATTTGCAATGACTGTTCATGCTGTTTGAGACTAAATCAATGTAAATCGTAGTAGTTCTATTAATTTCCTTTTTGCATGCTTTGTCATGCCTAATGTATTGTACTGTATGTACTGTTAAGAGGGTGTAGGTTAATTTCTTTCACTAATTTCAGTAACTATACAATACTGTTAATGCAATTAATTATAATGTAACGGAAACTGGTACATAATGTTTGGTTTACAAGTATTTATGAACTGCCCCGTACGTTTGTGAAAAATCACGTTTTCTAGGCACATGACCCTTATTTCTTTTATCAAAAAGAGGCTATCCTAGCGCCAAGCAACCTGATTAGTTGACTAGACACCATGCTCGAAGTACTGTTTAAAGACACACTTTTCACTACTCAATACAGTGTGCTACTACTCTAGCAGACGAAAACATGGACTTTAGTGGCTGTGGGTTATACGAGTCTCTCTCTCTCTCTCTCTCTCTCTCTCTCTCTCTCTCTCTCTCTCTCTCTGTCTCTCTGTCGCTGTCTCTCTCTCTCTCTCTCTGTGTGTGTGTGTGTGTGTGTGTGTGTGTGTGTGTGTGTGTGTGTGGTGTGTCTCTGTAACACAAACATACACACATTATGAGGAAAGAAAATTGCACTAAAATCCATTATGAGTCTAAACGATAATTCTAAAAAGCTCAGGTATTGATTGTGGAATGTTGTAGCTTTTGTACTGAGAGCATGTAATCTGTGAGTGACGCGGCTATGTGACCCTTGAGGGATCGATCGCCAACACCGATGTTCATTTACCGTTATTATCAGATAAAAATTCATCTCTCAAGCTAATCATATTCAAACGATAAAGGCAGTGATTCCACTAAATGTGAACACCGTTCAACAGTTCACTGGTGAGAAACAGTCTGAAAAGCTTGTGATGGTGTTGCTAAGGCTTCTGATGATGTTGCAAGGTAGTTTTCGGTGGGTAATACTTGTTAAGAAAAGAATTGATAGTTTGCGCTGTTTCCGAGTTAATTAGCTTTCAAGTTAGCCAATCAGATTGTTGCGCGTGCAAGTTCAAGCGACCCGCCAGATACAATTAGAGTCAGTGGGTTTAATTATAAGATTCTCAGGAAACTAAACGATCTGGAGACCAGGGCAGACAGAGTAGTTACACCAACGCTACCACAGACGCCGACGCTAGCGTCTCCGCGACCGCTGACGTGCAGCCAGCCTTGAGGGGGTGGGAATATAACTCGACCGCGCGTATCACTGAAAAAGAGGTCGAAGACGTCATCACGTGTAGTAAAAACCCTGCCCCAGGCGAAAATGGTATTCAGAGACTTTATCTCAGAAGATGCCCCCGTATGACAATTATACCCGTAGTTGAGATTATTTAACTACAGGATGATGCATGACATCATCCTCACAAAGTGTAGAAAAAGCGAAAACAATAATAATACACAAACCGGGAAAACCTGAAACAGACTCAAAATCCTACCACCTCATATTCTTAATAGACGTACTCACGAAAAACCTTCGAGAAGATAATTACCAATAGGGTAACCAATTACACAGACGAACTACAAATAACCCCGCATCTCTAATCAGGCTCCAGATTAAATCAATCAGAATCTGGCACAATACGCGCTCGCGGTCTTTCTAGACATCGAGCGTGCATTCGACAAGATTTGGCATAACAGTCTACTATACAAATTACTAAAATTAGGCTTTTCTCCCAAGAATACTATAAGACAGATTATCTCAAGTACGTGTAAAGGACGAAACATTCTCCCTCTCCTTCCAACAAGCAGGGTAGTGCAGGATGCAATAATATCCCCCCTGCTATACTCATTATACGCCACGGCCAAACATACAACCACCAGACTTAAATAAGAAGTTCAACTCAACTCAACACCCTCAAAAATGTTTCACATGGCTCTGAGCACTATGGGACTAAACTTCTGAGTTCATCAGTCCCCTAGAACTTAGAACTACTTAAACTTAACTAACCTAAGGACATCACACACATCCATACCCGAGGCAGGATTCGAACCTGCGACGGTAGCGGTAGCGCGGTTCCACACTGCAGCGCCTAGAACCGCTCGGCCACTCCGGCCGGCTCAACACCCTCCATCAGCCGAGAAACAATAACGTACAGCATGAAACAACAAGAGCGGATGCATAAATGGCGTTTAAAAGCAAACCCGAACCAAACAAAACTAATCCCGTGTAAACATCGCAACATACCCAAAAAGACGAAAAAATACCCAGAAAACATCACACTCACGATGTGGGGAACCAAAATAAACATGACCGACAAAGCGAAACACCTAGGTTGACTCTAGATAAGAACTTAAATTTTGACGAATACATCAAACGAACATTAAACAAAACTAGGCAACGTCAGTCCCTAATAAGACAGGCTCTGGGGATAATTCCATGGCTGCAATGATAAAACAGCGATAAACACATACAAAACATTTGTACGTCCCCTTTTAGAGCATGCGGCTGCTCTTAGCCTGTATGTCACAAACGAAAACTGAAAGACATTGTCAGACTGAAAGGCGCATGTTACTAAGCCTACTAAGACTCCCACCCACTGCCCGTAGACATGAAGCATACGATGAAGCTACAGCCGAGACTAGCAACATTATGGCCGCCGCATATTAGCAAGTCGCCCTGACCTCATACACAGATTCTCACAAACAAACTGTAAGGTGTCAGACAAATCCAACACCTTCCATGAAAACCCTGACATGATAAGCAAATCCAGTAGTATGTCACATAGCTCGGAATAGATTGTGACATTAAATTAACCAAAGTAATACTAGTAACGAGTGAGCAAATGGAATACCACTAACACAAGAATGCCTAAATGCATGTCATACCTTCCCACCGTGAGACAGACGCAGTTCCGAGGGGAGAAACGAGAACAGAAGCCGAGAGCAGAACCGTGTTAAGCTGGAAGGCCCTACCCCCCCCCCCCCCCCCAGCCCATGTTAAAAGCTAGAGCCCTCCAGAAGAACAGGATAGATCTTACGATAACACTAAAAGGACCACACCAGTTGCAAGTTTTAGCGTGAGACTTTTTTGTGTCTGTGTTACGTTGCAAACTTTAAAAACATTGCCCCACCACAAAAAGTATAACGTTTCTCATTGGATAGACAGAATTTTTGTAGGCAGAGCTTAAGGTTAACATTGAGACCCTGATTGCTCAGATGAAAAAACAGCCAGATAGTTTTTTTAAACCAACTTCAGTAAATTGTAGTAAGGAGAAGTTAGGGGAGAGTTGCTTCCGAGACGGCGAGGTGAGCGGAGCTGTGCTGTCCGCCGCCCCCTGACGAACACCGACAAGGTAATGAACGCACGCGATGCCGCATAACAGCGCATAAAGCTTCACTCGGAACTGCAGAAGTCTCATCTGTTACACCGCCTTTTTGCGTAATATTAGTGTCGATCGTTAATTAAAGCTCATGGTGTTCACATTTGCCACTTGAAGTAAAAATCTGAAGCGCGATGATTTTTCTGTTATATACTTACTGAGAAGCCACATCAGGCACTGTAATTTACGACAAGTTAGATAAGTAATTAAAGATAATTGAGGGCCACTGTAGACCATTTTGATAGTTTTTTCTTTTGTGAAACTTAATTTAAACCTAGATTATAGATGTGATATGGCATAGGTCATCCTTCGATCCATTGTAGAACTTGGAAACCCATTCAGGGAATATTCTTTCACATTTTTGTTGAACGCTGTTGGTTTTTACCATCCTGTATTAAAACATTTCCTTTTATCAATAGTGCAATTTATAAACAATGTTTTGTGAGTAGAATAAAATTTTCAATGGTAAACTCAACTGCTTTTTCGACGTTATTTTACCAGCTAACTAAAAATAATAAAGCCTTGAACCCCTTCCACTACATTTAGTTAGTATTAAGATTCTTTTACAAGGAGTGCAGTGGAGCTGACGCTGAAATCATTAAGTATTTGGTTATATCATCGCTAGTCTCACTGAACTCTTCTGAACTCTACATGCCATGTGTAGTCTAGCGTCTCCTTACCAGCAATAGGTCCCAGGTTCAAACTAGTCAATTCCCTAAAAAACACTCTCAGAGTGTCGTTGCGCGAAAGTGGTAGGGAGACACGATATAGAACAGACAGACACCACGCAGAATGTTAGAAAACCTAAATTCAAATACACATTCCGTCCTCCAATCATACACAACACACTAACAACCAACCTGGACACAATACACAGCCACGAACTTTCAGCACAGATTATGATCATAGCACCAAAAAAATTAACACCATGGCACTCCTGGCACTGGATCCCGACCGCGAGCTAAAATTAGCCACCGTCTGACAGAAAACACTAAAAAATTTTACTACCTTGTAAACTACCTATTTATCCCAATAAAAGTAACTAAATGTTTTCGTCACTGAATGATCCTCAATCTCACAAACTTGCATTCACCACGAACCTTACAGCATCCAACGAAGAGTTTCCAAACTCCAAGAAATTGTATAAGACAGGATTCAAACTCCAAAAAATTGTATATCCTTAGCTTACTACTAATCCATATCCTGTCATCTACATTTTATACTGATAAAACTCGTATTTTTAATCCAAATATTTCCAATTAATTTTACGTTGTGTAGCATTGAGGCCATTATTTTGTAAACAAAACCCAAAAGTTTTAGTAACTTAGATTGACCACCAGTTCCACCAAACACAGTAAGAACCATCAACATGGTACACATCATGCCCGTATACTTGTGTATGCACAAAAGTGCTGACCACTGCACACCTGCATATATCTATGTTCTTATATTTTTTTGTAATATATTAATCATGAACATCCGAAAACAGTAGTCTATAATGTGTATCATAAGCATCGCTGTTCTCTGATCTCCGAGCTTGCCGGCCGTTCACATCTTACATTCCGTATGTACGTGTCTATAACCATTTTCCGTAACCAGGGTGGCCATGCACATCAGTGCATTGGCGCTCGACGAGGAAGTAAATCGTTGTAATTCAAGTTGCAGAAGAAATATTCATAGCCAGAATTTAATAGCAAACCGCGAAAATGTAACGACGTATAGTTTTGATCAAGACACTTCATGTTTACGTCATGAGTTGGATTCAGAAGAAGTCAACAGCATCCACTATAGTGAATGGAGGTGACAATCTACGTGGTGACCTATTCGCAGAAAATTGCGTTAAGCTCCCCCCCACACACACACCCCTTGCGCCGTTCTAGGTAAGTATGTCCATGTTGCATTGAAACATTTTAGACCGCAGCTTGGTAACTTACATGACGTGGAGGCCGACGATTACGTATGCAGGTCGTACTAAAACTATCCATCCATATCTTTCCAGTTAAAGCAAATGTCATGGTGCTTTACAGTAGCAATTGGCCAAGTTCTTCATCAAGTAAGATAGACAATGTTCTGGCACTAGGTTCAATGCTCCTTTTAGATGTACGAGGGTGGTCTGATAAGTCTGGTAAATTTCCAAGAAAGAATGGAACATTTGCTGCCTTTTCATGGTTTGTAAGTTTAATTATTCCAATTCTCCTATAACGAATTTCAATAATGTACGGCGTACAGTTGACAGCCGTTTGAATTGGTCGGTGTGTCGACTGTGACGGAAAATTGACAAAACCGAGTTCCGTGCTGTTATTAAACATTTTCACTTGAACGACTGAATTATCAGATCAAAATAAAATTGGATGAAGTTCACGGAGACTCTGCACTATCCTTGGAGACCATTTACTTTTGAGCTAGCAAATTTAAGCGTGGTCGGGCAAGCTCCGAAGACGAAGTGCACTCTGGTCGTCCATTTGAATTCACCACGGAGGAAATCATTGACAAAATTCATGATGTGGTAATGTAAGATCACCGAACAAAAGTACGTGAGATTGCCGAGACTGCAGGCATCTCATATAAGCGAATGCATAATATCTGCATGGAGAACTGGGTATGAGAAAAGGTACGTGCGAGGTGGGTGCCGCGATTGCTCACAGTTGACCAGTAGTTCATCCGGCACAGCATTTCAACACAATGTGTAGCGATGTTTAATCGCAAACCGCAAGACTTCTTGTGCCGATTTGTGACTGTTGATGAAACCTGGATGATGGTTACACATCAGAGTCGATACGTCCACCCCAATGGCTGAGTGGCAGTCTGCCGCCTGCAATGCTGCGAGGCGGTCACGCCCCAGAGCGCTGCAGGCGAGGCGCGCACCGTGTGTTGTGTTTACTTCGGCCCACTGTAAGTACTGTTTTCCTTGTAGACCACCATGGCGTACAACTATCGTAAGAAGTCATTACAATTCAACTTTTGTTCAGACTTCACCCGACCCAAGGCCCAGAAAGTAGAACGATTTATTCGTGACGAAGTTAAAATATCACTAACGGATCTAATTAGTATTCACCTATCCATTGTTAGCAGTACCGTATACGTCAAAATGATCAACGATGCTGCATGCAACAAGGCGCTTCAAGAGGCAAAACGTGGACTGCGTTTCTATCATTCCGACGGCAACGTCGGACCCGTTACCGCCAATCACGCAGGTCTCGGCACACGAACGATAAGAATCTTCGAACTGCCGTTCGAACTACCTGCAGACGTCGTCATCGCGGCGCTCCGTCCCTATGGCAACGTTCCGGAACATGTCGCCGAACGATTTGCACAATTTCAAACCCATCCAGTTTTAAACGGTGTCAGACAGCTGCGCATCGAGTCGCAGAAACACGTGCCTTCCTATCTACGTATCGGAGGCTGCCGTGTCATTATAATGTACGGCGGCCAACCTCGCACTTGTTCCGGTTGCGGGAAAGAATGTCATCTGCGGTATGAATGCATTCAACGACGTGTCGTGCTGCTCCCGTTGTCGGAAGCGTCCATCACACCCATGATGACCACCCTACCAGTCACTTAAGCAGCTGCTCTCGTCACGTCTACAGTTTCGTCCAGCCGTCGCCCGGTCCCTCCGATCGGCACGTCCCGCCGTCCGAGTCACCTATGGACGGTGTGGACGCCCCACCTGACGACCCTGCCGCCGAACAGGCTCCCGCACCGGACGCTGAGGAGACCAGTTCTTCTTCACAACACCTATTTGACAACTTCATTGCACCCACCGACGCCTTCGAACCAAGTCGACGCTCCTCCATGCCGTCGTCCGACACTGAGGAACAAGTGCGCAAACAGCGCTCGCCACGCAGGAGCAAACGTCGCCGCCGTTCACCCACGGGCTCTCAAAGCGTCGCCACCCAAGACGAGGAAGACAACACGGAACCAGCCGCCATTTCCACGCAGAGGTTGGCGGACAGCTTTCACGACGAACAAGACACTTCGCAGGGCGGAACCACCATGAAAGTCGCCACGCAGAATGAAACGATCGGTGTGCAGGTTGAGACGCCTGTCTCCACGCCGACAGCTCCAGATCTCTCTCACCACGATGCACTGCCCATGAACATTGGACAGACCCACGACACAGGAGCATGGGCCGACAACGTTGAGAAAGGTACGCGTTCTCCTCCGGATGAGTTGCCTCCCCTGGACGAGGCTGCCCGTTATCACCAAAAGCGAGGCACTGCAGCGGATGGGACTGGACTTCCTGTCGGTGCTCTCCTCATACTCCCCTTGATGATGGCAGTTGCGCATCCCACCACCACTGGAACAAACGTACCGGCTCGCCACATTGAACATCAACATGATCGGCACTGCACCCGAGCTGCAGCTCCTACGTGACATGCTTCGAGCCTCTGACGTCGACGTCGCCCTTCTTTAGGAAGTTCGCGTTGCCACAATACCACCGGTCTACGGCTACGACTCATACACGTTGACATGTGATCTATCAGGGCGTGGAGTGGCTTTCTACATATGCGAAGGAATCCCACTCACGGACACGACAATCCTTCCCTCTGGTAGGGGCATTGCTATTACCATCTTCGACACGCGCGTCATCAATATCTACGCTCCGTCTGGCTCCACGAAACGTCAGCAGCGGTCCACTTTTTTTAGGACATGACGTGGCGCGCCTGTTTTGTGAGCGCTATGACCGCCTTATCATGGAAGGCGATTTCAACTGCGTCCTCTATCCGCAGAACCAAATGCCTGGTTATTCGCCATGCCCGGCGCTGCTCACCTTAATCGAAGGTTTTCATCTAGTGGACGTTTGGGAAAAATTCATGGCAATACCCCCAGTTTTACCCACTATACAGCACATTCTACGAGCAGACTGGGCCGATTTTATGTCTCTGCCCACCTTGGCAACGAAGTCTTCCAAGCAGAACGATGACCCCTTGCATTTTCGCGCCATAGCGCCATCATTTGCTCCCTAGCTTTGCCGCCTCAGTCAGTATGGCGCAGCAAAAGTTACTTGAAGCTTAATGCATCCCTCCTTGATGATCCACACTGCCCGCAACGTATTGCCACTACATGGGTGTCTTCCGAAAGACGCCTCCCACAATACACATCCACGTTCCATTGGTGATTCAAATGTGTCAACCCTGCGATCAGAAAAATCTTCATGCAAGGTAGCAAGGAAGAAACAGCATCGCATCGAGACACCACAAATTTTCACTACGCCGTTCTATGTGAGCTCGATACGCTCCCTCAATCACCTAAAACCCATAGGTAACGACAGTGTGCTAAAGCTGGTCTCCTCTCTCTCCAACGTGCACGACTGTATGGTGTCGTGGTGCGGTCCCGACGACAGGACGTCCTCCACGACGAAACGCCAACCACAATCCATGCCGCATCCGACCATCGTCGTCGACGACGACATTTCGTCCCGAACATCACGACCTCCGACGGTGTTCACCACACAACACAGGCGGCAGTGGTGTTTGCCTCTGCTGAACATTATCGCCAATTTTATGACGACGAACCGATGGCAACGCCAATTGCTGATAATCTCCATCCTCCCCCTGATCAGACGCTCACTGTAGCCGAGTCAACGTCCATGATGTCTGCAATCACCGCAGAAGAGGTGGTAAATGCGATCAACAAGGGGGCCAAGAACAAATCACCAGGACCGGATGGTCTCCCCGTGGAGTTTTACTGGGCGTTCACCACGTTAATGCTTCCTTGCTGGACGGACATGATTTAGGAACTCTTTACTCCGTCCTTCCCAGTTCCATCTGAATTCGTCGCTGGCATTCTTCTACCTGTGCCTAAACCGAAGGGAGGGTCTAATATCTCTGCATACCACCCCCTTACATTGATGAATTCAGACTATAAAATCTATGTACGCCTCTTAGCAGCGCGCATTCGTACCGTCTTACCTATGGCCCTTTCACTGGAGCAGACTGCACGTGGTTATGGGGCCACCCCACAAACAGCCCTAGGAGAATGCCGTAGCCTTATCACGCTGGCGGCAGCTTGTCGCCTTCGTGCAGCACTGGTAGCCATCGATTTCACGAGTGCCATTGTACTTGAGCTCTTCATCACTGGTCTCACCTCTAGACCGCAGGGTCTCACTTTATGAGACTGCACCTTTCACTGCTGGGCTTATGCGGACGACCTCCTCTTTCCCACCTGCTCCTCCACCAGTATGGACGTATTTCGGGTGGCATTCTTAAGGTCCGCAAATCGATTATGATGCACACTGGGTGTGGCCTCCCTGTTATGGTGCCGACCCCACTCCCAGTCAATACCGCTGTTCGTTACTTGGGTATCGAATTTACGAGCTCCACATACCGCACAGTGGCCCTCGCTTACCGGCGGCTTTTGCAGTCGATTCGACACCATGTTCGGGGTCAAGTGCACCGTAACTTAAACCAACTCCAACGTGTCATATCACAACATGTATGTCACTCCTAAACTGGTACACGTCGCCCAGATCCTCCCAATGCCGTTACTCCTTGGCCGCCACATCCAACCAGCCACTGGAATTTCGTGTCAGCAGGGGCACTTTTCAAAATCCGCTACAACACTTTAACACTGCCTCCTGCAAAAGGCGGCCTCGGACTCGTCAACGTGCGGGCACGATCTTCTTCACTCTTTGTCCATACTATGTTGCGGCACTGGCGCGGGCCTGTCCCGTCCTTAACTCGCAGTCTCTTCGATATCCTCCGACCAGCTCATCTCGATCCACCGATCAATGTGGCACCTATTTCTCCATTATTTTACCATGTCGCCAATTGTTTCATCGAACTCAGCTGCGTTCAGGTCGATCTTCCCGTCACCCGTCTTCCCCGTACAAAAGACTATTATCGTTTGTTTATACTGTCCAACTCTTGTGACCCCATGGTACGACAGCACACTGACATTAAATGGTGAACGGTTTAGAGGTGTGTGCACGCACCCTTTTTAACGTCGTCTGTGTCTGCACTCTGGTATGTTTTAGTCTACAGCAAATTCCCGACGAAACGTTTGGCCCCTAATCCAACGAATCGTGGGCTTTTACCTCCGT
The DNA here is from genome assembly GCF_023897955.1 of Schistocerca gregaria. Taxonomy (NCBI): domain Eukaryota; kingdom Metazoa; phylum Arthropoda; class Insecta; order Orthoptera; family Acrididae; genus Schistocerca; species Schistocerca gregaria. The sequence continues at coordinate 641,529,656 of NC_064921.1, forward strand.
GCCCCGCCAACGACGATGGGCTAGCCGCAGATTTCTTGTTGTTGCCCCAGACATTTCACTACCCTCTTGCTAAGCATCATACACTCATCTGGTTTCGAGGACAGGCTTTAGAATACCTCTTTCAGAGTGGTCCGCATACAGTCCTCGACTTCTGGTACTAAGTTGTGACCGTTCATAGCACCCTCACCCGAAAACCATCTTACCGACAAACTTTCGCCGGTTATGTCCGCAGCGTCTTCCTTGACCCCCCCCCCCCCCCCCCCCAGTCAAAGTTGGGATGTGCCATGCCTACCTGCTACATGATGCAACACCCTTATCCACGTACTCATGCGTTGGAAAAAAAAGACAGAATGTGTTATATTTTGTTGTATTCAATGTTTTTCTAATATTTTTGTTAAACTGAAACTCATTTGTGTATGTTTAAATTCTACCTTGAAGAACTGTTGATAAAAAAGTATGCAAGAGACCCACGTTCGAATTATGAGCTTGGTATCCACATAGGCTGAAGCGCCAAAGCAATTAGTGTAGACGTTTAAAATTTAAAAAAAAGAAAAATTCAGAAAAGAAAAAATCAAATAAAAAAGTGGTCGGCACAACGGAATGATATGCAAAGAGGTCCACGTTCGATTCCCGGCTGAGTCGGTAGTTTTCTTCTCTCAGATACTCGGTGTTGTGTTGTCATCATCTCGTCATCCCCATCGACGCGCAAGTTGCCGAAGTGGCATCAACTAAAAAGGCGACCAGTTTATCCGACGGGAGGCCATAGCCACACGACATTTCATTTTACAGTCAAAACGGCAGGCAAAACAATTGACAAAGGCTGGTGAAAGTGTACAGAAGACAAAGACCATTTTGTCAACTGGTAAGGTGATGGCCACTTGTCTATTTTTTGGGTGGGTGGGGGGTGGGAATTCCCAAGGAATAATCCGTATAGATTACTTGGGAAAAGGCAGAACCACAACTGGACCCTATTATGATTCATTATTGGATCGTTTGAAACTTTCGTTGACTGAAAAAAGGTTGGCACACAAGAAAGTCCTCTTCCACTAGGGTAATGCACAAATCCACACATCAGCAATAACAATGGCGAAAATGGATGAACTGAGCTTTGACTCGATTGCTCAAGGATCCTGTTCACCAGACGTAGCCCCAAGTGACTTGTTCCTGTTACCGAACTTGAAACTTTGGCTATCTGGGAAGACATTTCCTTCAAATGAGGAAGTGATAGTGGCAGTCAATGAGTATTTTGTAAAATATGATAGAACCTATTTTTGCGACGGGATGAAGAAGCTTAAGGATCGCCAGACCAAGTGTATATCTCTCAAAGGAGGCTATGTCGAGAAGCAAGGTGAGCTGCTTGCCTATTACCAGACTTCTCAAACTACCGTCGTATGTTCATCCGAAATAACACAAAACAATATTCAGTTGCACAAGCACACGAAACAGAAATACAGGTGATAAATACAAGCACTTGATGATTCACTGAAAGATAATTTCCATACATGCGCCACTGCGAAAATATCATCACAAATCTATTCGAACTCATTCACGCGCTTATACTGCTCCATTTGGCGCGAACGAGGCATACCGCCATTTGTTTCCATGTTTTTTACAACTTGTCCTTCCGATCGTATAAGATGGAACGATGGTGAGACTCAACGTAGCATTACGCTATAACGTAATCCATTCCGCATTGATCCGCGGCCAAGCTTCCAACAGTGCCACTTGCGCTGTGCGTCTTGTTATAAAAGAGAAAATTAAGTACACATCTGAAAGAATGTGTGGTAAAGAAGAAGGTATAAAATTTATTATGTAAATGTATCACTCCAGGACAAATTCGCTGTTTGTTACAAGGCAACACCCGGGTTAAATGGAGTTCCCAGAATATTGTCAACGCACTAACTTTAGAGGCTCTTTCTGGAAAATCTTATACGTATTTGCTAAATCATAACATTCCTTTGCCCTGTTGTGCAACGCTTCAAAATTAGACTAGAAATTTTAAGCGCAGTCCACGTGTTTCGGAAGAAGTTTAGACAATTTTGATAGAAAGAGTAATACATTTACTGGTTAGAAAACAAAACTACGCTGTGCTTTGACGAAATGGATATTGATGGCTGCATCGCTACGATGAAAAGGAAGACAAGATTTTGGGACCACACAGCAATGTATTAGTTGTGATGATTTGTGGTTTATGGTGGTGGTTGTTGGGATGTTTAAGGGGGGACTAAACAGCTAAGGTCATCAGTCCCCCATTCCAAAAACAGGCGAAACAAAATTTACGGAACAAGTAAATGTGGTTTATGTAAGTCTTGGATGCAACTAGTTTATTATGATTTTGATGTGACAGTGAACAGTATCTGCTCCAAGATATGATAATAAAAGTCGAACATTCATGGCTTCACGTTGTGACCGTAACGTGTGATATTGGAGGAAAAATATCTGAAGAGTGGAATGAGCTTTGTGTCAACCCACCCGAAACATTTTTCACAAACCCAGCGTACAAGGAATTGAAGATATGGGTTTTCTACAATGTGCCTCATTTACTGAAGCTTCTTAGAAACCACATTTTGGATGGAGTAGTACTGCCTAATGTTAATTGAGAGCCTTTTACACAGTCAGAAAGGTGCCGCGAATATAACACACCCCTTATCACTTATCACCACTTATCACAATGTCATAGATAGAACACGACAAAATGGTAGGATGTTTGCTCGTTTATATTTACACACCGCACTAAAAAACCACTACTGTATTTTCTTTGAATTAGTCAGTGGTGTGTTCGAGGTTTTGAATTGCAGATTTCCCTTTGAGCATGGCACGCCTCTACGAAGTGGGTACGGTCTGTACCTTCCAACCCAAGAGAACACTTCAAGAAGCTTTCGAGATGTTTGTCATGATAAGCGCTTTGGAAGCAGAAAACTTTTGTTGCCGTTTCAAAATGGTTTTATCATCTCCATCACGTCAATTCTAGAACTGTTTGAAGAAGTAAGGAAAGATAAAGGAAGGTATATCCGAACACCTCGACAAAATAAGGACTATCTAGAAAATTATTTTTCGAGAATTCGAGGTATTAGTGCCGCCTACAATTCTTCAGCAGTCGATGTCAAGTACAACATTCGGCTTCTTGTTTTAACAGGAAATGCAGACGATGTGCATGGTTTGCTTATGAGAGAATCAGCACAGCTCCTGTAGACTTCGAAATGCACGAGTACCAGTGAACTTTCTACTGTCGTGACAGAGTAAAAAACCAAGTGAAAGCTCAACGTGTAATACACGGTTACTGGAAGGGGAAGAATTCCTGAGAACAGTCCACGAAATAAAGGGAAGAAACTAATGCAGAGGACGTTTCACCTGACTGTGTTCAGTTGCATTGAAGTGTCGAGCCACTGAAAAATCCCTGTGATCAGGAACTGAAATGCGCTCAGTTCGTGGAACAGGTTCTGATTCCTGGATATCTACTGTTTCTCGAGGGGTCTTTTAAATTCTACAACAGAGTGGGTGAACACAGCAAAACAGTTTGAAATCATATTTTGTGGTTTTCATGGACATACCATTTCTAACTGTGACAAAGTAGTTAAAACTTTTACATCAATCATTAAAACAAAGTTTCCTTTGTGCAAAAAGATGTAATTCGTTTGTACGCGAGAACGAGAACATTTATTCACATTATGCATTTGTGTAAAGAGAAGTACTTGCAGGCATGTAAGAAGAACACAGCAAAGAAGGATTAGACGTGGACAGCCTTTCGACCACGTAAAAGTTGAAGATTCGCTTCCCTTCCCTCACAAGAGGCGATTCATATACTTAAAAATTACAGGATACAGGTATGTTCGTTTACCGAATTGAATAATTGCATCTAATGAGGAGTTATTTTTAATTATGTACAGGTATTTGTTACGACCTATTTATATATTTCTGTTCAACACATTTTAGAAAACCAGAATGAGATTTTTCACACTGCAGCGTTGTGTGCGATGATATGAAACTTCCCGGCAGATTAAAATTGTGTGCCGGACCAAGAGTCGAACTCGGGACCTTTGCCTTTCGCGAGCAAGTGCTCTACCAACTTTTTTTTTTTTAATCTATGGTCATCACTCCCCTAGAACTTTTTTTTTTTTGCTACCCCCCTTTTTTTTATTACGCTACCCTTTTTTTTTCTTCATAGTACAAAATTTATTTTTTAATACAAATGAGATTCAATTACAAAATAGTACACAAGAAAACAGCTTATTGGTAAAAGTCTTACAAAGCTTCACCTTTGTGGTGCAGAACATAACAATTAAGCTCAAATTTTACACTTCAAATGGAAAATAAAAATATTACAAAAAAAGAAAAGAAAAAATCAGTCTGTGCATAAAATAACCTCCCATCTTTTTGGTTACTTTCATGGAAATGCGATGACAAAGCCACAAAACTGAAGTTGTACTAAGGCACTTATGCAATTAACATGTACAGAAATATGTCAATGAATACTTAAAGAAAATGGTGTTTCTACACACACTAATTATTAAGCTCAACAAAAATATAATCACAGCCTACAATGCTTATTTCACAAACTACTAACTACATTTTTTTTTTGAGAATGCATAAAAAAAACAAGGCAGCCATGCGCAAAAGGTTGCCAATAAAGTGAACTAAAAAGGGCCATCTTGCTCGCCGCGGTCACATTGCTAGGCGGGCGGCCAGGAACGGGCGGTCGTCATTGCATTGGACATCACCAGCCACCAATCGTTGGAGCGCCCGGGGCCGCTGCACACAGTCAGAGACTGTTTCTGTTACCATAGGGGAATCGTGGAAAGACCACATCTACAAGTTAATGTCTTCTCACACCCGGCACACCCCAGCTGGGTGGTGGGTCCATGAATGACGAACCCAAATAGTTCGCAAAAAGGTTCCGGTAATCCTGTCTGTTCGTTAAGACCAGAAACTCGTCGATCATATAGTACCATAAATCGAGGACGTCTTTGTCTCCATCGCGGTATATGTAGTGTATCGCCATTCCTCGTACCCAATTAACCGCATTCATCCGGGTCATAGGGAAATAGACAGCGTCGGGATGAAAGAGTTCTTGGGGTAAAATCGAAACGTAGGGGCGGCGGAGCAGGAAAGCCAGGATCTGGCGGATCAGTTTCCAGCACTCACGCGCGGGGCCACAGTTCAGTCTATGTTCGTCCGTGTCTAACGTCGTGCAACGGGGGCACACAGGGTCGTCAATTAGGTGAATGGCATGCAGCCGTTGTCGGGTTGGAAGTTTCTCGTTAACGACCACATACCACGTCGACCGCACGAAAGTAGACAGGAACGGCGCGTGGATGGCTCGCCATACTCGTGGCCAGTCGACCGTAGGGTGGCGCCGTACAATGTTGTTATCCGGAGTCCAGTGCTGGAGAGCACTATAATAAGTCTTCGCTGTCGGATTCCGTCTCTCCGATATAACCCGCAACACATAGCTATGCTCTACGAAAAACGTTCTAATGTGTGACAGCGAGGGCGATAAATGTCCAACTGGTACCGGTGGGTACAGCGTACGTGGGGCCACTTCTTCAATCAGTAGGCCTGGGAGACTGGCTGTTGGTGAAAGCCAGAGTCGCCTCATGGAACGGAGATACAGTGCCAGCGCTCTGTGCTTGACGTGAGTGAGTCCAACACCGCCTTTGTCGAAGGGTAAAGTAAGCGTAAAAAAACGGATCTTGAAAACAGCACCATCGTTCACCACGTGTCCAAACACTGCCTGTATCCTGGAAGCCATCGTGTCCGTTATCGGCAGTACATGGGCGTAATGGTTAAGGTGAGAAGCCATGTACACATTAACGTATTGGGCGCGTTGCAAAATGTTCAATGATCTGAATTTATTGAGACGAGCCTCTAAACGGAGTCGTCGTAAGACCATACGATACGTAAAGGCCGCCGTGCGTTGTATTTGTCGATGGAGTGATATCCCTAAACACTTGAGCATCGGGACCTTTGTCAGAGGTACGGCCAGACCTGCAGGCATTCCTCGTCCTACCTCCATGTAGCGTGATTTCCGAAGGTTGAGCACACTGCCTGCCACCGCCCCATACTGGTGGAGCCAGGAAAACGCCGTGTGTATTTCGTCACCAGACCGTGCTAAGAACATCACATCGTCGGCGTATGCACCACATCGAAAGGTTACGGAACGGAGGGTAAGTCCTTCTAAGCGTCGCCGTAGTCCGTGAAGAGCTGGTTCGAGGGCAACGGCGAAGAGCATGGCAGAAAGAGGACAACCCTGCCGGACGGACCTGTTGACACGGACGGGGGCGGACCGACAGCCGTTGATCATAATCCTCGTGACAGCCCCATGGATCAATCGAAGCACAACAGACGTCGTCAGACGCGGGACACCGATGTGTTCCATAACAGTACGCAGGAAACCATGGTTAACGCGGTCGAAAGCATGGTCGAAGTCCAGCGCAACAAGAGCGCCTTGGAGGCGGCAAGTTTGCATGAGCGCCACCACGTCTCTATAGGTGCTTAAAGTCGTAAACACATTAGTGTTGCCCCCGAGGCAGGTTTGATCAGTGTGAATGGCCGCCATTACCGTAGGTTTGAGCCTCTCACGGAGCATGCGTGTCAACAGCTTATAGTCAGTGTTTAGCATTGTCAACGGGCGAAAATCAAGAGGGCGACGGCCTCCGCCGGGTTTGGGCACAGGGATCAAGAGACCCTCAGTTAAGTCAGATGGTACCTGAAAATCGGCGTCCAGGAGTTCACTGTACATCCTGACCCACATTGGGCCCATGAGATCAAAGAACCGCTTGTAAAGTTCAAGAGGGAGGCCTTCAGGGCCAGGCGTTTTGTTGGGAGAGCCACGCAACAGAGCCTCTCGCAGTTCTTCCAAAGTCACCGCCGACAAGAGCGTAGCATCATCTTGTAGGTTCCGAGAGACTGGTAGGTCAGATAGGACTTCCCTGACCCCTACATTCATGTGGGACTCCCTCTCGTAAAGAAGTTTATATGGCTGTGTGAACGCTCGGACGATATCCATTTGTGCGTCAACGCGTCGCCCGTCCTCCGTCTCAACCTCGGTAATGAGCTGCCTCTTGCGTCTTCGGCGTTCTTGAATGATCTGGTGGAGGGAAGGTCGTTCACCACGAACATCATCAGTCGTCCTCGCTCGCACCCGCACACCCGCAAGACGTACGGCGTTGATACGAAGCAATTGTGCCTTGACGCGTTGTACTGCTGATTGTCGCTCTGGCGACGGCGGTTGTACAGCCAGTTCGCGGAGCGCAGTATAGTAAAAATCAGTAGTCGCAGTATACCAGCGCGCTCGGTCGCGTCCATAGCTGACTAATGTTCGGCACAGTGCGGGTTTTGCACACCGTAACCACCATTGAAGTACAGAACGGTAGGCGGGTAAACGCTGGTGGCAAGTGCTCCATGTGGACTCGACTGCGCGTCTGCAATTTATCTCATCAAGAAGGGCCACATTGAGGCGCCACGGACACCTACTTCGGCGGATGCGCTGGCGGGGAAGGGTGAGAGTACACACATATGCGAGGTGATCCGTGAACGCTGCCGGCCACATCTCAGCGTCGACAACGGCCGATCGTAGGCCGCGGGTGACGTAGACTCGATCCAAACGGCTCGCGGAGTGACTAGTAAAGTAGGTGTGTGCTCGACGGTCGCCGTGTTGGATGATCCAGGTGTCCAACAAGGCCAAGTCCTGTACAAGTGCCTGGAGTGCCGGGCAGGTGGTATAGTGTGGCTCCTGGTCGGATGGGCGGAGCACACAATTAAAATCGCCGCCTACTACCAAGTGGTCGGTATTGCCCTGGAAGAGCGGGGCTATATCTTCGGCAAAAAAGGTGCGCCGTTCTCTCCTTTTGCCGGTGCCTGAAGGAGCATATAAGTTCACCAGACGTACTGTACCAATCGTGAGTGCGACCCCCCGGGCCGACGGTAAATAGGAGACATCAGTGGCCATTATCCCTTCCCGCAGTAGAATCGCCGTACCTCCGCCGCCCACATCTGCAGGCATAGTGTAGGCGTCATATCCGTAAGCATCGAGACAGAGTCCTGATCGGACTTCTTGAAGGAAAACAACGTCCAGATCCGCAGCGCGTAACGTATCCTTCAGCATACGGGTCTTGACATCAGATGTAATGCCATTGACGTTGATCGTGGCGAGGCGGTATGCCTGGTCCATCAAGTCTCGGGAGGTGACCATGGTATGACAGGAGGGCAGTAGTCGTGACGTGGAGCGCCGGTCTTGCGAAGTGCTAGGCAGCGACGAGAGGTGCTCATGCCGTCCTAGGCGTCTGTCGCCGGCAGCGTAGACGCTGCCATCGGCATCGGTGCATCGTCTTGGTTCTGAAACGCATCCTGCAACTCCATCTCCTGCGCCCAGTCGCCCAGGGACGTTGACACCACTGGATCTCGAGAGGCAGACGGAGGCAAGGGTGCATCCCCGATGTCGGAGCTGCGGTGATCTCCCGCATCCCCATGTGGTCCAGACCCAGCGGTAGTGGGAGAAGACGTCGAACCGTGTGAGACGGTAGGGTCGCCTGTGTCGGCGCGGTGGAGCGGTTGAGGCACCTCGTCATCCAGCGGTGTCGCCTCGGGCTGTTCTACGTCGTCGGTTGTCTTGCGCCGCTTCTTATGACGCTTGGGTGATTTCTGCTTACGCTGCCGCGCCTCTGTTTCCGACGTAGGGCAAGGGGAGGACGCTGCATCCTGTGCTTCAACTTCCATCGCACCGTCGGCGAGCCGTTGTGACGGTGCGCCGGGGTCCGACGAAAGGACATCAGTAGCATCAGCACTGAAAGACGCTTGGGGCTCCGTGGAAGCTACTGCAGGGTCCTCCAAAGCTCGCACCAATACAGTGGGGTCGTCATATACAGCTGGCGTCTCCCGTCTCGCCGCCGCAACATACGTAATCGGCAGAGAGGTCGGTGTCGACGGACGAATCTGGTCGGTCGAGGGTGTCTGCGCGAGACGGCGTTGCAGGCATTCGGTACGCATGTGTCCCGTCTGGCCACAACCGGAGCAGGTTCTCGGCTGACCGTCGTAAATAATTATTGCCCTGCAACCAGCGATCGTGAGATACGAAGGAATATGGCGATGCAGGTCAATACGGACTTGTCGCAGGGTAGGTGTCGAAGGTCTTCCATTTTTCGGCCGTGTGGCCGAGAATTGTTCCATAGGGTCGAAGAGCAAGGGTGACCAAATCCGCTGGAACTTCAAAAGGGAGCTCAAACACGCGCACATTTTGGATTCCCAATCCAGCACGTTCAAGCGTCACCACACCCACGTTTCCGTCTGAGTGGCAGAACCGATAACCTGCCGTCGAGCGTCTGAGAAGTTTGTCACATGCTTCGTCGTCAGTGAACTTAAGATATACGACGCTGGAGACAATAGATAAGTGGATACCGATCAGCTCGTTAGGATCAACATGTACCACATCGCGTAAAAAACGCTCTACTTCGTGGGCCTTGGGTCTAGAGAACGTAGTGTCGAACTGCAGCTTGATCGTGGCTTTCCGATACGAAAGAGCCATCGTGTGTCAGGAACGTGACGGCAATACGTAACACTAGCGCGCCGGCGCGGTAAACAACAACACACCCGGAAACGCGACACGGAGCGGCCGGGACGTACCCCGCACCGCTCCACAGCCAAAGGCCGACTGTCCAACTGAGCTACCCAAGCAGGACTCACGCCCTCTCCTCACAGCTTTACTCCTGCCCGAACCTCGTCTCCTACCTTCCAAACTTCACAGAAGCTCTCCTGTGAACCTGGAGAACTAGCACTCCTGAAAGAAAGGATATTAGTGAGACACGGCTTAGCCACAGCCTGGGGGATGTTTCCAGAATGAGATTTTCACTCTGCAGTGGAGTGTGAACTGGTTGAAACTTCCTGGCAGATTAAAACTGTGTGCCTGACCGAGACTCGAATTCAGGATCTTTGACTTATGCGGGCAAGTGCTCTACCAACTGAGCTATCCAAGCACAACTCACACTTCTGTAAAGTTTGGAAGGTAGGAGACGAGGTACTGGCAGAAGTAAAGCTGTGAAGAGGGGGTGTGCGTCGTTCTTGGGTAGCTCAGTTGGTAGAGCACTTGTCCGCGAAAGGCAAAGGTCCCGAGTTCGAGTCTCGGTCGGACACACAGTTTTAATCTGCCAGGAAGTTTCACATTTTGGAAACGTTTAAATCGTTTGCGGAGGGCGCATGCTACCTAAATCTTCCCGCAACCCTGCCTTCATATAGCGAGCTGCCTGGCACGGCCGGCGGTTGTCTGCCTGCTGACGTCGGGTAAGAGAGCGACCAATCACAGTGTCTTCGTTAGATTGCCCCCCCCCCCCTCCTCAGACCCCCCCCTGCCGCTTCTACGCCACATACCACTAATATAAATCACCTATTACTAGTACAATATTCGGCACATCCGTCGAGATTGAATTCATTGACCTGATTGATTCTTCTATGATATTGTAGCTTTCGCAATAATTAGCCGTGTTTGAGAGTACTGTCATACGTCTGCGTCCAATTTTCCGGCGCTGGCGTTCAGGACGTCCCTGTTGTTGCAGACGCGGCGCCGGTGCTGCTGCGCACGATCGCGAACGCGACGCTGGCGCCCGGCTCGGCGTGGTCGGCTCAGTGCGAGGCGTCGGGCTCGCCGGCGCCCGTCGTCTCCTGGGCGCTGGACGGCGCGCCGCTCGAGTCGTCGCCGGGCGGGGAGCGCGTCGCCGTCAGCAACCGCGTCACCGCCGACGGCGTCCTCAGCTACCTCAACGTGTCCGCCCTGGCGCCAGAGCACGGCGGCCGCTACACCTGTACAGCCAGCAACGCCGTCGGTTCCGTCACGCACCAGGTACGCAACTTCCAACATAAGCTACACGAATCACTTGCCGTAAAAGCCCCACTCATCTGTTTACCTACACTCCAGCCATAATTCAGAACCTTTGGCTATCCAAATTACATCATCAACAACAAAAAAAGGGATAAACAGAAGTTACAGATCAGAAGAAACGATTCACAGAATCACGCACCCAGACCGAGCGGCTGGAATCTCTTGTGCTGTGTAGAAACAAAGTGCCATGAATATATATTACCCAGCAAAGCCTGGCCAGGGTGGCAGCACCATCATCATATTTATTCGCCGGCCGGAGTGACCGAGCGGTTCTAGGCGCTACAGTCTCGAAATGCGCGACCGCTGCGGTCGCAGGTTCGAATCCTGCCTCGGGCATGGATGTGTGTGATGTCCTTAGGTTAGTTAGGTTTAAATAGTTCTAAGTTCTAGGGGACTTATGACCTCAGCACTTAAGTCCCATAGTGCGCAGAGCCATTTGAAGCCATATTTATGCCTGAGACACAGGAAAAGGAAACAGTTAAAGAAGCAGTGCAACTGCAGTCACACAGATAACTGTAGGCTGTCCTTCTCCTGTCATCTTTTGTCACCTGATTGTCGCAAACACTGCTTGGAATGTCAGAACTGACAACTCAGGGCAACATGCCTTCAGTTCAGATATTAGCAATTGTACAAATTCTGACTTGGACGGAGGAAAGATTACCGTGTAACATCCCACTGGCAGTGTAGTCATTAGAGACAGAACACAAGCCCAGACTAATGAAGGCTGAGGAAGACAGTCTGCCATGCCCTTTGGAACGATCCATCCCAGCATTGGGCTTAATCGGTTTAGCGAAATCACGGGAAACCTAAATCTGGATGGTCAGATGCGAATTTGAACCATCTTCGACTCAAATACAAGTCCAGTGTGCCAACCACTGTGTTAAATCAGCCAATGGCTTGCACAGATAGCTACACAGTTAAACTGCACATGCAGTGGTCCATTTAAAGGAAGGGAGATTAGTGTTTGGCATCCGATCTCCAATGAGATCATTATAGATGGGACACAAGGTCAGATTAGGGAAGGATCGGGAAGGGAACTGGCTGTTTCCTTCAAGAGGATCCATCCCGACATATACCTGGCACAATTTAGGAAAATTACAGAAAACCTTAATCTGAATGGCCAAATGGGAATTTAAACTGTAGGCCTCCTCAGTCCTAGTCCGATTTACAAGTGGAGCTATAACACGTACTGTACATGTTACACATCAATACCTTGCATAACAGTGACTGATCCTCCTACTTGACAATACTTCTTCCAAAACTGGCAACATTTATTAACAGCGCAATACGTATTAATTCACATTTCATCTGGATTAAACATCTGGCTGCTTCAATTCTAATGCTTTATTTCTTCGTAAAAACTCAATGATATACAATTTCGGAAACAGCGTTGTGCCTGGAACCTTTGAAAACCAAATTTTATAGATAGAACATTTTTTTCGTGTACTTCCCTGCCTAGCCTTGAAGATCACTTCCTTGCAACAAAAGCTATAAGGTTTTTGCAAAGTTAATGCTTATTTGTAATGTTGATAAAACAATGTAATGATAATGTAATTAAATTTATTAACAATGAGGAGAAAAAGGAACGGCAGTGCTGATGGGAAAGATGGTGGAATGTGCTCACAAAATGTGAAAGCTGAGTACACCATGTGATCAAAAGTATCTGGTTGGTCTGCCTATTATACATTATGACCAACCAGATACTTTTGATCACATGGTGTACTCAGCTTTCACATTTTGTGAGCACATTCCACCATCTGTCATAATGTATAATAGGCAGACCAACCAGATACTTTTGATCACATGGTGTACTCAGCTTTCACATTTTGTGAGCACATTCCACCATCTTTCCCATCAGCACTGCCGTTCCTTTTTCTCCTCATTGTTAATAAATTTAATTACATTATCAGCAAGACTTTTTGGTGGTAACCTTTCATGTTCACATGCAAGTTAATAATGTGTTTATTTTGAAGCTCAATCACAAAGCTTTGCTTTAGCCAATACAAAAATTTTAAAACTGGCATTTGTATGTGTATCTTGAAGTTTTCTCTCCATAATGAGTATTCCATGAAATTCTGAGATAGCAAGTGGATGACGTCAACTTCTTGCCACGATATTTCTGTTGAGAGCCTGTCCGTCCTCTTCAGGTGAGTTGCAAGAAGTCAGTGACATCCAGCTGCAATCCCAAAATATCACCATATCTAGATTTATATGTTTCAGACATCATCAGCAGTCATTGTGTAACTTACCTTACCTGAATTTACACATGTGTTCATAATTAATTTCATAACATAGCATTTTATTCCCCACAGGCCTACCTTCATATACTTGGACCACCATTCATCAAGCCTATGCAAGACAAGACTGTCACAGCTGGTACAGATGCTATTTTCAATTGCTATGTCACAGGACATCCTATCAGCAGCATCCACTGGGAAAAGGATGGTGAGCTGCAAAAAGTGTGTGGATAAAAAGTCACTGTTAAGAGTCAAAATTACTTACTCTGGAGAAAAATTTATTCGTACCATAAAAAATTTGTGTTTTAGAACTTATCTCCTTTCCAAACAGCAAATAAACATGTGATCATTTCTTTCTGTTTATTTCATTAGTTAAGATAGTATTCATTATTGGTGGTACTGATTTATTTATCGTAATTCATATTCTTGATTGCAACAAGGGACAGTTACATATATGGATTTTCATGATTAGCTACTTCTTTTCCCATAAACTTTTTTTATTTTTAAACATGGAGTTCAATCTTAAAAGGTGAGCATGACCTATACATTTTTGTCTACACACTTTTAGGGCATTACCATTGTGGCAATCATGTCATGCAGAATTGGAGGATTTTATACAGCTAATGTATTACTTTGGAATTTGCAATACTAGGAAAAGCAGATGCCAGACTGAGGTTCATAGGGAAACCTGAAGGAAATGTAATTCATCCTTGTAAGACTTGGATCATTTGTTAAAGCAATTCTTGTGTACTGTTCATCAGACTAGGAATTGTATCTGATTTACTGAAGAGATCCAATGAAGACCAAAGTGTTTCATCACAGGTTTATTTACTTGACATGAGATTGGTACAGAAACGCTCATCAGACTACAATGGCAGGCCCTACAAGAAAGGCATTGTGAATCATGGGCAGGTTTACCATTGAAATTCACAAAGTATCAGGCAGTTCATTACTTCCTGTCACATGCATCTCACAAAATGATCACAACAACAAAAAATAGAGAAATTAAATGTCATATAGAGCTTTACCAACAATGCATTTGTGAATGGAATATAAAATGACAGTTAAACCCTCTGCCATGTACCATAATGTGACCTGCAGAATATAGCTCTAAATGTAGATACTGGCAGCTGCAGCAAGCATATGCTTTAATAGCTATTACATGCATATTTTTAAAGATGGCCAAGTATTGGTTTTGTCTACTGTAAAGGTGGCAGTGAGAGATTGCATGTCACTTGTTCTATTGTTTATGCCTGCAAGCCAAATAAACAAACGTTCTGCATTTTTTATTTGCTATTTGTAAATTTAAAAAAAATACCTAAAGCAAAAAAATGCTTCTGTACAGTTGTAAATTTGGAATCTTTCATTATTTGTGGGAGCTCATACTAATGTCATTGCCAAAAAACATAGGCAGATCTTAACATCACCTTGTACTACACATAAATACCCCAGCTAGTGGTCAGAACGAGCTCACTGCTGGCAATGCTGCACTCCTATCCCCAGCAGCTCAAAAAAATGATTCACCCCAAAGTTATAAATGTACTCAGTCTTGTTTGTAAGCCTTTTAATGACACTATTTGAGAAGTTGTCACTTCTGCTTCCTTAGCTATAGTAAGTGACCAATTTTAATATACTACAACTTTCTTAATATTTATATAATTACACTGTTAAGTATCACAGAATTTTAGTCGCCTATGTCTGTAAGAAAAGATGAATACTCTTGGCATACACAATGAAAATTGTTAATGGATCAGATATGTAACAACTTGTGATGTGTAACATGTGAGTAGGTTTCCAAATAACATACACTTTCTCAGAGAAGGAAAAAGATTCTGACCATTTATATATTTCCATTTTTACTTTAATCTTCTGTAGACAGCATTTCAGTTTCCTCATTCAAACTGTCTTTCTTATAACAGCAGAAGCTATCAATTATTGATAAAATTATTTAATTGGATACGTAAAAAACTACTCACCAAGCAGCAGAAGAACACACACATAAAAGACTGTTGTAAATGGCAAGCTTTTGGAGCCAGTGGCTCCTTCTTCAGGCAGAAGGGTTGAGGGGCAAGGAAGAAGCACAAAGGAAAAGGACTGGAGAGGTCTAGGTAAACAGGTAGATTCTGGGAAAGTCACCCAGAACTGCAGGTCAGGGGAGACTTACCGTACGGTAAAGTCTAACACTTCATCAAAATTATGGTTATCAAAGATAGGGTGCTCAATCAAATAGTCACAATACAGAGAAGGAATCAACCATGACCTTGTAGAAATAAGTATTCTGGCATTTGCTTTAGGTGGTTTACATACATCATGAGAAACCTACATTTATTTAAAAATCATCTTCCCACAATATGAACTTATCTTATTAATTAGTGTGAAATCTTGCTTAGTGGAACAAAGAAGCAACAGTACTGGAATGCCAGTTGAAGAAGCTGCCTCAATATTTATGGCTCAAATCAACTTATGGGTGACCTGAAGTCTTTTCATAATGCATCATGATGTATTTTTACTGCTTTGTGATTTGTGATCAGTTACTCAAGCTACTAAAGCATAAAATTAGATTTAACTACTTTCCCAGTGAAGCTTTCAGGAACTGCTATGAATGAAAAATAAATAGCAAGCTGGATTGTGATTTAATATTATCTTCATAGCAAACTTTATTTCACAGAATGTAGGATAACATGCTGTAGCTCTGTTTCATTGGGAGTGACACGAAAAACTTCTTACTCAAAGCAGACACCATTAGAAATAGTAAGCATTTCAGTAACAGAATTTATTTTAGTTGGAAAACTAGTAAAAGTAGCAGCACTTTATACAGCATTGAAATCCGTTCCCCTTGATTAGCATGTTCTTCATAGACTCAATTCTCTGAAATTATTTATGCCATTCCCATGCCACCCTCGTTCATCGTATAGCTGGCATCCAGATCTTAATTTGGGTAGTTTTCAGTTTATTTGTAGCCCTCCCTTTAAAATTACAAGATTTAAGGCTGGTAAGTGATGACTGTTTCTATTTCTTTGTTACTGGTAATTAATACATTGATGTAACACTAGCCTGTTTTAATATTCTTTACATTTAAACCAATAAATTAGTGAGTATAGTATTTTACGGACTGTATTACACAGAACTGTGTGAAAACTACATAATTATAGTATACAACAGCTCTATTCAGATAATTTTTCCTTACACTCTTTGTTTCAGGAAGACCCCTTAATGAAACTGAGAGGCGAACATTGTTTTCCAATGGTACACTTTCAATAAAAGATGTTGATAAATCTGAGGACAGTGGAGTATATGTATGCATTGCTAGAAATCCTAGTGGGCGTTCAGCCAGAAGAAAAGTTAAAGTTCAAGTATTAGGTATGTGTAACAGAACTAATTCAATGGAAGTTAATGTACATAATACCTGCATTTATTCCTTTCGATCTAGAACTGTTGAGAGCTTTGATCCTCAGGCTATGTGCTGAGGAAGACCAGAGCATTGTGGCCAAAGTGTTGGATATTTTAGTATGTGCTTATTTTGTGTTTTATAAGTGATGAAACAATACACTCACAAGGACTTTAATGAGATTGATCAATATTGTTAAAATATTTAATATGTGAATCACACTTCTATCTATTCCAGAGGCACCAGAAATAGATCCTATTTTAATAAAACCAAAGTTGCAGAGAGGTATGAGAATACATTTGACATGCATTGTGAGCAAAGGAGACAGTCCAGTATCAATTGTATGGTTGAAAGATGGCTCAAATATTTCTCAAGGACAAGGAATTACAGAAAAGACTATAGATGACTTCTCAAGTACTTTGAGTTTCAGCAGTCTTACTGTGAAACACACAGGAAATTACACCTGTCGAGCAACAAATGCTGTAGCTGTGGCAAACTATACAGTTCCTGTTGTGGTAAATGGTATGTCACAACTAATAATCCTATCTTCGTTCAAATGCATTATTATTTATTCTTATTATTGTTGTATATGTGATGCAACATGGCATGTTAAGATGTAGAAGCAAACAAATTGTGCACATTTCCTACAACCCAAAGGTACAACAATATCTTAAAAACTTTCACACACAGGTCCTGGTCTAGAAGGGGGGGGGGGGGGGGGGGGGGGTAAACTGGGATATCTGCCCCGAGTGGCAATATCAGGGGGCCCCAAATTCATTTTCTTGAGGAAGAAAGGGTTCTTTTACAAAGCGCTTAGCATCCAGCACTTGTTAGTCTATTGATTATTCATGTGAATTTGATACATATCCCCATTGGTTTTTGAACATTTTTGAACATATACTAAGTTAATTTCTAAACAAATCATACGTTTATTTCTGAATGCATGCATAGTGTACATGATGTCTCTGCCTGGGGAATCTCCATCGCATCAAGAAATAAAAAACTTTCCCGCAAACAAAAGGGGACGGGGCTATACGAGCTGAGTAAAATAAAACCAAACTTGTGAATGCCAATCACTGTTAGTTTATGTGGCTAACTGGGTGTGTGAATGATCAGCATTGTTATAATTATTAGCGAAATCTGTAGATTCTGACTACAAGAGTGGGAATAAATAATTAACAGAAGTAATATGGTAATAAAGATTACCTATTAATCATCTCTGTGTATCCAAGAAAATGAAATTTTGCAGATAATTTTTGTAGATCAATACACTGCTACGGGCCAGTTGGTTTTAATGATGGCAGAAATAGTTACAGAATTAGTGACGACAAAATTGTTTGTTATAACGAGGAAGGAAAAGAAACTGGGACATCAGACAAATTATATGGAAGAATATGAAGATTCCAAATTTGTAAGAAAATGTCATACTACAACTTTTCAATTACATGCTTAAGAAACTGGAGTGTAGGAATGAAATGTGGAACAGTTTCCTAACATAAAACTGTGCTTGTAGTAGGCCTAATAGGCATTTGATATTGGCACTTTGTGAATTATATTCTGTCATTTTATTTATGTAAATGAGGTAGATAAAATGACCATTCCCACTACTATTCATGTTAACAGCTTTTTTTCAGTATTAACAATGACATGTTGATTTTTCATGCAGTGAATGATTTGATGAGGTAATGGATTCTATTGCAGAAAGGAAAGCATGTCACATAAGGCTGTAGCAACATTAGAGAGAAAAAAATGCTGTGAACTAAGAATTGAAAAAATTTGTACTGTCTTGCTTGTCTCTTGTCTTTACTGGTTTTATGTTTCCTGTAGGCCTACTTAATTTTATGTCACGTGAAAGTTTTTTCTGAGAAATTCTTATTCTCAAGTTTAAATAACTCCCCGCCCAATATTAATCGTGAGGCTAGGAGCAGGAGAGGCATCACAGGACATTTTAATTTCCACTGTCCTGAATAGAAGTCTGATTGGCTTCCATTACAAAATATACACATTTAAGTTCCACAGAGTCAAGTACAGTGATCTTCAGTAGAAGAATGCTGTGTGAAGAGGTGTGGCACTGCACTTTGGCACACTTACGACCAAACAACATTTCTTACATTTCTTCCAGCATATATGTTTTACATATCAAACTATTCAGAAACATGTGCGCTACAAAATGAACATATTTTTGAAAAATCAATCTTGTTTAATTTTTTTACTCCTATGTCAAACATACAAAAGGGTTGGGGGAGGGGCGCCACTATCTAGTTTTTGCCCCGGCTCGGAAATATCGTAAATCTGGGGCTGTTCACATACATATGAAAGCCATCAAGTGACATGCAAACTATTCACTAATCCAATATGAATATATAAACTAAAATAAATACAGTTCATTGTCAAAATATGATCGTATTGGCTTCAAAAAGATACTGTAGTGCATCATAGCAATCACTGTAGTTTTCAGTGAGGCTAATTAGTTTAATGAATCCTGACAACAGCATTATGAATTTTCAAAACTATATAAGTACACTGTCATCTTGTTATCAGGAATGGAGTAAGGTATCAGGTAGTGAGGAGGAGTTTTCTGGGCAGTTCTCAAATTGTAATTAATCTTTAAATTATGATGCAGTGTGCTGCAGGGCAAGTGATGCATAACAATAAACACATTTCCTCCACCTATCAGCTATCAAAGCTGGAATAAATAAAACAGAGCTGACATGAACCCAAATTAGAATATAAGCAAAATCTTCACTTTTGTAACTTTTAAACAACAACTTTTAAACAACTGTTTTGTCAGACAAAGGGAAATGGTAGAAAGTGTGAAGAAAGAGGTAGGTGCATGGCTGAATTGCTGCAATACTGAGGTCATCAGTGTTCAACAGAGTGTCAAACGGATTAAAATCTGTAATAACTGACATAGACCAGACACCAAAAGTCACCACAATCTTGAAAATGTAAAACACCATAAAGAGGAGTAGAGATATATTGTGTGGAATTACTTACATAAATTCCATAAAAACCATTCCATTCCCCTATGCTGCCAAACCAGGAGCACTAACAGGAAAACTATGTAACAGTAAATACTAGCCTTGAGTACTGAGGCCGCACATAACCCATAGCAGAGGCACAGTATGAAACAGGTATCTGATTGGTGAACTGTTTAAAATGGAAAGTGGGAAGTAGTAGCAGAAAGGAAATAGAAACATCACAGCCCTTGCAGGGAGGGGAACATGAAATTTTCTTTTAGAAAAAAGGAAAAAATATTGTGTTATTACATTAAAGAACACATAAACCTGGCCAATTCCAAGTTGGCTTTAACAATTCATTTGATTGACAACCAGCATCAGCTGCAGTACTGTCTAATCAAATTTAATCTGAAACTTCCTGGCTTATTAAGACTTTGTGCCAGACTGAGACTCAAACTTGAACTAAAGCTTTGAGGACAGGGTATGAGTCGTGCTTGGGTAGCTCAGTTGGTAGAGCACTTACCTGCGAAAGGCAAAGGTACCAAGTTCGAGTCTCAGTCTGGCACACAGTTTTAATCTGCCAGGAAGTTTCATATCAGCGCACACTCCGCTGCAGAGTGAAAATCTCATTCTGATAATCTAATCTAATCTTACACCCTGCAGAGAAAGGTCAGATACTCAGTGTCCTGAAAGAAACTTAAGTCTTAAGAAGTCTTCATTGCCTTTCTCTCAAAACAATTCATGAAAGCACAGACATGCATCACATAAATATTTTAGTTAAATATGACATTACTTAGGTAGGTTAAGGTAAGCATGTAATGTAATATTTTTCCCTACTCTTTCTTTTTTAAATGCACAGGTTCTCTTCCTTCTACTGTTGTAATGGTTCCAACTTCTTTCTGCTGTTCTTTCCTGCTTCCCCAGTTTAAACAGTTCACCAATAACATATCTGTTTCATACTGTGCCTGTGCTATGGGTCATATGCAGCTTCAGTACTCCCACCTAATACTTACTGTCACACAGTTTTCCTGTTAGTGTTCACAGTCAGGCAGCATATGGGAATGGTTTTTATAAAATTTATGTTAGTAATTCCACACAATATGTGCTTTCTCTTCTCCTCTTTATGTACTTTACATGTTTTTAGATTCTGGTGATTTCTGGTGTCTGATCATGATGTCAGTTTTTACCAGATTTTTCTAATTCACTCCTTTTATCCTTTTGACACGGAACTTCTGCCCCACGACAACATTATAGTGATGATTATCTCTGATGGTGAAGTGATTTTATTAAACCATTTGCTGATGCGTGACATGGCAGTCAGTTGGGCCCACCTGTCCCATCTGTGGCCAGAATGGCAGTGCTTATGAGATGATATAAAAAGGTTATGTGAAAGAAAATGTCAGCTGTGTAAGTAGTGATTGCAGATAATAACTGATCTTGTAACAGTTCTTGGAGACGACTTATAATTGATGTAATTAGTTTAAAGTCATTTTATAGATACCTAGCAGTAGAACAGGAAACAAAAATTTGTAATATTTGCAGTGAACAGTGAAGTATATGGAGCTGAACAGCAGCCAACAATTACTGAACACCTGCATACAGAAATAATCTCTTGACTTGAACAGAAGTAACTACGCAAGTCTATCAAATTTTTACAATCTAAATGTGCTTAAACTGATATAACAGCCCCATGGACATATGTGAACATAAATACTGGTAAGCATATGTAAGTCAATTAGAACAGTCATATGTTTCAGCCAGTCTTCAATTGAAGATTCTTTCAGTAGCTCAGTGGTTACATTAGAGAATACTGCCCAGAAGGTCTCAGGTAAAAAAAAAAAAGTCTGAGTCAATCAGTTAATAAACTTCCTATTCAAGAATGAAGAGACATTAAATGCTTTTACTTTCCTTACATTTGTAAGTTTGGATTAATACTATATTATAGTCAGAATAAAAAGAAAGAACATCAGAAGAAAGTGCCAAAGGAGGATCCAAAAAATTGTCTATTTGGGAGAAGGAGGAGGCTTCACATTTATTTTATTTTCTTGATTATTAGTTTTATTCAAACTAAGTTTTTCTTTTTAAATTAATTTTTTGTGTTTTTCCAAATAAACACGCAGGAGAGTATTTGGTATGGGCTAAACAGGATATTAGAGGCCCATTTTTATTAAAAATAAGGTCACAAGTCAATTCTCAGAAAGGACTCCACTTCTCTTTTTTTTTTGCCAGTGGAAATTTTTGTTAATGCATCAAATGCCAAGTTGTTTAAGACTCAAAGTAAAACTAAACTGTGCAGCTGTTATTTCAGTCATAGCACTTGTCCTTCACAATAATGTCAGGGTATTACTGAAACACATCACTTAACACTGGAAGCATATTTACCACTGACACCTGCGTGCAATCGGGACAGAAAACTCATACATTACAAAATATACAAACATCACAAAAACATAAGATATTTCAAGAACATCCCAGACATTACAAATACTAAATAACAAATAAATGGTGATTGTTGGGTTTGATCTGGTGACCCCTAGCATGCAATGCTAACCACTACACTAAAATGCATTTTCCACAGCTTGTATTACTCCTGCCTCTGTTTGATAAATAGTGACCTGCTGTTTCAGAAGTTCTCACTGGAGCTGACTACATCGTCTTGCTCTTCCAGAAGTACTCATGAGTACATCATCCTGCAGCTAGATCTTGTCAGTGGTGCTCTAAATGGTGATAACGGCAGATGTGTTTTGGTCACACTGTTATATGTTATTCACCATGAAAAGCATTGACCATAGTTCCTCTAATCGAAGCTTCATTATATTTGTGTGGGTCTTCAGTTTGCTTGAATCTCATATTATTGGTCTGTTCTTCTGAACTGTAGTAGAGCTTTATACAGAAGACATGGACAATCTCTCTGTTTTTGTCTACTTGATGAAATGTCATTATCCTTGACTGTGTTTGTGACATCCAACAAGTTTCAAATGATACAGTACAGCCCAAAGTAGCATTTAGCAACTTTTCCAATAGTCTCATTTTCCACACAGATGCAAAAATCCTGAACTGTATCTCACTGATGTTTGGTGTTATAGAGCTCTTGGTCTTTACCTTGGGTGCCTAGGGTCCATATACTAGCCAGCCACATTGCTTCTTTGATTCTGGTGAGACATGTTTCACATAGTCATTGTGATTATTGCCTGGTAGTATTGGGAACAGTGCATGCATTGTTGTTACAGCCTTAAGACCTTGGAGAAGAAGGAATGGTGTGAAATCCGTAATGTCTTGCTTTGCTGCATTGTATGTGAATCTCAAGATAGGTAGTATTCTATCCCAGTCTGTCTATTTGACATAAATGTACATCACAAGTATATTTGCCAACATCATATTAAAGCATTTTGTGAAGCTAATCATCTGTGGATGGTAGACAGTTGTCATTCTGACAGTGAAACTATCTCTGATATGAGTCTCGACTCAAATACTTTTCCACAATGATAGATCATCACATAGGGTGCTTCAAAAAGATATCTTCTAAAAGAAACATTGCAATTTCTGGTGACTTCAACAGTCAGTATACCTTTGGGGACATTGCAGTCAACCTCCACAGAGGGTCACTTTCAATCTCACGGAATGGCACTGTTGCAGGCAGGATAGGTATCAAATGCCTCTTTGGTAACTGTGGCACATGCTTCATTGATTGGCATTCCTTACATTGATTCACACAGTGTCTAATGGATTGACAGACACCTGGTAAGTGATACCTGCAGTTCATTCAGTCTATAGTCTTCACAAAACCCAGGTGACCAGAAGGGAGAGTGTCATGAAAATACTTCATGACTGCTGCCTCCACATGAGCTGGGATGATGAACAACTACTTCCATCCACTGGATCATAGTTCTTCTTACAGAAAGTTCTGTTTCTTAATTGGAATCCTCCTTCAGTCGGTTCTTCATAATTCACGGCTTCTGTGATTTTCAACTATGCTGGATCTTCTGTCTGTTCAGTTGCAGTATCATTTAACACAGTGATGACTGAAATTTCATTGATGCTGCTGTGTTCTGACAAAGGATGCCTTGAAAGACAGTTAACACCCTTGTCTTTGCACTTGTTTTTGTATACGATTGTGGTGACATAATCCTGGAGCCTCAGTGTCCGTCTCACCAGTTGACATGAGAGAGCGTTCAAGTTACTCACTCAGCATAGAGAATGTTGATCTATCACAATGGTGAGTGGTTTACTGAATAAATGTGGCTGGTATTTGTTGATAGCCCAAAGAACTGCAGGGCAATCAGTTACCGAGCAAATCATTATGGAATTGGAGAGTATAAGCTATCACCTTTTCAACACCTCTCTGAATTTGTACTAGAACTGCCCTATCCCAAAACCACTAGCATCAGTGTGAAGTTCTGCCTCAGCATTCTTATTGTATAATGCTAGAATTGGAGAAAGTGTTAGCAGCTTCATAAGGACAATGAAAGATCTTTCTTGCTCCTTGTTTCACATAAATTTAGCATCACCCTGCTGGAGTCCTTGCATGGGACTTGACTTGATACAGAAGTCCTTTATGAATTGCCAGTAGTACAAGCACATTCCAAGAAAATTTATCATCTCACAAATATGCTAAGGAATTGGAAAAACTGTAACTGATCTTATTTTCTCTAGACTGGGACAGACTCCATTACCATTCACTATGTGTCCTGAGATATTTATTTCTTGGGTGAAAGAGGCACTTTTTTGGATTCAAGCAGAGACATGCAGTGTGGACACACATCAACATGATTGTCAGGCAACTTAGATGTTCTTCAGATACCTTCAAAAAAGACAATGTCATACAGACAGCAAATAAATCCATTTAAAGTGTTGAACCACATCCCTTTGAAGGCTGTTTTTTTCCTGTTCATCCCCATCAACCTCAATTTGCTAGAAGCCTTTCTGCAAGTTTTAATATGCCTCCTTGCTCTGTTGGCATCAGTAACAGGAAAACCAACTAACATGGCAAATATAGGCAATTAATTACAATGTGACTATTTGCATGACAATATAAAATGAGTAAATGGCTGTTAAAAACAATATATGTTTCTAACTTTTGTCCTCATTAATGTAGGGATTCTTCTTTGGCAGGATGTCTAGTTCAATGATTTCACTTCCTTCAAGAGGAATGTGTTGTTGCTTTCATATATGTATGGCAAAATGCAATAATGAAGCAGGAACTGACATTTCACTTCAATGTTTTAAAGTGAATTCATTCACTTCACAGTACTCAACACACAGGGCATAGTTAGAAGATAACATTTACAAAAACCAGTATTCAACAGAGCTCAACAGGTTTACAGCCATCTAATTTCATCTTAACTTACAATATCAGACTCCAAAGCCCAACCAACTATGTCATCATACAGTTACAACTGACTCATGACTTAACTAGACTCAGACTAACTTCTGCTTGTAACACACACAAATCAACAAGTGCACTCATACATAAAGTCACAGTTCAAATATTAGAAAATACACCAACCTTTCATGTTACAAAAATATTTGTACAGTATGAATATCACTGAAGTTGTTTCTAAAAAGATACAAATCAATTTAACACTTCATAAAAACAACGATTATAGGAAACAATAAGTGTTATATTACTTTACCATTTGATACATTGTCATCTACAATGCTCTATGAAAAATTAGGTGAGCTGAGCATTTCCATTACAATGTTCATAGCTGAGAAATATTTTGTTTCTTTCAAGCACTCTAGCATGTCACCAGTGCGCAGCATTGGATGGACGCCTTTCTTGGTGATTTTGCTCAATCATCAGTAGACAGTTCAGAAATGTCATAAATTGTTTTTATTCTTCACAAGGGCCACATACAAGGACCAAGAACTCTTTGAATGTTCAATGATCATCTTGCAGCATCTTCTCCACTTTCTCCCATATTATCTATTGTTCTGTTGGCAACACTCTATGATTGCTGGCTAACTGGTGGACAACCTTCTGTGTTGATACAGTGTTTTACCTCAGGCTGCTTGGTTTATCTTTCCTCCACTGTGGACTTGAAATCATCTGAAAACTGACACAGTATAGCTGTTGTAGCTGATGTTTTTCCTCAGTCAGGCTAGATCCTATTGGCAATTTGGTAATGGTTGTAGCAGAGCACGAACCTTCATAGATGACACTAATCTTCCCTTCTTGAACTGGTTCAAATGTCCCTATGCACATACCTTTAGGGATATGTTGTGGCACTTGTGACACCTAGTGATCCAAAGCTTTCCTTGGCTACCTACAATGCATGTGATTATCACTGGCATGTAGATTTCTTTTGTAAGCCTGAGTAGCTTTCTGCAACCAAAAAAAGCTTTATAGTTTAACTGAGCATCTTGACTGGTGGTGATGAGGACTGGCTATAGCGTGTTGAGGAATGACATCATCTAGGGTATGGTGATGAGCTTCAGTCCACAGGTCAACTATAATTGTCTGCAGTTGACTGGCAGAATAGTAGTGCTGTGATGGTTAATGTCTTGCAGCATAATAGTCACCTAAAACTTACATTCTTTCTCTGCAGTACCACACAACATGTCCAGGATATCCACAGTGAAAACAGAACAGCATGTTGTCCATTGTCCTCCAAATGGCTGTTCTTCTGTGATGCATTTTACTCAGTGGAGGAGTTGGTTGTACCTGCATTGATCAGATGCCAGTTTGTCATATGATGGCCGCAGCATATGTCAGAGTTGGTTGAGGCCATTATTCATGGTGTATTTGACTGGTGGTGGAGACCAGTGTTACAGATTGATACACCTCTTCTTCAACATTCTGTGTTACCTCCTTGTGTATGGTGTTGACATTCATGGCTGCTATTTCTTATGTGTGTGGTCTGCCATAAAATACTGTATTTCTTCTCATTGAACCTGGTGTATGAAAGAAGCAATATCATCATAGTCTTAAACAACTTCCACAGGCACCACATTCAGGAGATTATAATACCTCTTTCATCAGACTCTTTTCTGCATTTCCTTGATGCACTGGCACCACTTGATGAATTATTATGTTTTGTGATATTCATTATTCAGAAGATCTTGTGTGGTACATATCTTCTGTGACTCTTCTCATCAGATGTGAGATTTTGTTGTCTCTTGTCATATCTGGACTCACAGTATTGCTATGGGCCAAAACATTCTGAATGTATGACCGTGATGTTTGGCCATGACATTTGACATTGCTCTTCAGTTGCTAAGCAGACTTGCTGCTGATTGCCCCCGAAAGTTTTCTTCTGTTTGGCTTGGAATTTGTTCTGGCTATTGAACTTCTCTTCATTGTTCTAAAGCCATTGCTGGGCTATGTCACCTAAATATACATTTGGCAAGCAAATCATGTCATCCTATCTGTTGTATTTGGCAAACTGGTCAAATCCTTACAGCCATTTTAATGGATCCTGATTGGTATCTCTGGAAAACATCAAAAGATGCCTGATGTGCAGCTGACTTACTGCTGTCTTGGAATCCATCAGTCTCTTGAATATGCATCTTAGGAATGTTGTATTGCATGTAATCTGGTTCCTGTCTGTGTAGGCATTGGCACTTACGTTGTTTAATTGGAGCTATGTCGATGTAAATGTCTTGATGTACTTGGTGTCTCTACCAAACAGTGTCATGTAAAAAAATGCAATCAAGTCCAAATCTGAAAGCAGAGTCAGCAATGAAACACGTTTAGCACTGGGAGCACATTTATTACTGACACCAATATACAATCAGAATAGAACTGTCCTGCCAGTATTTAAAAATAAATTGAACATTTCAGAATAAACAAAAATTACAAATGTAAGATTTTTCAAGAACCTTCCAGAAATCACAAATGCCAAATAGCAATTTCCTGGTGGTCAGCTTTGATCTGGTGACACCAGAACACCAGACAGTGATGCTAACCACTGCATCACACTACATATACCAGTTCTCGTGAAAATATATTGTCAGTGCATGGGATGAGGAGCTTGGCATGGATGACACAGTACTGCTTAAGAGAAGAGTCCATGAATAAATTCCAGTACCTATGGAAAAATTCCAGTACCTACAGAAAATGAATCTAACAGGAGCCAAAATGCATAGAGAATGGCATTTATTAACAATTTATTTACACCAAACAGCTACAAAACTGAAAATGAGAAATAATATTATAAACTACCTTTTATACAGCAAATTTGTTGCAGAAATTTATCAGAGTTATTAAAATGTGTACAGTTCATGATGAAAATCTGAATTGCCATCATAAGGCTTAATACTAATAAATTGTGCCTGCACAGCTGCAATTAGCTTCTATCTGCTCTCTGTAACAGTAGGCCAGATGAAATTAAGACCTCCAGTTTTAATCATTTCAATCTCAAAAAGTTTTGACTCTGTTTTTGCTTGAGTGTGCATGTCACATGTAATTACATAAAGATGAGATGTAATAATTTCAAAGTGTGACTTAAAATTACACCTTGTTAAGTTCAAGTGTTACCTTGATATTTTATGTTACACAGTCATAACACATTTTCAACCTTTATCAGGTCATGATTGTGCTCTGAATTAAAGTCAACAATAACTTCTTTCCATGTCTTTTCTTTGTTGGCAGTAGTAACCTTTACCATTCTTCTCCCTTTCTATTGTCTTCATACAGCAATAAATCCTTTCCAACTGTGGATAAGTTTGGAGAGCACATGTTTTTCTGCTTATTTTACTCCATCTTAACAACATGGCACTTTTTATAAAAAACACTTCGTATATATAACATATGATTAATACTGTGGGCACAGAGCAATAATTGTATGAACAGTCATTTTCAACATTGTTGCCAAGTGTGTAACATGCTAATTTAGATCAAGACAAAACCTCACTCATAACAGCCTGGAGTGTACCACTGTTGACTTGGTTCACAGCTCTTCATAATACAATGGTAAGCTCTATAGTAAAATAACCAAAAATCAACTTTAAATCTCAGTTAGTCCATTATGACCGGGATACGTCAGCCAGTATGTACTTTTCAATGTCAATAAACTTTACCGGCAGCTGTACACTTTAAGATATTTATTTTATTATGAAAGCTACCAGTTTCAGCAATTTTTCAAGTCAACAAACTTATCGTATAGCACCATAAAACTGGATATTGTGAATACGAATCATTGTCCCCCTCAGGGAATTTCCAGCTATTTCTAGAAAACTTGGATGCTTTGTTGTGCTATCTGTCAGACAGGGGGAAGCAAATTATCATTTGTGGGGATTTCAATGTTGATTCCCTGAAAGAGTGTAATAGGAAGAATGACCTTGTAGTATTACTCATGTCTTCCAATCTGAGCTCCGTCATTGATTTTCCTACTTGGATAACAAAAAAACAGCAGGACATTGACAGATAACTTTTTTATAGACCAAGATAAGTTTAAGGACATAAATGCTTATCCTGTTGAGGATGGTATTTCAGATCATGGTGCACAGCTGGTTACAGTACATAACATAGCTCCATGCAGTATATCAAATCAGAATTTCAAAGCAGTGCGTTCAATTAACAATATAAATACTGCAAACTTTAGGGAAAGCCTAAAGCAGCTAGACTGGGATGAAGTGTATATGGAACCCGATGCAAACTTGAAATATAACTTATTTCACGATACATTTTTAAGGGTATTTGAAAATTGTTTTCCCAAGAAAATAGGTAACATAATTCCAAGAAAACATATAAAAAACCTTGGCTAACTAAAGGAATAAGAATATCTTGCAACCATAAAAGAGAACTGTATCTAACAGCAAGAGGGAGTACTGACCCCGAAATTGTTCAATATTATAAAAACTATTGTGCGGTACTAAGAAAAGTTATTAAAAGGTCCAGAAGCATGTGTATCATGTCTGAGATCAGTAACTCTGATAATAAAATTAAAGCAATTTGGAATATTGTTGAAAGGGAAACAGGGCAACCAAGAGCACAGGAAGACTTGAGTGCCATAAAACTGAATGACAAGTGTACTAAGAAACAATCAGAAATTGGAAATATTTTCAATAATCATTTTTTAAATTTTGTGGAGAAAATAGGATCTAGATCTTCACTAGAAGGGGCAAGGCTTCTAATAGAAGAGGCCATACCTGTGCAGTTTGAAACAACTGTATTTCCACCAACCTCTCCCTCTGAAATCAGTAAAATGATAAACTCACTGAAAAGTAAAAGCTGTTACGGAATTTTTGGCATTTCCAGCAAGATACTTAAAGCTTGTTCCCCACAGATAAGTAGGATTCTCAGCCACATATGTAATAGCTCTTTGGAGCAGGGTGTTTTCCCCGATAGACTGAAATATGCCATTGTAAATCCATTGCATAAAAAGGGGGATACGTCGGATGTCAACAACTATCACCCAATCTCTCTTCTGACAGCTCTATCAAAAATTTTTGAGAAAGTAATGTATTCAAGAGTAGCCTCCCATATTTGTAAAAATAAAGTACTAACAAAATGTCAGTTTGGTTTTCAGAAAGGCTTTTCAACAGAAAATGCTATATACACTTTCACTGATCAAATATTAAACGCTCTGAATAACCGGACAACACCCATTGGTATTTTTAGTGATCTCACAAAAGCCTTTGATTGTGTAAATCATGGAATTCTTTTAGATAAGCTAAATCATTATGGTTTGAGGGGGGCAGTGCACAAATGGTTTAATTCATACTTAACTAGAAGAATGCAGAAAGTTGAAATAAGTGGTTCATGTAATGTTAAAACAACAGCTGATTCCTCAAACTGAGGTGCTATCAAGTACGGGGTCCCACAGGGTTCGGTCTTAGGTCCTTTACTGTTCTTGATATACATTAATGACTTACCTTTCCATATTGATGAAGACGCAAAGTTAGTTCTTTTTGCTGATGATACAAGTATAATAATAACATCCAAAAACCAAGAAATAAGTGATGTAATTGTTAATGATGTTTTTCACAAAATTATTAAGTGGTTCTCAGCAAACGGACTCTCTTTAAATTTTGATAAAACACAGTATATACAGTTCCGTACAGTAAATGGCACAACTCCAGTAATAAATATAGACTTTGAACAGAAGACTGTAGCTAAGGTAGAATTTTCAAAATTTTTAGGTGTGTCCATTTATGAGAGGTTAAACTGGAAGCAACACATTGATGGTCTGCTGAAACGTCTGAGTCCAGCTACGTATGCTATTAGGGTTATCGAAAATTTTGATGATAAGAATCTCAGTAAATTAGCTTACTATGCCTACTTTCATTCACTGCTGTCATATGGCATCATATTCTGGCTTAATTCATCATTGAGTAGAAAAGTATGCATTGCTCAAAAACGTTTAATCAGAATAATTGCTGGAGCCCACCCACGGTCATCCTGCAAACATCTATTTAAGGATCTAGGAATCCTCACAGTAACCTCACAGTATATATATTCACTTATGAAATTTGTTGTTAATAATCCAACCCAGTTCAAAAGTAATAGCAGTGTGCATAGCTATAACACCAGGAGAAAGGATGATCTTCACTATGCTGGGTTAAATCTCACTTTGGCACAGAAAGGGGTAAATTATGCTGCCACAAAAGTCTTTGGTCATCTACCAAACAGCATCAAAAGCCTGACAGATAATCAACCAACATTTAAAAATAAATTAAAAGAATTTCTGGATGACAACTCCTTCTACTCATTGGCTGAATTTTTAGGAAAAGGGAGGGAAAAAAAACTAACTTAAGCATTAGTGTCATGCAATATTTTGTGTAATGAAATATCTTGTACGGACATATTTCATTAACCTGACACGTTCAACGTCATTATGAAGGGTCGTATTCATGATCTATGGAACAAGTATTAATCTAATCTAATCTAATCTGATGCTTCATACAATGACATGACAGCAACTCAGCTGCTGTCACGTCTTCGTATGAAGCATCTGCACAACAATTGGAATTCACAATATCATGTTTTATGGCACTATACAGTAAGTTTGTTGATTTGAAAAAAATGTATGGGGCCTGAAGATGGCAAAATGAATTGCTGAAACTGGCTGCTTTCAGAATAAAGTAAAGTTTATTGACAATGAAAAATGAACTTGATTCACTTTAACTATGAACTCTTCCTATACTGCTCCTGTATAAACAATGAAGATAAAATCAGATTTAATAACAGATCACACAGTGACTGTTATTCCTCCATCTGTCAATGGAACACTAAGAAATCTTGATACATACATAATGCTTTATAGTGATTTGTCGAGTGCGCAGTTTTATAAACGTAGTTGCAGCTCAGCTACCTTATATTTGATTCTTAAGGAATATATTAGTTCCAACATTCAAATGTTCCAAATGTACTAACAGAATGTTAATTTCAAACCATCAGCACAAGGGGATACCCAATAAAAACAAAGTAACATTGCTGTTGGGGGAACTTGTGTAGTATGCATTTCTGCTGCTAGGCAAATAATTGCCAGTTCAGTGCCACATTTGCTCTCGATCTGGCTTGTTCTCTTCATCTGCAGTGATTGTTTTTGCAAGTGCTGTTTTGTTCTTGTTTTGTTTTTTATGATGGCAAGTTTAAGTAAGCAATGTGCAGCTATGAAATTTTGTTTTCTACTCAGTAAAAATGCTGGAACTGTTTTAATATTGAAAACGGCCTACCAAGATGACGCTATGGGAAAAACTCAAGTGTATGAGGTGTTTGATCAATTTAAAGATAGTGAAATGTCAACTGATGACAAATCTCATTCTGGGCATCCCTCAACTACTCGGATTGACAAAATATTGAAAAAATTCAAGAGACTGTGCTCACAGACTGCCGACAGACAACTGCTCAACTGACAGAGATTAGTGGGTTATTTTGGAGTTTGGTTCAGAGAATTTTAACAGATGATTTGGAAATGAAAAGGGTTGCTGACAAGTTTGCTCCTCAGGTTCTGACTGAAAATCAAAAGGAATGTCGAGTTGAAACATGTCATGCTTTGAAACAACAGCTTGAAGTAGATCCACATTTTCTGTCAAGGGTTATTATTAGTGATGAGTCATGGTTCTATGGTTATGACTCAGAAACTAAACAACAGTGAAGCCAACATAAGACATCCAAAAAAATGTTGTCAAGTTAAATCAAATGTCGAAAGAATGCTGATTTGATTTTTTTATGCCAAGGATGTAGTTCATTCAGAGTTTGTTCCCCCAAGTCAGACCATCAATCAAACCTTTTATTTGAAAACTTTAAGATGATTGCCCCCCCTACCCCCCTCCATGAACCAGGGACCTTATTGGGAGGCTTGCTTGCCTCAGTAATACAGATGGCCGTACCGTAGGTGCAACCACAATGAAGGGGTATCTGTTGAGAGGCCAGACAAACGTGTGGTTCCTGAAGAGGGGCAGCAGCCTTTTCAGTAGTTGCAGGAGCAACAGTCTGGATGATTGACTGATCTGGCCTTGTAACAATAACCAAAACGGCCTTGCTGTGCTGGTACTGCGAACGGCTGAAAGCAAGGGGAAACTACAGCCGTAATTTTTCCCGAGGGCATGCAGCTTTACTGTATGGTTAAATGATGATGGCGTCCTCTTCGGTAAAATATTCCGGAGGTAAAATAGTCTCCCATTTGGATCTCTGGGCGGGGACTACTCAAGAGGATGTCGTTACCAGGGGAGAAAAAACTGGCATTCTACGGATCGGAGCGTGGAATGTCAGATCCCTTAATTTTGGCAGGTAGGTTAGAAAATTTAAAAAGGGAAATGGATAAGTTAAAGTTAGATATAGTGGGAATTAGTGAAGTTCGGTGGCAGGAGGAACAAGACTTCTGGTCAGGTGAATACAGGGTTATAAATACAAAATCAAATAGGGGTAATGCAGGAGTAGGTTTAATAATGAATAAAAAAATACGAGTGCGGGTAAGCTACTACAAACAGCATAGTGAACGTATTATAGTGGCCAAGATAGACACGAAGTCTACGCCTACTACAGTAGTACAAGTTTATATGCCAACTAGCTCAGCAGATGATGAAGAAATTGATGAAATGTATGATGAAATAAAAGAAATTATTCAGGTAGTGAAGGGAGACGAAAATTTAATAGTCATGGGTGACTGGAATTTGAGAGTAGGAAAAGGGAGAGATGGAAACATAGTAGGTGAATATGGATTGGGGGAAAGAAATGAAAGAGGAAGCTGTCTGGTAGAATTTTGCACGGAGCATAACTTAATCATAGCCAACACTTGGTTCAAGAATCATAAAAAAAGGATGTATACATGGAAGAATCCTGGAGATACTAGAAGGTATCAGATAGATTATATAATGGTAAGACAGAGATTTAGGAACCAGGTTTTAAATTGAAAGACATTTCCAGGGGCAGATATGGACTTTGGCCACGATCTATTGGTTATGAACTGTAGATTAAAAATGAAGAAACTGAAAAAAGGTGGGAATTTAAGGAGATGGGACCTAGATAAACTGACTAAACCATAAGTTGTACAGAGTTTCAGGGAGAGAATAAGGGAACAACTGACAGGAATAGTGGACAGAAATACGGTAGAAGAAGAATGGGTAGCTCTGAGGGATGAAGTAGTGAAGGCAGCAGAGGATCAAGTAGGTAAAAAGACAAGGGCTCGTATAAATCCTTGGGTAACAGAAGAAATATTGAATTTAATTGATGAAAGGAGAAATTATAAAAAACGCATTAAATGAAGCAGGCAAAAAGAACTACATACGTCTCAAAAATGAGATCGACAGGAAGTGCAAAATGGCTGAGCAAGGATGGCTAGAGGACAAATGTAAGGATGTAGAGGCTTATCTCACTAGGGGCAAGATAGATACTGCATACAGGAAAATTAAAGAGACCTTTGAAGAAAAGAGAGCCACTTACATGTATATCAAGAGCTCAGATGGAAACCCAGTTCTGCGCAAAGAAGGGAAAGCAGAAAGGTGGAAGGAGTATATAGAGGGTCTATACATGGGCAATGTACTTGAGGACAATATTATGGAACTGGAAGAGGATGTAGATGAAGATGAAATGAGAGATACGATACTGCATGAAGAGTTTGACAGAGCACTGAAAGACCTGAGTCGAAACAAGGCCCCGAGAGTAGACAACATTCCATTGGAACTACTGACGGCCTTGGGAGAGCCAGTTCTGACAAAAATCTACCTGGAAGAGCAGTTGAATGGAATGGACAGTGTCTTGAAAGGAGGATATAAGATGAATATCAACAAAAGCAAAATGAGGATACTGGAATGTAGTCGAATTAAATCGGGTGATGCTGTCGGAATTAGATTAAGAAGTGAGACACTTAAAGTAGTAAAGGAGTTTTGCTATTTGGGGAGCAAAATAACTGATGATGGTTGAAGTAGAGAGGATATAAAATGTAGACTGGCAATGTCAAGGAAAGCGTTTCTGAAGAAGAGAAATTTGTCAGCATCGAGTATAGATTTAAGTGTCAGGAAGTCGTTTCTGAAAGTATTTGTGTCGAGTGTAGCCATGTATGGAAGTGAAACATGAACAATAAATAGTTTGGACAAGAAGAGAATAGAAGCTTTCAAAATGTGATGCTACAGAAGAATGCTGAAGATTAGATGGGTAGATCACATAACTAATGATGAGGTATTGAACAGAATTGGGGAGAAGAGGAGTTTGTGGCACAACCTGACAAGAAAAAGGGACTGATTGGTAGAACATGTTCTGAGGCATCGAGGGATCACAAATTTAGCATTGGAGGGCAGTCTGGAGGATAAAAATCGTAGAGGGAGACCAAGAGATGAATACACTAAGCAGGATGTAGGTTGCAGTAGGTACTGGGAGATGAAAAAACTTGCACAGGATAGAGCAGCATTTTGGAGAGTATTTTGAAAGGGTAAGGTTGTTTTGTAAGCAATTTTAAAACACATAGCTTTCAAAAAAATAATTCTGCTTTTTTTTCCCGGTACCCCTTTGTATACATAACTTTCTTCCAGATGCCACTTCTTTAAATTTTTCTGTTATGTATTTCTGTGCTTCTTCAAAATCAATGATTTCTGAGGTATTGCTTCAGAAAGTTGTCAGTGGGTTACAGTTCTGAATCACAGAGATTAGTTGAAAAGAATTATTTATTAATATTGTTGTTGAAGAGAATTTCTGTTCCCCTGCATGAATTTAATTTCAAATAAATATTACTCATACAAGTATCCAGTATTTTTATCATTTCTTTAGAATCAGTAAACCACTGATTCTTTAAAGAATCAAACCCCCACACACAAAACAGCTTCAAACAGCTGATTAATTTACAAATAAGTTAATGTTTCATATAACAAGGAAGGAAAAGAGTTAGGAGGTCTGTTGGAAGTCATTAAGTTCTCTCATTGTGTAACACTGGATGAATATAGTTTAGGTAATTTGCACCCCATTACAAATGAAAGCAAGCTTTTCGTACATCTCAATTGTTCAAAAAGATTTCAGGCTTGCAGCCGGCCATAGTAAACTTGATTGCACAATATTTTGGCTGGACAACTGTCAGCCATCTTCTGGTGAGCTGAACACGGACTCATCTCTATGTTTATGATGTGTCTCCTGAACTATGTGCCATATAATTATGTAAGTGTGCAGGAACATTCAGTGATATAAGTAGATATTCTCTGCAAAGTGTGTTGTGGAAAGACTTAATTCTAAAGAAATAATTAATTAAAAAGTCATGCCTTCTGTTGAAGTTTTACTGCACGCCATTTTAAGCAGAAGCTAGTTTTCCACATATTTTCACATCTGATAAATTATATCCACTGAAATACGTATTGTACAATGATATAATTTTGTTGGTACACTCAGTAGTATACAAAGATACTGTCTGCAAACCGTATTCTGATGTGAATAGTGTAGGTAGTAAGCAGTAATGAATGAAAATGCTATGTTTGATGTTGAAGTTGTACTGCATGAGCAGCAAAAATGTTGTATGTGATAAACTTTTTTCCTTTCATCGCTTATGAGTGGTGTCAGGAGGAGAAAGTTTTGTAAAGGTTTGAAATTATGTTTGAAGTTTGTTGGAAGTCTCTAAATGCTCTCATTCTCAAACACTGGTTGAATAAGGTCCAAGTATTTCTGCACAGTCAGTTACACTGCCTCAAGATAAACACAAAATTTCTAACTGTAATACTTGTCCTAGTGTGTTAAACTTTTAACATAAGATCATACCCCTTAACGAGTAGATTATGACAGCAGTTTAAATGTTTGCTAGTACTACTATCGTTCAATGTTTTTACATAAAAAAATGTTAAGATCTTGATATTTGTCAGTAAGGTATTTTAGTAAATGAATGTTCTTTGCATGTCAGTTCCACCTAGCTGGAAAGTTGAACCAAGTGACACTGAAGCAGTACTTGGGAGCAGTCTTAGAGTTGACTGTGCAGCTGATGGATCACCTGTTCCTCAAATAACATGGAGGAAGCAGTCACTAGTTGGAGAACATCCTCTCCAGGAACTACCCAAAACAGAAAATTACAGGTGACACCAGAATTGTTTAATAGTTTAGACACATAGCTTAAAAATGAAAGATGACTGGCAAAGATTCATTTCAATGTTCCCAAGAGACTCATGGGCTCATGCCTATACCTACACAGTTTGGCTTACTATTTGTCAGTTGTTTACTCTGATGTGCTCCTTCTTTTTGATTCTGTTCACATAAGTTTATAATGCTACTACCGCAGATTTATCAGACATGAAAGTTGATGAATATCCTGATTTGCTCATAAAAAATCTGAAAGATACATAAAAAGGAAATATTAGTCATCCAAGGTCTACGTCTACATCTAAATCTTCAACATTACTCTGCAATTCACAATTAGTGCCTGGCAGAGGGTTCGTCAAACCACCATAATGATATTTCTCAATGGTTCCATTCTCGGACAGGGTTGGGGAATAAGAACACTTACATCTTTCTCTGTGAGCTCTGATTTCTCTTATTTTATGATTATGATCATTTCTCTCTGTCAATGCTGTATTTCACCTGTGGTAGGCAAAAAGAAATGTCCTGATCCCATTTTGCACAGAAACACACTCTATGAGAAAATTTTTCATCAAACTTATTGAAACTGGTCACCGCACATGTCATCTGTAAAATTAGCATACAAAGCAAATACATTAGCAAAATGCATCTGGGATAACAAAAGGTTGAAAATTCCCATGCCTGCCAACTGGGTTCCTGGAAAGAACTAGAATGATGAAAACTTGCAATGGAAACATTTTTAGGTTTGATAAACTGGACATACACTTGGTGAAATTATTGGTCTTTATTGTGTTCTTGTATTGCTGCGAAGACCAGGCTAATGATAAGAACTGAATTGATGTCTTCAGGATGTGGTATTGGCAGATGATGTTACGTGTACCATGGACAGAAAGGACGAATTCTTCTATTACAAAAGAACTTAGCATCTCAAGAGATTTATCTTCCCATGTCAGCCAAAGATACCACCATTTCCTTAGACACATTTTGAAAAGAGAAGGAGATAAATTGAAAAACACTATCTTGCAAGGCAAAATCTAAGGCAGAAGACTACAAGGAAGAACAGCAAGTAGATGGTTGGATCAAACAAAGATTATCAGC
Organism: Schistocerca gregaria; assembly: GCF_023897955.1. Classification (NCBI taxonomy): domain Eukaryota; kingdom Metazoa; phylum Arthropoda; class Insecta; order Orthoptera; family Acrididae; genus Schistocerca; species Schistocerca gregaria. The sequence goes on from NC_064921.1 coordinate 641,567,637, forward strand.
CTACCTCTTCATATTATATTAAGAAGAGTTGAAGATCACTGTGGCTGGACTTACCTAATGAAACATTAAGTTACTTAAAAATTAATGAAGTAATGAGATCATGAGTCTCAGCAAAGAGTTAACTTGTTAATGGTGATTATGTATTACAAACAGCCACTAACAAGAGCTAATAATTCAAATGTAGAACAAGACAATTTGCAGATTGAAAACAGTAGCAATTTTAACAAAAAGATAGTAATAGCAATCATTACATTACAAGAAAAAACTTCAAAATGAATGACAAGTTTCACCGTTTCTACTTTACAGTCCCATAAAAATTGCATACACAGTTATAAGCATAGTCCATATGAATTCAGGCAGTCTAGGAAAAAGTCTTACCTTCATAGTCTGGGATGTTATTGAATTTAGCATATGTTTTTCTCCAAAAAAAAATTTTTCCTCTGAGGTACAGCCCTCCAAAGATGACACTGCGCATACCATTTTAAAGATGCAAATTTTGGAAAAATTTTTAAGATGCTGTATCTTTGGAACAGCTCTAAATATTTTGTTGGGTTTTTTATTTGGAAGATAGTTGCTTTATGATTACAAAGAAATCCTCCATTTGGACTTTCCTAACACAGCTGTATTTGGTCTGGAAAGATAGTGTTTTGTAGGATGGTGCTTCAGCAGGCCTCCTACACCATCACAATGCCCTTTCCCATAACCAGTAGCACTGTATACCCAGTCAGTTGACACAAGCAACTTAATCAATTCAAACAGATGGTAACAATTTTTAAAATGACTAGGAACACCATCAGTAATAGTGATGATCTTCTCTGCCCCTGTTTGCAGTTGAAGAATTTGGCACATTTGTAGCAAATCATGTGCTGAGTCATGTCCTGTGTCATCCATCACTTATAACTGCAACACTTGTGGTCTTGTTTCAGAAATATGTCACTCCTGTAAAAATTGTCATGGTCAGTACTCCAATGATACCCTTGCACTTCTTGTTAGAGAATTACTGCAGAGAATTACAGACCAGTTCTTAGCCTGTACACACCCTTTCACTTCTGCACTGTGTTGTTGTTGCAATTTCTTCAGATGCTGTGATTCAGAATGCTCAGGATTTTATGAGAGTTGTGAAATCTTAAACATCCACAGCCCTCATTCTTTTGTCCCGAGTGGAAATCAAAGACTTCTATGAGCAGGATTAAAAAAATAAAATAAAAAATAAAAAAATGCAAAAGTGTTGCCAGTGCAGGATTTTGTGCATGATCTGACCTCTAGATTATATTCTATAAATGTTAAATGGAATTCATGTCAGGTGATCTGGACGGCCCAATCATTCGCTCGAACTGTCCATAATGTTTGTCAAATCAATCACGAACAGTTATGGTCTGGTGACACGGCACATTGTCACTCATAAAAAGTGCATCATTGAATGGCTGCAATTGGTCTCCATGTAGTTGAACATGAGCATTTCCAGCCAATCATTGGTTCACCTGGACCTGGTTCACCTGGACCAGCCTATTCATATAAACGTAGGTCACACCATTACGGAGCCACACCAACATGCAGTGTTGGCAACTTTGGTTCATGGCTTCATGAGGCCTAAGCCACACTTGAAACATACCATCAGTTCTCACCAACTGAAACTAGGATTCATCTGATGAGGTCATGGTTTTCCAGTCATCTAGGGTGCAACTGATAAGGTCACGAGCCCAAGAGAGGTGCTATCATGCTGTTAGAAAAGGTACTCACGTCAATCGCCTGCTGCCATAGCCCATTAAAGCCAAATTTAACTGCACTGTCCTAATGGATATGTTTGTCATACATGCCACGTCGAGTACTGCAGCTATTTCATACAGTGTTGCTTGTCTGTTAGCACTGACAACTCTACACCAATAACACTACTGTAGGTTGTTAAGTGGAGACCATCAGCCACTGGATAGTCTTTAGTGAGAGGTAATTACTGAAATTTGGCATTCTCAGCTCACTCTTTGAATACTGAATTGCCTAACAATTTCTGGAATACAATATGTCACACATCCAGCTCCAGCTACCATTCCATGTTCAAAGTCTGTTGATTCCTGTCATGTGGCAATGATCATGTCAGAAACCTTTCCGCATGAATCACTTGAGTACAAATGACAGCTAAACGAATACACTGCTCTTTTATATCTTGTATATGTGATACTACCTCCATCTGTATATGTGCATACCATTATCCCATGACTTTTGTCATCTCAGTATATATTACAGTATGAGGACATTCTGTACGATTAAATAATGTACACCAAATCATGGCAAAATGGTAATTTGCAGAAATATTTAGCCCATAGGAAACCAAGAAAATTTTTCCTAGCTACTTAAAAAATATATAGCATGAGATTCATTGGGATACACCACACAAGATTCTAACTGCTCTTTTCTGTGCAGTTAAGACTTTCCTTATAAATCATGTGCAACTACAGAACATTGGGCCATAATACATTATTGGATGAAAATTCTGAGGCCAAGTTCTCTATGTTTAAAGATGTTCATTACTCTTAGATGTGCCATTATCATACTGTAGAGTATTCCCTGAGGCTATAGGATTATATATGGATGGTGTTACAATATTATGGCTGACAACTATTCAGTCATTTTCTGGTGAGTGTTTCACGCAGGAAATTTTTAGTGCGTGTCAGTAAGTTTACACCAAAAACTGGTGCAGAGACAGATGTGCACAACTGGCCACTGCATGAATCCCTCTGTCAAGTTTAGTGCCCTCTGTCAAGTACTGGTGTGTATGAGGCCACAGGTGCATGCATGAACTGATATTGCATGCATAGCCCATTCAAAACTGAACACATGTAGTTAAAAATCAGTGGCCAAAATTTTAAAATTAATTATCATCAAGTATATATATTTTTTTTCTTTCATCTGCATCTACATCTACATTTATACTCTGCAAGCCACCCAAGGGTGTGTGGCGGAGGGCACTTTATGTGCCACTGTCATTACCTCCCTTTCCTGTTCCAGTCGCGTAGGGTTCACGGGAAGAACGACTGTCTGAAAGCCTCTGTGCGCGGTCTAATCTTTCTAATTTTACATTCGTGATCTCCTCGGGAGGTATAAGTAGGGGGAAGCAATACATTCGATACCTCATCCAGAAACGCACCCTCTCAAAACCTGGCGAGCAAGCTACACCGCGATGCAGAGCGCCTCTCTTGCAGAGTCTGCCACTTGAGTTTGTTAAACAACTTCGTAACGCTATCACGGTTACCAAATAACCCTGTGATGAAACGCGCCGCTCTTCTTTGGATCTTCTCTATCTCCTCTCTCAACCTGACCAGGTACGGATCCCACACTGATGAGCAATAATCAAGTATAGGTCGAATGAGTGTTTTATAACCCACCTCCTTTGTTGATGGACTACATTTTATAAGGACTCTCCCAATGAATGTCAACCTGGCACCCGCCTTACCAACAATTAATTTTCTATGATCATTCCACTTCAAATCGTTCCGCACGCATACTCCCAGATATTTTACAGAAGTAACTGCTACCAGTTTTTGTTCCACTATCATATAACCATACAATAAAGGATCCTTCTTTCTATGTATTCGCAATACATTACATTTGTCTGTGTTAAGAGTGAGTTGCCACTCCCTGCACCAAGTGCCTATCTGCTGCAGATCTTCCTGCATTTTGCTACAATTTTCTAATGCTGCAACTTCTCTGTATACTACAGCATCATCAGCGAAAAGCCGCATGGAACTTCCGACACTATCTACTAGGTCATTTATATATATTGTGAAAAGCAATGGTCCCATAACACTCCCCTGAGGCACGCCAGAGGTTACTTTAACGTCTTTCTGGAGATATTAAAGAAAGCACCACGTCCCAAGCCTTACCAGGTTTTTCCACAGGTTCTTTAATAATAGAATCCTAGAACCAATGATTTTATCTTGGAACTCTTCCATTTTGGTCTGTGTTTGCATAGAAAACAGTAATATCAGAAAATTGAGTCAGCCGTCATGCAATACACCTTGTTATCCAGTTATTTATTTATAAAGAAATAAACAAATAACAAGGTGTTTTGCATCAAGGGGAACTCAATTTTCTGATATTACAGAAGCCCAGAAAAATTTCATCATAGCCAAGATATTTTATGGAAGATTTTGAGGAGAGGACACTCAGTTTGGCATGACGTAAATTGGAAATCTTTTGTCACATGTATATAATATAATACTTTTGCAGTGTGGCCTCACAATGAAGAAGAGCTGTCACAGTTTTTACATCATCTAAATGCAGTTCGCAACACTATCTAATGTATGGTGGAAATAGAAAATGGTGGCTGTGTGCAGTTTCTATACCTCTTAGTTATTTGGAAAGTAGATTATTAATTAAGACATTTTGTTTACTATAAGCCCACAAATACAGACTATATTTGCACATTTCTAGCTGTCACCAACCTTCACAAACTATAGAAATCCTTTGAACATTGTTGCAAGCACATGTTATGTCTGATAAAATAATTTGTAATGTAAGTACAACCTGTGTTCAAAGTTAATTGATATTCTGTAAATCAGATGGCACAGTTTTAACATGGAAGAAACATGACCACCAGAAGATGAAGAGGAGTAGAAACTGTTCATGTCCAGGACATTCCTATCATTCTTTGATATTAGGCAGAATCTTAAAGAAACTTTACATTACATAATTCATCCAGGCACCTACGAAGACTTGTGCTCTTCTTTACTTTGTGAAAGATGATTTAGTTTTGCACACAGCTGAAATCTACAGAATACTGTCAGTATAGAAAGGCTTATATTGGTCAGATCACATGCAGAGTACACAAAAGGTGTGTGGAACATGATTGCGACCCTCACCTTTCACAGCCTAGTAAGTCTGCAATAGCTGTGAATGAGAACTGTATCTCCATAAGACAGTCTATCGATTATTCTGCCACAGAAATATTGGTCACAATGAAATACTCCTAGGTTTCAATTATTAAGGAACCTGTCAAATATGTGCAAATAAATCACTATGGGTGCAATAATTAATTTTAAAATTCTGACCAATGAATTTTAACTCTGTGGGCACACAATTCAACAGAATGTGAGTTACTGTTATAAATGCATCTGCACACCTGAAAGGCTCAAATGGCTGTCAGCTGAAATATCATAGTAAAATGTCAACATCATCCACCTGCAATCTCAAAATCTCAAGCTGTCAAAACTTCAACAATCACATTTTGTACATCTCTTTCAAGATTTCCTTTGTGGTGAAATCTACCTAGTTTCATATTATTTTTTAGTGAACACACCCTCTCAGTCCGGAACCGCACGACTGCTACGGTCGCAGGTTCGAATCCTGCCTCGGGCATGGATATGTGTGATGTCCTTAGGTTAGTTAGGTTTAAGTAGTTCTAAGTTCTAGGGGACTGATGACCACAGATGTTGAGTCCCATAGTGCTCAGAGCAATTTGAACCATTTTGAACGCACCCTGAGTAAACGTTTGATTTTAGTGACTTACAAAGTTTCAGTTAAGTAGTTACTTGGAAATGAAAAACAAATCATACACAATTATTCACCATACAAAAGATGGAGCCATATTATTGACATATAGCAAAGACACTGCAGATGATATGGATCCGATGATGTTCCCCGTGTGCTGGAATTACATTCTTAATAAGATTTTCTGTTTAAATGATGGCTAAATACTTATTGTTGTGGTCTTTAGTCCTGAGACTGGTTTGATGCAGCTCTCCATGCTAATCTATCCTGTACAAGCTCCTTCATCTCCCAGTACCTACTGCAACCTACATCCTTCTCAATCTGCTTAGTGTATTCATCTCTTGGTCTCCCTCTACGATTTTTACCTTCCACGCTGCCCTCCAATGCTAAATTTGTGATCCCTTGATGCCTCAGGACATGTCCTACCAACTGATCCCTTCTTCTAGTCAAGTTGTGCCAGAAACTTCTCTTCTCCCCAATCCTATTCAATAGCTCCTCATTAGTTACGTGATCTACCCACCTAATCTTCAACATTCTTCTGTAGCACCACATTTCGAAAGTTACTATTCTCTTCTTGTCCAAACTATTTATTGTCCATGTTTCACTTCCATACATGGCTACACTCCATACAAATACTTTCAGGAACGACTTCCTGACATTTAAATCTCTACTCTATGTTAACAAATTTATCTTCTTCAGAAACGCTTTCCTTACCATTGCCAGTCTGCATTTTATATCCTCTCTACTTTGACCATCATCAGTTATTTTGCTCCCCAAATAGCAAAACTCCTTTACTACTTTAAGTGTCTCATTTCCTAATCTAATTCTCTCAGCATCACCCGACTTCATTCGACTACATTCCATTATCCTCGTTTTGCTTTTGTTGATGTTCATCTTACACCCTCCTTTCAAGACATGGCTAAATACTACTGTCAGGTAATGATAATGAATAAGATAATGTGCACAAATTGAAGTCAGTCTATCTTTTCCACAGTAATGTTGTATATTATTCATAGACAGTAAAATGTTAAATTTCGCATTTTCAGCTCATCCTCCATGTTGCCTGGCATGCTCTAGTTGTTCCTGCAGCTAGTATGGTCTTCCATTCACAAATACATGCCTGGTTAATAAAAAAGGAATATTCTGAAATAACAATATTATGAAAAGACAGATTGCTACTCTAGAAACAGTGGAGATACGAAGTCATAAGCAGGCACAACAAAAAGTCTGCTAAACAACTAATCTTACAGCCACAAAGCATTCTTCAGGAGTGGACAATATGCACACACACACATTTGCGCAACAACTCACACACACATGATCAATGCTTCCTCCCTTCACACTAACATCCCTAATTCCCATGACCTTACTGCTATTGAACATTACCTTTCCCAATGCCCAACAGATTCCAACCTTCCTAGTCACCATGAGCAATTAAATCCTCATCCACAGTTACTTTTCCTTTGAAGGCATTACCTACGAATGAATCTGGGGTATGACTATGGGCACCCATATGACACCGTCCTATGCCAACCTATTCAATGGCCATCTAGAGGAATCCTTCCTAAGCACCCAGACCCCTAAACCCCTCACCTGGTTCTGCTTCATTGATGACATCTTTGTGATCTGGATCAAGGGTGAAGACATTCTATCAACATTCCTCCAGAACCTCAACACCTTTTCCCCATTTGTTTAAAGCACCACATTTTTATTCTGGCAGAAAGATGGTAACTCTCATTCTCCATACTTTCTTTTTTTAATTACATGACTGGCAACTCACATGTGTCATTATTATGTTTCCATAAAATGATGTGACACATGAAAATATAGTAAGACAATATTTGAAAATTGTAATTATACATCTAATATAATCACTTCTATTATGCATTTAAATAAAATGAAATAATAAAATGTGTAAGATTCTTCAAAATATAACCTTTAAAAAGCTCAATGTATATATGAATAAGTATATTTATATACTATATAGATTGACTTTACATACCTGTAAGAGTAGAATTGCTTACCTTCACTGACAAATCTTTACTTCCTCAAAGCACAATATAAAATTGAAGCACTATGTGACAGAAATCTCAAGTCTGTCAAGCTGGTCATGTAAAACAGCAGGATATAACCTAATACAAATTCAGTCCAACAGGCCACATCACCATGTAGATAGTTTGCTAGGTAAGTTATTGGTACAATTTGAAAGGTGGTCAATTTATAAGACTCTCTCCTACATGGTTCCCTTCACAGTGAGCCCTACTGACTTATTGCCTTTAATCATCTGTTTACTACCCTATGATTGAACAGTTTTCCTATATCAGATCTAAGAAGCATTAATTTTTAATTTTAAACTAATGTATTAGTTGTAGTTTGAACACAGTTCACATGTAAGTGTAAGACCAACTGTCAACACATCTTGTATTTGTAATAACCAATTACAAACATTTCACTGATAAATATATATATTTTACACAGAAAAAAACTGCATGTAAATAGGGTACTTTTATCTCATTACCTTATAAACTGATTCTTAATTTCACTGTACTATTTGTAGTTCTTTAAATGCTGAGTCACAAGTTACAGAAGTCTTTTATTGTTGTTGCAGAATTTTTGAAAATGGAAGCATGTGGATACAGAATGTGATTCAAGAAAACAAAGGTTACTACATCTGTGAAGCTATCAATGGTGTAGGAAACAATCTGAGTAAGACAATTCACATTGTTGTGCATGGTTAGTATCCTGAGTTAGGTTAGTAATGTACATTAATATTATATAAATTCAATTTTTCTGTGTTATTTAAAGATGACAATCCTCTATATTCTGTTTCAGTGCCAGCAAGAATTTCTAGAACATTTCAGAATGTAACGGTTAAAAAAGGTGAAACAGCCATTTTGGACTGTGTTGTAGAGGGAGATAAACCAATTAAAATAAACTGGCTGCTTGGTAATCATTCATCTGTCCTAAACTTTCACTCTAAAGTGGACATCACTGAAGAAACCATGGACTTCAAAATTCATTCAAAGATGACACTAAAAAATGCATTACGAAGTGATTCATCTTGTTTTGTGTGCAATGCTACTAACAAATATGGAAGTGATCATTCAGAGTTCTACTTAATAGTGCAAGAAATACCAGATCCACCAGCCAAAGTTCATTTGACAGATTTTTATAGTCGTTCAGTCAATATTACTTGGAAAGCTTCATACAATGGAAACAGTCCAATAAGAACTTACATCATCCAGATCAAGAACTCTTCAGGTGAGGCAATTTTAGAAAATGATATCATATACAGATAAAGTACTAAATTAAAATACTAATATGCTAATGATTCCATCTCATAGCTTCTACAAAAATATATTTAAGTGATACACATATCCCAAAACAATTAAAACACATGGCAGAACCTGGCAATGGAAACTCTGGGTAATAGGTAAAATGCGAATAATTTAAGGAGTGAAGGTAACAACTCACTAAATGGTAGAGGCGTTTAGTCACTGAAAGAGACAACAACAAGACTGAAAATTTTGTGAGTGCATACACACACACACACACACACACACACACACACACACACACACACCTGTATGCTTGCACTGCTGTACTAGACAATTAACAGGATGATAAATAAGAAGTTTACAAACAGCACACAATAAATGAGAAACTTATTTTTTTCCTTAAAATATTCTCAACAATGTAAATCCAGTTTTCCTTTACAACATATGAGAGACAATTACAGTGGAAGCTGAGAGAAAGTGTGGCTAACATCTTGTGCCAGGAAGAGAGATATCCATGTACTGCATGGGACTTAATCAACAAGCATTAATCGACACTTAACAAGGTGCTAGAAGAAATACTGCAAAATTCTTCATTCTGTCACCAATAAAGCAAAACAATAGTTGCAAGGCAGATGATAATAGATCCATATCATTGACCACCAAATTCCATGAATAACTGCTAACAACAGCACAAAATGCAGTGGCAAAAATAGGACCACAAAAAGGATATCTATGTTTAAATATACATTCATATTCTGCAAACAATTGTGAATGGCATGACAGATGATACTTTTCAATGTTTCATGTCTTGTGATTTCTTTCTGCTCTACACACATTTAGAACACAAGAAGAATGAGTACTCCAATGCTATTGTGTCCACTGTAATTTGTCTAATTTTGTATTTCCCCAGCATCCTACAACAAAACCATCTACCACCTTCTTTACTTGCAACTGAATGTATGGGATCATTCCATTTCATATTTTCACAAACTGGCACATTTAGGTTTTTGCATGAGTTGATTGACTCCAGTTATCTGACTTATTGATACTGCAATCATATGATACTATGATTTTACATTTTGTGAAACAGGCAATTTTATATATGGTCAGAAAAGAAGTCAGAGCATCAAAAAATAATCAAGGTAGAGTAATTTTGGGAGTACATTTGTCTTTGTAACATAATTAAGCGATTAACATTGACATGCTTACAAGCGTGCATTTCATTGTACAGATGTTAGATGTCAGTTTGTATGTTGCACTTGACTGGGCAATACAGAAACTGTTAATGCTGGTTCTGGATAATGCTGGTGTTGTCATCTTATGATGTCCTGTAAGTGCTCAATTGGAGTCAGATCTGGTGTTCAAACAGGCCATGCAACATAAGGACACACTGTAGAGCATGTTTGGTTCAACAGCAGTACATGGGCTAACATTAATCTGTTGGAAAACACCCCCTGAAATGTTGTTCATAATGGCAGCACAACAGGTTGAATCACCACATTGACATACAATTTTGCAGTCAGGATGCATGGGATAACCACGAGAGTGCTCCTGCTGTCATACGAAATTGTACTCCATACCGTAACTCCAGGTATATATTTAGGAAGTCTAGAATGCAGGCAGGTTGGTTGCAGGCCCTCAGCTGGACTCCATCAAACCAACAGACAGTCATCACTGGCTCCGAGGCTGAAACAGCTTCCATCAGAAAACACAACAGACCTCCATGCTGCCCTCCAATGACCTCTCACTTGACAGCACTGTAGTTACAAATGGCAGTGGTTTAGGTCCAGTGGAATGCACACTACAGGGCATCTGGCTCAGAGTGGCCTTTAAAGTAACCAATTTGTGGCAATTCGTTGTGTCACTGTGGTGCCAACTGCTGCTCAAATTGCGGCTGCAGATGGAGTATGATGCACCAAAACCATACATCAAAGATGATAGTCTTCCTTTTCGGATGTGCCACTTGGCTAGCAGGAGTCCAGTTTCTTGTGACCTTACATTATTGTGACCACTGTTGCCAGCAATCGGGCACAGTGGCTACATTCCTGCCAAGTGTTTCTGCAATATCATAGAAGGAAGCCCTATTAGATGATCTTATTCAAACTAAGTGATGCCTGATAATGATGTCTTCATTGCCTTAAAAGCATCCATGGCTAAAATCAACTCATCACATCCAATCTTAGAGGTAACTAACATTCATGATTGTTACAGAGTGTATTTAAAGCAAACCTGGTTTGCATCCTCATAGTGGCACTACCAGAGCCACTCTTACATGGCTAGCATGAAATCTGAATAGATATCATCTTTCATATGTAGAAATGCATCTACCAACTTTTATTCATATCACACAACTCCTTCTTGGTGTTGTGATTCTTTTCCTTCAGAGTATTTTTGAACAATTAAAGGAAGTTGCATATTTTTTGCCACTTTGTAAAACTATGGTCATCTGACTGTATACTTGTACAGCTTTTTGTTGTCGTACTTCATTAAAAATAACTCCATCATCAGCAGAAAGTTTAAGGTTGCTGACAATATTGTCTGCCAGGTCATTACCATACAACAAGAATAGGAAAGATCTCATCTCATCTCATCTCATTTCCCTGAGGCAAGCCTGTGGGTAGATTTCCTTGATGCCTCTCCTTCAAAGCTCGCATGCTGCATCCTTGCTACCAAGAGATACTGAATCCACACTCAAATTTTGTGATACCCCATATAATCACACACTTATTAATAATTTTTGGAGTCATACAGAGTCAAAATATTTTTGTATGTCAAGAAATACTCCATTCACTTGTCTGCCTTTATCCATGACTTTCAGGCTATCACGTGAGAAAAGTATAAGTTGGGTTTAGTATACTCAATGTTTTCAAAATCAATATTGTTTGGCATGAATTGGAGCATCCTGTTGTGTCACTAACACGAATATCTATATTACTTATCTTTGCAGTTGTGCTTCAATTAAATTGGAGAAATACTCATGGATCTCCCATTATAAACAAAATATCTAAAAACAGAGTTCAGCATATCTGCATTTACTTTTCTACCCTTAATTTTGGTTTCTGCATCATCTATATGTGTATACTAACTTTGATGCCACTGGTAGACTTTACAAATAAACAGAATTTTTTCATTTAGCATATCTCTATGAATAGACATATTCTTTCTTTTACAGCTATTTTGCAGTATTTGCGGTTTCTGTACAGTGACAGTATCTCTCAGAGAATCCCTCCGACCATGAACTGTTCTGCTAATTACACATCTATCCAGTGCTTTGTCAATTATTTTCTAAACTTGAGTTACAGTTATCACCATATAATGAAGATGATGACATCTTGAGCAACAGAGAGAGAGAGAAAGAGAGAGAGAGAGAGAGAGAGAGAGAGAGAGAGAGAGAGAGAGAGAGAGAGAGAGAGAGAGCGGGCACTAAGTTTTTGAACAAAGCCTTCTTCACAAAATAGAGGAAAACACACATACATTCACACAAGCACACACACTTCACGCACACATGCCTACTATCTCTAGCAACTTTAGCCTGACTGCAACTGTCGCATTTAATTAAAGCAGCAACTGGGAGTGAGGCAGGGAAAGGGGAAGGATAGCAGAGTATAGGTGGCAAGATGGAAGATTGCTGTCTGGCAGTATGTGCAAGGACTACTGTAGAAAGTGGCAGGACAAGGCTCAGGCAGCATTGGGAGGACAGGGGGCAGAGTGGGGGGCGATGAGAAAGAAGAGGAGGAGACAGGGAACAAGACTGGTGGGTATGCTGGCAGAGACCAAACATAATGAGGGTGAGAGGACATCAGTTGAGAGGTGGTTATAGGATAGAGGGGGAGAAAATTTTTGGTTAGAGGATGTGGGGTCAGTACGTTATTGTAGGGTGAGGCAAGGATAATTTTGGGAGTGGAGAATGAGTTGTAATGATAATTCCCACCATATCCCTGTCAAAGACCCAGGTGCGAAACCTGCCCAATCCATCCATCCAGAACTTCCTATTCAATTCATGCCCTACCCCATGACAGGCTAGGCCACTTGTATAATCTCTGCAGCAATTAGTTGAAGACATGAAGTCTGTAAATGAGTCCATTATCATATTGTGCTTCTTTATTTGTAAAGGTCTGTCTTGATCACACAAATTTTATAAATCACTATTACTGGTTTTTGCTACTGCCATCTTCAGATCCGTGGCACCATTGAGATTCCATTCCCGAGGTGTTATCAACTATTTAGTTCTTCATTAACAGTCACTGTTTTGTTAATTGCCTTACAATTATGATTATGATTGTGCTGGAAGGTTTTGATTTATAGATGTTATACTATTTTTAAATGTTTTATCCAGGCTTCTACACAACTGTTTATTATTTACTTTACCAGGGTAGGAGCTTCCCATTATTACACTTTATACCATTTACATGGATTTTAAGTCTGAATCTAATTCCAAATATTGCATGCCAGTTCATGTTTTATTGTCAGACACTCAGTTTGCCATGTAAAGTAATTTTAATTAATGATTATGCAAATTCCATTTCAAATATTATATTTATGATAGTTGTTGCTCATGTACCCTAGCTACAGTGCCTCTGCTGGTCTCAGTTATTTGTATAAATACCAGACACATCCAGGTCATCACCAGCATTTACTATGTATAAATACCAGACACATCCAGGTCATCACCAGCATTTACTATGTACCTACATATTTAGATTTTATGTTGATACCTATCTTCGAATATTTTATGGTATGTATGACTGGTATGCATGACTGTCAACCATACATATATTTATTTTTTTATTTTTTATTTTGTATGACCAGGTCTGTTATAGATCTTGCTTCAACTAACTGAATTTAGTTGGTTACATTACTGCTTTTTTTATTTGTAACAGATCTGAAGATGGTTGTAGCTGTAACTGGTAATAGTGAACCATAAAATTTGTGTGATCAAGGCAGACCTTTACAAATAATCTGCTGCAATCACTATGTAGGTTTTTATATTAGTATAACTACCAATCAGCTGCTTACCGGGATGAACAGTCACCACCAAACTGCAGCCAAAAACAAAGTGGACCACCCAGTTGTACAACATTTAGCTGAACATAACACGCCAGATTTTAATGGTTGCTTCACATCCCAGACCACCTGGATGCTCCCTCCCACCATTATCTTCTCTGAGCGGCGCAGATGTGGGTTACCCTTACCACAACTTCTCTGTCCCCAAAACTGTCAAAGCCTCAGCCTATGATAACCTACTGTCCCCACACACTCCACCCAATGGTTTCCAGTCCCTCTGTTCTGTAATCTCCCCCCCCCCCCCCCAATTCACATCCCTTCACCCTCACTGTGCTCACTCTCTGCCAGTGCACCTACCAGTATTTTATCCTTCCCCCTTTCCTGCCCCACTCCAAATTGCTGCTTTCATTCAATGCAAAAGTTTTAGTGTGGCTAAAGCAGCCAGAGATAGAGTTTGTGTGTGTATGAAGTTTGCCTGCTTGTGTGGAAGTGTGTGTGTTTTATAAAGAGGACACACGGTGAAAGCTTAGTGTGCAACACTCTTTTCATTATTCCTGTCTGCAGCTCAACATTTCATCCTAACAGTGAGTAGAAATCTATCCTTTTCATAACTGTCAACATTCCAACCTGGACCTTCCATTGTTTGAGCTACTGTTATGCTACATGCTCATGCCTGTAGCTAAATGTTTAGAGTTATTCTTTGAGATATGACACTACTGTCTCTTTATCTGGTTCAGTTAATATATAAATCTTTCTACTTTTTTAGTCATCCTTCATGCTTCCGTAATCATTGTTGCTTCAACTGTCTGATGGTTACTGATATGGTAATCATTGTTGCTACAACTGTCTCATGGTCACTGATATTATCCTCAAAGGGGTCAGGAGTATTCGCAGCCTTTACATCTGTTAAAAGTAGTGTCTACTGAAAGCATTTAGTTTTGTTTCGCAGGATGTCTTATCACATTCACCACTTAGAAAGCTGTAAATATCCCAGTCAGTTGTTGAATTGTTAATGCCTCCTACAATGATGAAGTATGACTGGAAAACAAATGTACTAGCAAGCTAAGGTTTTCTCAAAGGAGGTGAGTCTGATGGTCAGTAGGCAGATCCAGTTATACACTGAGGTACCAAAGCGACTGGTATAGGCATGCGTATTTAAGTACAGAGACATGTAAACAGACAGAATACAGAGTTGTGGTCAGCAATTCCTATATAAGACAAAAAGTGTCTGTTGCAGTTGTGATATTAGTTATTGCTGCTGCAACAGCATGTTGTCAAGATTTAAGTGAATTTGATAATGGTGTTATAGTCAGTGCATGAATGATGGGACACAGCATCTCCAAGGTAGAAATAAAATGGGGATTTTCCCATATGACCATTTCACAAATGTACTGTGAATATCAGGACTCTGATAAAACATCAAATCTCCAACATCGCTGCGGCCAGAAAAAGTTCCTGCAAGTACGGGACCAACAGTGTCTCAGGAGAATTGTTCAACATGACAAAAGTGCAACCCTTCTGCAAATTGCAGCAGATTTCATTGCTGGGTCATCAACAAGTGTCAGCGTGTGAACCATTCAATGAAACATTATCGATATAGGCTTTTGGGTCTGAAGTCCCACTCGTGTACCCTTGATGACTGCATTACACAAAGCTTTACACATTACCTGGGTCCATCAACACTGAGATTAGACTGTTGTCCAGTCAGATAAGTCTCTTTTCAAATTCTATTGAGCAAATAGATATGTATGGGTATGGAGACAACCTCATGAATCCATGGGCCCTGATGGCAGTAGCCATTCAAGCTGGTGGAGGCTTTGTAATGGTGTGGGCCATGTGCAGTTGGAGTGATATGGGACCCCTGATACATCTAGATATGACTCTGACATGTACGTAACCATCCTATCTGATCACCTGCATCCTTTCATGTCCATTGTGCATTCTGACAGACTTTGACAATTTCAGCAGGACAATGCAACAACCCACATGCCCAGAATTGCCACAGTGTGACTCCAGGAACATTCATCCAGGTTTAAACACTTCCTTTGGCCATCAAAATCCCCAGACATGAACATTATTGAGCATATCTGGGATGCCTTGCAACATGCTGTTCAGAAGAGATCTCCACCCCCTCATACTCTTAGGGATTTATGGACAGTCTTGCAGGGTTCATGGTGTCAGTTCCCTCCAGCGCTACTTCAGACATTAGTCGAGTCTGTGCTACATTGTGTTGCGGCACTTCTGCGTGCTCGCAGGGGCCATACATGATATTAGGCAGGTGTACCAGGTTTTTTTGGCTCTTCAGTGTAAGTTTATGTCTACCTTTGATACTGAGTCTTACTCAAACAATCTCACCTGCAGCTTCAAATTCCATCTTGATTTAACTGAGTTTCTTACCGATTGTGATGAATAAACCACTTCTGTTTCTCATAATACTATGCTTTTGGTATTTGGTTATATTTACTCCAAAAACCTAACTGCTGTCAATTTTGGGTTTTGACCAGATTTCTGCATCTAGAGTTAAAATATGCAGTCAAATGAAAATCAGACACATGAAAAAAGGAAGCAAACTATTTATTATCATAAAAGTAAGGGGCATAACTATTAATACATTTATCCCTCTATGAGACAACACAACACCATCATCGAAAATGTCTGCATTTGCTTACATAACCATGATTGTACCCAGGCATGCACTCCCAGTTTAGCTACAAAGCACCTGCACAGAATCCATACAGTCCACATCTCTTCCAACATGATTTCCACTTGTTCGCAGCCCTGAAGAAAGACATTCATGGCCATTGTTTGCTTCTGATGAAAAGGTGCATGCCTTGGTACAATCCTGATTCCATATACAACTGACAACATTTTTCCATGAAGGCATTGTCTTGTCTCACACTGGGATAAATTTATTAACAGTTATGGTGATTGCCTCTGAAATAATAAACAGTTTACTTATTTTTTTCTTTTGTCTCACTTTTATTTGAGTGCAGCTTGTAAGAGCTCCCCTACTTTTTTTATGTGCATCATACTCTGGGACTTTTAGTGGATACTTCAGCAGTTGATCACCATTATTTTAATAATTTATCTGCTTAACTTTTGTGCACCACACACAAACAATTAGCCTCTTTCCTCATAGCCTTTCATGCAAAGTGGACACCTGCCCAATTTAGGGAGCCCTACTGTTGTTCTTAAACCTATGTCACCAGTCTAGAAAGCATTTTCAGCTTCCTGTGAGCAAGGCTGGTCTTTTCAACTTCCACTGTCAGTCACTGGAATGATCCAAGTAAGACGTAAAAATCTATACAACAGGCAATGGCTGCCAGTACAGCATCTTTGACATGTCAAATGTGGCCCCAGTGTTACACACAGTGTGTGCAGGGTAATCAATCTTACCCCTTGCTACCATTTCCCTAAAGTGTACCATTATTCTTTGAGCATCTGAACTGCTGAATATTACTATATTTTACAGACTATAAAACACATTTTTATCTTCAAAAAATTGCCTCCGAAATTCAGGTGCATCTTATACTCAAAATTAATATAAAAATATCCAGCATTTGATTTAAAATTCCTGACAGTCTTAAAAGTGGCCATATATACAATGCTGCACGAGAGCCAACATTGGATTCAACTGGCAGCAGTACACACATGTGACATGCATGAATTGCGGGGATTTGCAAGTTTGCTAACACTGTCTCCCTCCTGCTCCACCATCACAAATACAGAATACTGTCTACCTATGATATGTCATTGCAGTCTGTGGTGCCAGTGAACTCGAACTGAAAGTGTTTTGTGTTATCAGTAACAGTACAATACATTAGTTAGTAGCTAATTTCATGATGGAAAAAAATAAAAAGTATTCATATGATGCAAGTTATAAATGGAAAGTAATAGCATATGCAGAACAACATGGAAACAGAACAACTGAGTGGCATTTTTGGGCCTCCAACTACAGAAAAAACCATTCATGATTGGCAGACTAGTAAAGAAGAATTGAAAAAATGAGGAAGACCAAATGTTCAAATAGGAAACTGATTGAAAATCGACCAAAACTAGAAGATGACATATTGAAATGCATTCAAGGACACCTCAAAATGATATGGATGAGACTCCTCTGACATATGATGTGCCGAGTAACAGAACTCTGACCATGAAAGATGCTAAAACTGTAACTATAAAAACAAGTGGACCTGAGAAAATTCACAACACTGTTGTCCGGTCATGTTGAACTGGCAGCACTAAATTTAATGCAATGGTCATTTTCAAGTGCAAAACAATGTCAAAACCTTCTGAAATACTGCTAGATGTTGTTCACATACATGACAAGGGTTGGATGGATGAGGCTGATATGAAATGGGTTAATAGAGTGTGGGAGAGAGTTCTTTTCTTGTGCTAGATTAGTTTAGCAGTCATTTTAAAAATTCTGTGAAAGAGAAATTGAGACAGGGAAGTACAGAGCTTGCTGTTATTCTGGGAGGACTTACTTCACAATTGCAGCCTCTTGATGTCTCGATAAATAAACCATTTAAAATGTATATGAGAGGGGACTGGTACAAATGGATGAAACCCAGCAACAATTCATGCCAAAAGGAGCTTCAAAATGACCAACAATCAAACAAGTTTGTCACTGTATGAAGCAGGCATGGTCTAGAGTGAGAGAAGACATTATTGTTAAATTTTTCAAGAAGTGTGGCATAAATAACACTTTTAATGGCACTGAAGAACAGATATATGAAAAGGACAATGATGATGAAGAGGAAGAAGAAGAAGAAAGTTCAGATAACAATTTTCAGGGATAAATAAAGGACAGTTCGGTTTTATAAACTGAAATTTTTTTTAGTCTGGCTTTGGAATCAAATAATAAAAATGTTATTTTAAAAAAACTGCTTAAAAATTAAGGTGGGTCCTACAGTCCACAGTGTCCTATGGTGAAATATGGTAACAAACCCCTAATCCTTTCCACATGTTCCCCCCTCACATGAGACACAGCAGGCTTCTGTGTAATCAAAATGTGTAATCCTGGATCAGTTTAGGTTACAAATAGCTCCTCAAACTTATTGTTAAAAAGGATGAATACAGTATCATGAGTATCCCGTACAGTAACCCTAGTGCACTAGCGAATCCCCTCTTGCAGTCTAGTTGCTGAAAATAGATAGCTCCCGCACTTCCTGGAGATGTGATAATACCCACAAGAGAAGACAGTACTTGAGATATCTTTGGTATCTCTGGCATGTCACTTTCAGTAGTATGACCAGTATGGCTATTCACTTGATAGCAGTCAGAGTGATTTACAGGTGAATATGAATAGTAATTAAATCATCCTGAACCTGTAAACAGCTTTGACAGTGTGGAAGAATTATAACTGGTGCAATGTATTTTTGAACTGCAGACAGCTGGAGACTTACTTGATTTTTTAATTTCAAAATCTGTAAAGCTATAAGGATTGCAAGTTCACTTTCAAGAATGACATGTACAGAAGTGATCCAAAAATTGAAATTTGAATGCACTGCAGTTTTGTTTGCAAAATGAAATTTGTTTCATAAAATTCCTGTTATTATTTTTAGAGATACTGACATATTCCCCGTATGTTGCCTGTCAAGTTCCACATATACTTTCATGCCAGTATAAGTTTCTACAAGTGTCTGAAAGAACAGGCACCACTTTGATCCAGCACCCATTATGAGTTAAGACACAAAGTAATGCCAGATTGAAATCAATGAGAGTGCCAGAGTGGGATTTGAACCCATGTCTCCTGCTTACTAGGCAGATGATCTGACTACTGAGCCATCCAGATACAGTGGTCATTGCAACAGCACAGCCTCCCATCAGATCCAAACTCTCATCTTATCCACAGGCTACTAATGTGGTGTCCCTTTCCCATTATCATTATTACTCACGGCATTTTGCTAATTCCTGTAAGAGTTCAAGGCTGGTGTGCATCTGCATTCAAGCAATCTTTGGCTGTCTCACCTTAATTACACTACTGGCCATTAAAATTGCTACCCCACAAAGATGATGTGCTACGAAATTTAACCAACAGGAAGAAGTTGCTGTGATATGCAAATGATTAGCTTTCCAGAGCATTCACACAAGGTTGGCGCTGGTGGCAACACCTACAATGCACTGACATGAGGAAAGTTGCCAACCGATTTCTCATACACAAACAGCAGTTGACCGGTGTTGCCTGGTGAAACATTGTTGTGATACCTCGTGTAAGGAGGAGAAATATGTATCATCACGTTTCCAACCTTGATAAAGGTCAGATTGAAGCCTACCACAATAGCAGTTTATCGTATAGCAACACTGCTGCTTGTGTTGGTCAGGATCCAATGTCTGTTAGCAGAATATGGAATCGGTGGGTTCAGGAGGGTAATACAGAACACCGTAGTGGATCCCAACAGTCTCGTATCACTAGCAGTCGAGATGACAGGCATCTTATCTGCATGGCTGTAACGGATCGTGCAGCCACATCTCGATCCCTGAGTCAACAGATGGGAATTTTTCCAAGACAATAACCATCTGCACGAACAGTTCGATGTTTGCAGTAGCATTGAATATCAGCTCGGAGACCATGGCTGCGGATACCCTTGACGCTGCATCACAGACAGGAGCACCTGCGATGGTGTACTCAATGACGAACCTGGGTGCACAAATGGAAAAACGTCATTTTTTCTGATGAATCCAGGTTCTGTTTACAGCATCATGATGGTCGCATCCGTCTTTGGTGACATTGCAGTGAATGCACATTCGAAGCGTGTATTCATCATCACCATACTGGCGTATCAACTGGCATGATGGTATGGCATGCCAGTGGTTACACATCTCAGTCACCTCTTGTTCGCATTGACGGCACTTTGAACAGTGGACGTTACATTTCAGATGTGTTACGACCTGTGGCTCTACCCTTCATTCGATCCCTGTGAAACCCTACATTTCAGGAGGATAATGCATGACTGCATGTTGCAAGTCCTGTACGGGCCTTTCTAGATACAGAAAATTTTTGACTGCTGCCCTGGCCAG
This sequence comes from Schistocerca gregaria, assembly GCF_023897955.1. Taxonomy (NCBI): domain Eukaryota; kingdom Metazoa; phylum Arthropoda; class Insecta; order Orthoptera; family Acrididae; genus Schistocerca; species Schistocerca gregaria. Next base: position 641,588,426 of record NC_064921.1, read on the forward strand.
CACATTGTCCAGATCTCTCACGAACTGAAAACGTCTGGTCAATGGTGGCCGAGCAACTGGCTCGTCACAATATGCCAGTCACTACTCTTGATGTATTGTGGTATCGTGTTGATGCTGCATGGGGAGGGAGATAAGGAAAAGAGATAAGGAAAGGACAGAACACACTTTATTGTCTATAATAAATCATACAGTCACCATTGATCTTTATTTTACAATTGCCATTGCCGACTTTCACCCATAAAAAGAGGTACTCATCAGCATTTAAATTATTCTTCCTTCTCGTAGTCGAAACAAATGGCATGCTTGGAACAAGAGTACCATAATGCTGTTTAGCCAACAGTCCTGTAGTCTCAGCAGTACTCCAATTCTTCCAAGCCAAAATGTTTGCATCTGGAAATTCTTCAAGGCCACCATAATCTGCTTGATTGCCCCATACAACAGCAAGTGTCAGCCAGGTACTACCTCCAAACACTGCTTATACATCACAGGTAAAGTTCAGATGGAGTCCACGAAAAACATTTGGGCCTCCAATCAATTGCTGTTTATTAAACTGCCCAGCCAAGTCAATATCAATCGCCTTCAAACTGTGATACATTGGTACACTGTGCCGCCAGCGACAACACCATCCAAGCTCTCAGCAGTATTATGGCCAGAGGTGGTTGTTCTGGGTACTGATTTCTCAAGATCTATGCACCCAAATTGCGTGAAAATGTAATCAGATGTCAGTTCTAATATAATATATTTGTCCAATGAATACCCGTTTATCATCTGCATTTCTTCTTGGTGTAGCAAGTTTAATGGCCAGTAGTGTACAATGGATGTATCTGAAATTAATTTAGAAAATTAGAGATCTGATAGAATGGATCATAACAAGCATATTCCACATAGCAACCCATATTCACATCCCTTAATGTGCAGTGCTAGGCATTGTTGAACAGCATCACACACTGCCAAGAGGGTAGGCAGACAACATGCATTCCAGGCCTTCATCGTAGCAGGTCTGCAGGGCAATGATTTCAATGTATTCATGGCATGAAGGTAAATGAGAAGTAGGGGTGAAATTTTATAAACCATATTTGAAAACAATAACAAAATGTGCTAGAAAATAATGCCCTCCTGCTTGAATGCACGCCATGCAACGACCATGGAGTGATTGTTGCACTCTTTCAAACATTTCTGGCAAAGTGGAAACTGCATCGGAGGGTGCCATGATGCATGCTATCAGATCTTCCTCAGTCTCAGTGGGTGTTTCATAGACAACAGATTTCAGGTGACCCCAGAAGAAAAAAATCTGTGGGCATCAAGTCAGGGGAATGTGCAGGAAATGACACCAGCCCACTGTGCACTATCCAGTTCTCACCAAAGGTTTCATCCAAATGCATTTGCATAGCATTTGCAAAGTGCACAGATGCACTGTCATGGTGGTACTACATTCGCCATCACATGTTGAGTGGAACATGATTCAACAACTCTGGCAGAGTTTCTCTTAAAAAAATTACGATCTGTTTGCATTCAGTCAATGGTTGGAACATGTATGGACTGAGCAGATTATGACTTACCAAGCCACCCTAAATGTTTACAGTAAAGTGATGTTGGTGACCATGAACAAAGGCAATGTGCAGATTCTCCCCTACTCACATGTGCTGATTGTGGCTGTTGTAAATAACCTGTTTTGTAAAGGATGTCTCCTCTATAAAAAGTGCATGGTTCAGAAAGGCCCACTGAATGGCCTACCTTTTCAAAAAACCTCTGAACAGAATTCAATTTGATGTATAAGGGCATCAACCTTCTGGAGGTGGAAGGGTGCAAATCATCTTCATGCCACAAAAGCCAAATTGGGGAAAGGCTTATGCCCATTTCCCATGCAACACACCATGAGCTTATTGAGGGTGTGCTTTTCCAGCAATGCTGATGTCTCCTACTCAAGCCCTGATGTACGTACTGTGCACTGATGGCCGCATTCATCAGGCCTTCTCACCCTTTACACAAAGTGAAAACATCAGTTTTCAAAGTGGATCTTAAATGAACAGAGCCATTATGAGAACATACCAGTGGAAATCATACCTCAAGTGAACCTGTCTCTTGTAGGGGCCACAGGATGAAGCTAAATGTGTGGATCTGGCACTCGATGATTCAGAAACTGCCAAATGTACAAATATTGGGGAGCATCAGCATTTCCATCTATTGCCCTATAAGCATGCCCAATAAGCATGTCTGCCCTTTCACTCTGGAATAGTGCTCCATTTCCTGTCTACTCAACACAGAGTGCGCAGTGTGCACAGGTGCTGCCTTCTACGCAACACCTATCAAACGGGCATTTGCATAGTCAAAAGAAATGCATTCACATCCCAGTAAGAGGCAGGAAACCTGTAGTGTTGGCCAGCCTGGAATATCTGCAAATATGTTGGGTACAGTGTTTGCAAATAAATGTAATAAAACTTCAACCCAATGTCTCTTTTACCTTGATGTCATAAAAACATTGAAATTGTTGCCCTGCAGGCCTGCTATCATGACGGCTAAGATAGCACATTGTGTGCCTACCCTTTTGGTGCCACACTATGCTGTTCAACAATGCCTAGCACTGTACACTAAGGGATGCGGACATGGGTAGCTGTGTGAAATATGCTTGTTATAACCCACTCTGCCAGCCCTTTGGTTTCCTGCAGTCATTTCAGGTATCCTCTTTATACCTACATGGTGTCTGTTCTTTTGGACATGCAACAGGGAAATCAATATAGCAGAACACGTTTTATGGAATTTACACTCCTTTTATCCTTTGGACATGAAACCTTTGGTTGCATGACAACTTTGGGGGCAGGGATGATCTCAGATTGTTAAGTGATTTTATTTTTTAGACCAGACTGAAACTATTTATGTACACAATAAAAGACTGTGTATTAAGCAACTGCTGTGTGGCTTCTCCTTTTTACAAAATAAATAGCAGAAACATTTAGTTGTTGACAGACACACAAAACAGAATGACTTTTTTTTTAATTTCTTGGGTATTAAGCCAAGTGCTGTCGTTCAACAGGCGTGATATTTCAGCAAGCTGACTTCTTGCCATCTTGTTGTAACCGGTCAGTCAAAACACGGCCTGTAAGTGCTGTAATTCAGCTGTTAGGCTGTCAGGGTCCAGATTTCATGTGGTCTGTGCACCAGTGTGCTCAGGACACCTTCTCACTGTGTCAGCTTGTGGTAGACACTGTGTTCTAGTATGCCATCTGGTCTTCGCTTGTTGAGAACATCTAGAAATGGAAGCTGGTTGTTTTCTTCTACCTCCATTGTGAACCTGACATTCTGGTGCAGTGAGTTGAGATACCGCAGAAAGTCTCGAGGGTGATGTCATCCATGCAACTACATAACAAATGTATTATCTATATATATAAAAAAAGTAAGAGGGCTTGTAGATTGTCAACTCGAGAGCTTCTTCTTCAAAAGTCTCCATAAACATGTTGACCACTACTGCTGATAGTTGACATAGCATGTCTGCTATTCAGTGAGTGATCTCTTTTATCTCTAAAGTATTTACATCCTGCCAGTAAGTATTTACTTGTTATATTTCTAACCATAATACTGTGTGTAGGCACTATGAGATTAAAGCATCTTTGATTGCTGTTTCTTTTGTTTCCCAACCTGTTCTCTAGCTGAAAGCTGAACTTTGCGTTTCTCATTTTGACATGCATGTATATAAAATTTATTTCTTTGTACATGTAAATTGTGGTAGCGGTTCATCGCATTTCTGTAAAAGAAAATAGCAAGAGTGGAGAAGTTTCCTCTTAAGGCAATATTGAGAAGAAATCAACACATGTTCATTAACAAAAGACACAGAAAAGATGTCTACATGAGTGTCTAATGATAAAAACAAGTAACAAACAACACATCCTTCACTCCAGTGGCCCTGAAACCTGATGCAAATATAAAAGGACATTATGTACTGAATACATTTGTGAGAATAAAGACTCTGACAGTGGAAAATAGCACTTGTGAGCACAATGAAACCTATGTTGAGGGAACTTTCTAATAATTGCCTTCTAAAGCAGAGCTCACATGGTAAAATGCAGAATCAAAATGAAGGTTGAACTCTGGACCACTCACTCTGTGTAGTTTCCACATGCAAAAGGACATTTAGGGGTATACGGGAAACAGAATGCATTAGCAGCGAGTATTAATGAGAATATGTTAATCAAACCAATTGATTTTACTGTACACTTACATACTAACAAAGACCCCCTTGAGTGTGAACTCATAAGTTCAATCTTTTGTCATTTGAAAGTGTTGTGTAACAACAGGAAAAATATTAACTACTAATGACTCACCATGTGCATCAGGAAGGCAAACGAATATGAATATCCAGGAGGTGCAGAGATCAAGCTTTTATTGTATGTATGTATTACACTTCACAAAACGGACATCATCGACATTCAAGAAATGTTCAAAGCAAACCATTAACTTGCACTATGAACACTGAATGAAAAGTGGCATGCCACAGTGATCACAGAGGTTCAGACCATCAAGATCGAAGGTGAACTTCTTGGGAGCTACAAACAATGAGCATGTTCAGATAGGTACCCATTCTTACAGAATGCATACAGAATCATATTCGTGTAACAGGATGATGGGAACTGATGAAATGTGATGGCATGCAACCAAATGCAAAAGTCTGTCATGTAGCTTATCGTGCAACTGGATATCCTCTAAGGTGTAGTTGCAGATAATGTATAATTTGTTTAACAGAAAAAAAAGAAAAAAAAACACTTGAGACTGAATTTCTCCGGTAGTTTCAAATGGTATGAATCAAAATGTTATGCATTTTTCAGGAAGGATCGTTTGCTCTAAAGGAGTATGGTTTTTATATGCAGACCAGGAATCAAGCAAAGGTAAATTATCTGGACCAGCTACTGGCCAAAAGCAGGGCTCATACCATAGTTGTAGTTCTGTTACACCCTTTTCCCACTCTTGCTTGCTGTGATGTAAATATTCTCTATTTCCCTTGCAAGATTATGTACATGTGAAAGAATTGCAGGGTACAAAGCACCTCCAACATCTTGCAGCACAATAAATAACTTTCCGGTTAATTTACCATCCAGATTAACAGTCAGCATAATTGTATGTGAGTACCTTAAGGCATTGATGTTAATTGCTTTTGAGAAAACTTCCTTGGTACCTCTAATTTCCAGGTTTCCTTTCATATGTGTTTCCTCTTTGAATTCCAGTTGGTCAGAGCTTAAATCAATTGATTCGTTAGTTGATTTGGGGGAGGGACCAAACAGAGAAGTCATCCGTCCCATCGCATTAGGGAAGTTGGCCATGCTCTTTTAAAGGAACCATCCTGGCATTTGCCAGAAGCGATTTAGGGAAATCATAGAAAACCTAAATCAGGATAGCTGGATGTGGGTTTGAACTGTCAGCCTCTTGAATGCGAGTCCAGTGTGCTAACCACTGTGCCACCTCACTCAGTAAAATAACTGAAATCATTGCTGAATAATGGGTAAGTTTGTTTATTTCATCAATAAATTCTTGAGCTGAATCTGCAGTTTGCTGTGCATCATCAAGCTGATTTTTTTAAATTTCATTATCTTACGTCTTTCAGTTCTGAAGCACTATCTGAAGTTATGCAACCATCCACTGCTTCCCTTGTAATCATTGTTATCTACGTATGTGCAGTCTGATGTGCGTAACATAGTAGGTCACTATCATGCACATCCTGTAAATTGTATCGAGCGTCCTTGAAATGCGCAAACACCAGTTTGTTTTTGCAACAAGCGTGCCATGTCCTCTCATGAATATCCATAGTTTTCCACATGCACTACATGGTCAGGTTGCTGCAGACTTATTCAAAATCTGTTCATAACTGATTTTTTACTATACTGTGAATGATCTTCCATGAAGTAATTATGTTTAGTACAGTGACTGTCCTTTACTACATTTCACTGGAGATGGGATTTGTGGCTCCGTTCCCAAAAAGGATGACGAATTACATGGCTTGCCACTTGCTTCAATGTCACTTTCTTTCTGATGTACGTTGTCCGCACAGTTGTGCATATACAACACAACACATGCCACTGACTCATCTTGCAAAAACACTAATATTTCACCTGTTATCTCTTTCTCACTTTGCAAAATTCCTTGGTCCAGCTTTCTGGTGAAATGTTAAATTTTGAAACTGTTGTTGTAGATATAATACAATGTTTACTTTGTTTATCATTGCCATTGCTCTGCTTTGTGTCAACATCACTAGTACTGCAGCACTCCAGTTAGTTACTTGGAGACTAAGCAGCTCAACTATGCTCTGTAGCCACATGCTGTGCTTAATATTGATACTCCAGTCACACCCCTTGTTGCCATTAGCAACCAAAATTGTGCTGGTGAGGTAGGCAATGTGTATATCATCAAATGCTGTACAAATCACTGGTCTTCTGTGACCTTGCACTCAAGGGGTTCCCTTTAAGTGTGACTGTTCAGTAATCTGACTGGTGTAAGAAATGTGACTTGCTGCAATTGAGTTACAACAAACTTTTACCTCATTCAACATATTCTCCTGCCTTATGTATCTGAGTTGCATACATGCCTTCTTTTGCTGAAAACAGTGTTATGGCTCATCAGTCCAACAACTCTATCATTTTTGCTTTTACCATTTTACAGACTGAATTTATGATACATTCCTTTCAGAGCATTTTCACTTCTGTGAACAGACAGACATAAGATGGAGCAATAACTGGTGAATGGGGAGAATGCTGGAGCATTGGAATGCTTATGATAATTAAAAACAGCTCGACAGATAGGGACCTGTAAGATGACATGTTACCCTGGTGCAAAACCCATGAGTTTTTTTCTATAATAAATCTAATCTACTGTTCCTCAGTATTGAGTGAGGTGGTGCAGTGATTACCACCTGAGCTCACATTTTGGAGGATGACAGTTCAACCCACCATCTGGCCATCTTTGTTTAGGTTTTCAGTTATTTCCCTAAATCACTTAAGGCAAATGGCAGGCTGATTTCTTTGAAAGGACATGGACTTTTCTTCCTCATCATTCCTTAATCTTTTGGGGATCGACGACCTCCCTGTTTGGTCCCCTTCCCCAAATCAACCAACCAAGCAACTGTATTCTCCTTACTCTTTCCCACTGCTTGATTAGCACTTATTTGTAGTGTATCTGGGTAATAGTTTGACCTACATACACTCACTTAATCATAGTGACACTCTCAATATCAAGAGAAAAAACTATCATTAACTTCAGTTTCGATTTAAACATTTATTTTTCTTCCATTTGGCAAGCTGGAGATCTTTCTAGAGCACTGATTGATCATTTGCTCTCAGTTCACACCGGAAAAATCATCTTTCATCACCAGTGATGTCTTAATTATTTTCATATTCCAAGTACCGAAGTTATGACCCCCTGCTATCATGTGTAAAGAGTCAGTTTTAGAAATATAGCCCATGTTCTTAATGAAAAATATAGTAACATGCTGGCAATTCAGATTATTACACACACACACACACACACACACACACACACAGACACACACACACACACACACACACACACACACACACACACACACACACAACACACTGAATACTTTACTCCTTTCTATGCCATACTAATGTTGAGCTGTTGATGGTATACATCATTAGTCCTTCCAGTATTATATTCATGAATTTTACTATCGTTTTCAAACTGTGATTGGCTGTTAACACTAGACTTCATAAGGGAGTAAATTACTGTATTAACAGTACGCACAATGGTGCACAGAGCTATCGACAAGAGGTTATGGAGTGGACACCACTTATTATCCTTATGGTGCAATCTTGTGTAACAGACATTTTTTCTTCAATGACAAGTTACCACAGAATATAATGCCATAAGACATTATTGGATAAAAATAAGAAACTAAGTCATCTTTTTGACATTTCCATCTCAAAAATCTGATATCATCTGCAACACAAAAGTTGCAGAGGGCTGGAATGACATCTAGTAGCTCCAGAAGTACTAAGGTCAATTACATATCAATACCAACCTCATCTAATATGGCTGCACAGTGTCATTATTTACTTCCAGCATCTCACAGGTTCCAGGTGAACGTATGTCTTAGTATATAGTGATGCATCTTCCTTTCTTTAAAAAAAAAAGAACCACTTATGATGCTGATCTTCATTCATACTCCACTGTGCCCCTCATATTTCTGTAAATGTGCAAATACCTAACAACAGACTAATTGTATAAATATTATCGCTTATGAGTCTGCGAAAAACATACAATCAAACAATCCATAGATTTAGGTAATTTACACCTATGAGTAATCAAATTAGAACTGTCTGCTGTGATCTGTCAAAAGTATTTGATCATGCAATTCGCAGTATTCTAGAGAAATTAAAATATTATGGCATCACTGATTTTTTGGTAACTGGTTTCCATTCTGTCTACCTAACACAAATTTAGATACAATATTTGAAAAGAATCAGGGTGTGTACACAACAAAACAGCATCTTCTGAATGGTGTACAGTCACAATCGAGTTAAACATGGGATTAATATAAAAGATTATCATGTAGAAGGTCAGTTGCCATTTTTATTACTGAGAAAGTATGTAGCATTTGTTCCCCATCATAATTAAAGGTCTCAATTAAAATCAACTGAACATCTAACTAAGAAGTTGGCTAACTACTGGACAACACTGACAAGTGAGCTGGCACACTATCCAGAGCCATTCCCTTGCTTTGAGGAATAGAAACCAGATACTTACACGTTTAAACCTGCTTTCTGCTCCTCACAGAGCACAGAGATTACAGTGGGCACAGAAACAAAGGGACACATTTGCAGGGGCAAGTAGAGTGGGGGGGGGGGGGGGGGGGTTGCAATCTGTTCCACTCCCTAAACTCTCAGGGGATAAGAGAGATACATTGTAGTCAGGTGTTTAGGTGTTTATCTTTCAAGAAAATGGTTTAAAAACTGGTATTAGGCAGGTGTTAACAGGGTCAAAACTGGACCTTTTTTTATGGCTACTTGCAGGTTGCCATTCATCTTTCAAAATGTTAAAAAACACTCTATACCTCCAGGTCCATCCTCCTCTCCCCTCCCCCCCCCCCCCTTTACAAACTATCATATGGGCATATTTGTGGAGAAACACTGCCTTCAGAAACCAAATGTGCAGACCCTACAAGAACCATTAAATAATTTTTATGTTAAAATAATGGTAACCGCTGTAAGTTTCACTGTTGTATGCCTGTTAGTTATTGTCCAATGCTGTATTGAGCAGAATGTTGTGTGGCACAGTTTGCAAATTCTGCAATGGCAGAAAGAGGAGGAATGCTTCTGTGTTAAATTTTGCGTGAAACTCAGGAAAACCTTTACATAGACACACCAAATGATGCAGGAAGCACACAGTGATGAGTGCTTTAGCCATACTTGATGTTATGCTCGGTTGATACAGTTTAAAAATGGCTAGATGGAAGTTAAAAATGACCCTTGTTCAGGATTACCTCAGACGTCGACTGATGCCACTCATATCAGGAATGTTGACGAAATTGTGTGTGCCAGTCAAAGACTGACTGTCCGAGACACTCCGAAGAATGTAACATTTCAGTTGGACGATATCATGAAATCCTGACACAGCATCTTGGAATGCATAATGTTGCCACCAAGTTCATCCCACGGCTCATGAGTCAGGACCAAAAAGACCTTAGCCTCACAATTTGTGAAGAGCTTTTTGAAAATATTGTTTGAACTGATCAGCTGTGAGGCACATTTATGTGAGCTGACAGCAGTGTATGAGTACAATGAAAACCAATGAAGGCAATGCTTCTCACTTACCAACAGGAGGTCATTCAGACAGGTGACAAATATATCAATGTGTAGGAGATGTTTACGTAGGATAGAAGGATGACACTGATACATCTGGTATCATCCATGCCTGTGAACATACAGAAATGTCTGCTCTATTCTACTGAAGATTATTTTCACAGTTAGTCTTGAAAAACTAGTCTTGAACTGTGTTATAACCAATATTGGGGCTGTAATACAACAACATTTAACAATGTTCAGCAATTTCATTGTATACGGACATTTCACAGGGATGAAGTGGTTTGCATGACTCACCAATGCTAATCTGGATTTATGTGTATTTAACATTTCTGGAATGATATTTAGTGAGATGTGTATGCTTTACCCTTAGCTCTGATCAACCAGTGGGTGATAGTTGAGTAGCCATAGATCAGGACAGTTTCCCATTGCTTTTATGTCTTGTGATATGCATATCACAACATCCTGCAGATTTGTTAGAGCAAAAAAAGACTTTGCACACTGCTAGGTATGAATTTCTTATTTAATTATTAATGAGTGCAGAGAGGGATTAAATAAGATAATATTTCCAGTTCCGTGCTTTATTTTTCATTTTATATCACTGATAGAAAACATGCAAGAGTTATTTATCCAAAATTTTGATACCTATAAAGTATGCTTTGCAATGTGAACAAAATATAATACACACAATGATAAATACTGCTTTTTATGTCATGAGGTTAAATTCATAAATTTATCACTGTTTTTATGTGTTATAACAAGTACAATTTTATATACAGTGTGACTATTACTTCCATCATTACATAAAACAGATATCCTGAGAATTTTAAATTAAAAAAAAACATGTTTACTGGTTTTTAGGTTCCTGGCAAGGAAGTAGCCATAATATGGTAGTAGATGGCAGTCAGACAAGTGCTATAGTCACAGAATTGCAGCCAGCTCATAGCTATGAGATACGTGTACTTGCAGAAAATTCTGTTGGTGTCTCCAATGCAAGTGAATCAATTTCTGTAACTACATCTGAAGAAGCTCCCAGTGGACCACCAAGAGATGTTAAAGTTAGAGCCATTAACTCTGAAATATTGTATGTCAGTTGGAAGGTAGTATACCATCTATAGTTATCTATTGTAACGTACTTCTGATATGTCTGTAAAACCTAAGTCAGAGATAAAAACTAAAATTTTCAAATGGTTGATATACATTATAATTTATAATAATATTTAACAATCTGTTTCAAAGAAACATAAATGGAAATTTTGTAGGAAAGAAAATTTTTGCAGACTCAGTCAGCTGACTTACTTCTTAACATTGATTTTCATATTCCTCAAGTACTTTCCAGTTTTCTGATGCATTTATGATTGATCTACTCACAATTCATTTTGTTTCTATACTTATCTATTTGTTTAGAAGGCTAGTTTCATTACGTATCTCGTAATCCACATATTAAGTTTGCACACACACACACACACACACACATACACACACACACACACACACACACACACACACACACACACACACACACACACCTCTTGATATTAGTATGAGAGTGAATATTTCAGCATTTTACGTAGCTGTTTCACACTGGGCAGAGCAACTAACACTGGATTTGAGAGTAGTGTATTTTATTTCTTCATCACAGAAAATCACTGTAGTTGCCTGAACTTTATGTCAAATTGTGAAATGCCTTAATATTTTGACACTTGAAATACGTCCTGGGATTCTGACTGTATGGTTGTAACTTCACCCCATTAATAAAGATTTAATATAATCAGGAAAATATGGAAACTTTAATGTCAGAGTAAATGCTTATGGTAAGAAGACCACTTACTGAATAGATGAAGTGTTGAGTCATCAACGGGCAGACAAAAAAGAATGAAAACTTTGCTAGTTTTTGGATGAATCATTTAATGAGCTAGAGGACCCCCGCCCCCCCCCCCCCCCCCACACACACACACACCTGTGCAGCTACATTGTGCTGTCTGAACACACAGTGCCAGGACAGCGGTTCAGCTGGTGGACTGGGCTGAGGGCCTCTACATACTCCTTCCACCCTTCTGCTTTACCTGCTGGTTTTCCATCTGAGCTCTTGGTGCTCATAATGGTGATTTACTTTTCTCCAAAGGTGTCTTTAATTTTCCTGTAGGTAACATCTGCACTATGTGATCAAAAGTATCCAGACACCTCCAAAAATATATGCTTATCATTTTAGGTGCAATTTCCTGCCACCTACTGCCAGGTACTCCATATCAGCGACCTCATTAGTCATTAGACATCATGAGAGAGCAGAATGGTGTACTCCGTAGAACTCATGGACTTCGAACCTGGGAACCTGGTCAAGTGATTGGGTGTCACTTGTGTCATATGTCTGTACTCGAGATTTCCAGACTCCTAAGCATACCTAGGTCCATTGTGTCTGATGTGATAGTGAAGTGTAAACGTGAAGGGATATGTACGGCACAAAAGCGTACAGGCCGACCTCATCTGCTGACTGACTGAGACCACTGACAGTTGAAGAGGGTGTAATAGGCAGACATCTATCCAGACCATCACACAGGAATCCCAAACTGCAACAGGATCCACTGCAAGTACTATGACAGTTAGGCGGGAGATGAGAAAACTTGGATTTCTTGATTGAATGGCTGCTCATAAGCCAGACATCATGCCAGTGAATGCCAAACAACACTTCATTTGGAGTAAGGAGTGTAAACACTGGATGATTGAACAGTGGAAAAACATTGTGTGGGATGACAAATCACGGCTCACAATGTGGCAATACGATGGCAGGGTGTGGATATGGCGAATGCCCGGTGAACCTCCTCAGCCAGCGTGTGTAGTGCCAACAGTAAAATTTGGAGGTGGTGGTGTTATGGTGTGGTTGTGTTTCTCATGGAGGGGCATTGCACCCCTTGTTGTTTTGTGTGGCACTATCACAGCACAGGCTTACACTGATGTTTTAAATACCTTCTTGCTTCCTACTGTTGAAGAGCATTTCAGGAATGGAGATTGCATCTTTCAACATGATTGAGCACCTGTTCCTAATGGCCTCACCGACTTCCATGAAGAATGGGCTGCCATTCCCCAAGGAACCTCCTAGCACCTGACTGAACATATTCCTGCGAGAGCAGAAGCTGTCATCAAAGCTAAGGGTGGGCCAACACCATACTGAATTCCAGCATTACCACTGGAGGGTGTCACAAACTTGTGATTAATTTGTGTCAGATGTCCAGATACTTTTGATCACATAGTGTATCTAATCCCTAGTGATGTATGCTACTACATTCTTACATTTTTCCTCTTGCCATTCCTACTTAGCCATTCTGCACTTCCTGTCATTCTCATTTTTTAGACATTTGCATTCCCTTTCACCTACTTCATTTACTGCATTTTTATATTTTCTCATTTCATCAATTAAATTCAATGTCTCTAGTATTACCTGAGGATTTCCACTAGCTCTCATATTCTTAACTACTTGATTCTCTGCTGCCTTTACTATTTCATCCCTCAAAGCTACCAATGCTTCCTATATATTTTATCTCATCATACATTTCTTCAATCTCTTCCTCATCTGTGGAGCTAGTGGGCATATAAACTTGTACTGCTGTGGTAGTAGTAGGCTTCATGTCTGTCTTGGCTACAATAATGCATTCACCATGTTGTTCATAATAGCTTATCCAAATTCCTATTTTTTATTCATTATTAATCCTACTCCTGCATTACCCCTATTTAATTTTGTATTTGTAACCCCTCATCCACCTGACCAGAAGTCCTGTTCCGGAGATCCAATGGGGGACTATTCTACCTCCAGAATATTTTATCCAAGAGGATGCAATCATCATTTAACCATACAATACAGCTGTCTGCTCTCTGGAAAAATTATAGCTATGGTTTCCCCTTACTTCCAGCCATTCACGCACCCGCAAAGCAATACCATTTTGGTTGATGTTATAAGGCCACATCAGTCAATCATCCAGACTATTGCCCCGAAACTACTGAAAAGGCTGCTGCCTCTCTCTGGGAACCACACATTTGTCTGGCCTCTCAATGAATACCTTCAGTTCTGAGTGCACCTAAGGTATGGCTACATGTATCACTGAGGAACACAAGTCTCCCAACGAGTGGCAAGGTTCATGGTTCGTGGGGTGATGGGGAGGGGAGGGGGGGGGGGGGTGAGGATGTCGCATGGGAAATCTGTTTGAGCACTGGATTTGTGGAATAGTGCCTACCAGTGAATGCCATTGTGAGACCTGCTGCATACTGGGGAAAGAAATTCTCATCACTTTTCATATGCTGTCTATGGGTGGCCAGTCTAAGGGGGATCAAATTTTTTGTTGTGGAAGGCGGCACACTTGTCAAAGTGCAGTTACTGTTGGTGGTTAGTGTGCTTGATATGGACAGAAGTATGAATGGAGTGATCAGTGAGATGGAGGTGACTGCTGGGTTGAGGATCCCCATGTTAAGTAAATGGGAGAGAAGCTAGTAAGTTTGTGGAGAAATGAGGTTAGGCTGTGTTGGGCCTGGTCCAGATCATGAAGATATCATGAATGAAACTGAATCAGACAAGGAGTTTGGGGAGGGGGGACTGCTCCTGTAGACAGGTGTTGTGTCACCAATCAAAGCTCAGTTTTGCATCCTTTACCTGGTCACAAGCATGTAAAATATGAGCGAGATGTTCCTATCTTGTGTCTGCTCTGTGCTTGTAGGTGTGACTCTTCAGCCACCCCCACAAACAGTAATCCAATGGGGTACAATTGGGTGGCCGCAGTGGCCAAGCAATGACTCCAAATTGACCAATCCAACAACCAGGATACGTTGTGTTGAGATACTGTGTCACTGGCCGTACGGAATGTGTAGGAGCTCCATCACATTGAAAGTACCACATTTTGAAGAAACTCAAGATACTGTGTCCCAGTAAGATGGTTATCTAAAATAACTGGACCGATGAGTTGCTCATCAATAATACCGCATCATACGTTGATTGAGAAACGTCATTGAAAATTGATTTCCACAGAAGCGAGCACATTTTCATTTGCCCATAGATGAGAATTGCGTGAGATGTTGATTCCATTGCATGTAAATGTTCACTCATAAGTGAACGGAACATGTGGAATTAATCGCTCATTGACAATGGTCCACTGACAGAATTCTTGCCATGTGGCAGCATCTCCTTCATGCATATGTTGTACACTCTGCTGATGAAAGGGACACAGACCGTGCTCGTGTACTGTGCGTATCACTCATGTTTGTGGAATACCAAGTGGGGCAGCAATTCTTCTAGATCTAGTAGTAGGGTTGCAGTCTGTTACTTGAAGAATGTTCTCAACTTCATTAAGAAAATGTTGTACAAGACATTCAGAGACAACAATTATGCTGGGAAGTGTACCATGCTCACACAATCCATGAAACACCCTGCTAAACAGCCTGCTATCTGGCACTCTACAATTCAGAAATCGTTGTTGGTATTCTCGCACAGCAGCTCTGGGATTCTCATTGGACAAACCGTAGACAAACACCAGGTCAGCATACTCTGCATGTGTGAAGATCCGTGGCATTTTCACTACACAAAACTGTATTCGTTGTTCATGTAACAACACTGTAGTATCATGCACTATGACAAGCACTGTCGTACTGAGAATTGAGATAAACAACTGCACCATGTGCAAGTGAACTGCTTGCTGACACAGTTAGTAAGGACAATGCTACATGTTTCCTGTTCCTAGTTGTTTTCATTGGTTTACCCAGAGATGGTTAAGAAAAGGGCATATATGTTTATTATGAGTTTTTTGCTCAGAATCACCACTAGTATCATCCCTCAAAGCATGTACCTTTCCTCCTGACTCACCCTGTATCTTCACCTCAGAGGAGAAGTATTTATGTGTGAGAATGTAACTGTTAATGTATATAAGGAATGAGGTTGTGGGTTTGGAGACAGAAGGACCTTGGGAGACCTAGTGTTTGATAACAGCAAGACCGTGGACTTAGGGAATATTGGTGCATGTGGAGGCAGCATCAACAGTGATGAGTAGGGATCGAGGTGGTACTGGGTTAGGGATGGTCAAGAGTCAGCAAAGGAAGTTATTTTTATCTTATATATGAAAGGCTGGGCCCGGGCAATATGTTGGAGGTATTGGTCACCAAGAGAAGGTTCTTTCAGTGGTAGCACTCTTCCTAGCTACTGAGGTAGCAACAGGGAATACGATATAGTTGTGACCTGGAAAAGATAGCTGCTCATGAAGGTGCACATGTACAGCTCTTTCAACACCATGGCTCACACTGCAGTGGAGCCAGTTGTGTCTATTGATGAATGGGGGTTCTTTAGAAATGGCCTGCAACTCAGTACATATGGAATGGGCAGACTGGCAAAGCTAATATGTGATAGTGAGGGAGATCACATATCGGAAAATTCCTGTAGTAATTGGTATTAGAGCTGCACCTAGCTTTGATTCATGCCATCTGATAGGTATCCCTGTTCAAGGAAAGTCTCTCTAACAAATGAACTACCTTCAAAAATATCAGATATCAAAATGATGAAGAAATTAGCATATTTCACTAAAACGTGTGAGGTATGACAGACAAAGTTAGTGAATTGCTTTCACATGTTGGCTCTGATATTACTGTTATATCAGAGTGCCATTTAAACAGTGTAACATTTCACAGGCTTTCTGTACTGGGATACAAGTTAGTTGGCTATTTTACAGGGAGCTCTTTGTGAAGCAGGGGAGAGAACATGTCTGTCAAAAATACTACACCATTTGAACCTATTGATATATCAAGGCACTGCATTGATTAAGTCATTGAATTTTCTGCAGAAGCCGTCGAATTTGGTGAAACTAAACTTTTAATTTTAATTATCTATAGGTCCCCTAACTCTGATTTCAGAACATTTCCTTTCAAGCTAAAGAGATTTCTTGGTTCAGTTTATGGAAATTAATTGTTAATTGTGACTCTGATATTAGTTTTATAAGTGACTGTAAGAGGAAAAAGGTGTTAGGAAATTAGTAAAATCCTATCATTTGATACAGACTGCATTCTTTCCAGCCAGAATGCAGGGGAACAGCAGCACATCACAGATAACATTTTTGTTCATTATTAATTATTGGAGGGGCATTGCACTGGTAAAAGGGTAAATGGTCTTTCTATCATGATGCACAAATTTTAATTCTAAACACACAAACATTAAATACAAATACAAATGATTTAGAAATAGTTAAAGAAAGAGACCAGAGTGACCACAAATTAAGGAGACTGGTATGTGAAAGGAGGTGGTAGCCATAGAAAACTCACTTAAACCTCATTAAAGAACAAGGGTGACTTACTGTTTATAGTGCTAATAACATAGACAATAAATACAGGCTATTTAAAAAGTCATTTACTATTTCCCACTTGAAGACTTCATTAAGGACTGCCAACTGCACCAATATACATTGAAACATTTCTTGAGGTAAATTTAGTTCATTTGAAACTGATGATCTGTAATCAAGTTCCATACTTTCTGCCTTGCCTGAAACACCCTTGCCGACAAAGCTGGCATTGTTTGTTTAAAACTGGTTATCAATTGTTGAAGTTAATTGATTTTCACTTTATACATCTCAGACTTGGTAAATCCCAAAATGAAAGAGTCCACTGGAGCCAAAACAGGTGTGCAATGAGACCAAGGTCTTCACAAAGCACAGCCAATCCATTTTCCAGGGAAAGTGGCACTGGTAGTCCAGGATAGTGTCAGCAACAACAGCTGTTTGTCTTCTGCTGTGTACATTCTTGTATATTACCTGTAAAAGGTCAATTTTTTATATAAGACAGAAATGGTAAGGAACTTTATAAAAATCCTGTGTAATGCTTTTGTCAACACATTTCTTACGCTTCTTGAAAGTTGCTTTCCATTAGAATGTCCTTGCTAAAAGTATGTGGTGCAAGTAAGGTAGCTGATACCAAGGACAAAATTTAACAATATTGTCAGTCATGAAGGAAGTGTCTGGCCAACAACACAGGGTCAATACACAGTAAAAATGTTTTTGTTATTGATACATCATAAATGAGCTCATTATTTATCAATCACTTTCTGCATATATCAGGTGAATCAAACAAAAACTTAATTTCAAAAAAAAAAGGAAGGTTAGTGATTAATGTCTCAGAGACAAAGCACAACTTCAGATCAAGGAAGAATAGGACAGGAATCAGCCATGCCCTTTCCAAGGGACCATCCTAGAATCTGCCATATACAACTGACAGAAATCATGGCAATCCTAAATCTGGATGGGGATATGAACTGTTGTCCTCCCATATGTGAGTCAATGTGCTAACCACCACACTACCTTGATTGGTAAGACTTTCTAAGACAATGGCTTCACAAGACTGCTATCTGAAATACTCTTTTGTGATACTGACAAGGGGTACATTGAGTCAGTAATTAAATTTCTGAAGACAAAGGTTCTCATGGATTTGATGGGATATCTAGCAGGATACTAAAGCACTGTGTTGCTGATGTTAGCCCTGTACTAATCTATGTTTGTAGTTTTTCCGGTAATTTTGTATAATTTGCTGTCAGATATACAGTTTGGTTTTACAAGTAGTTTAATGACAGAAAATGCTATATGTTCTTTCCTCCCTGGATGAATTAAATAAGAAGTTGCAAATATTAGGCATCTTCTTAGATTTAATTAATACATTTGATTGCGTTGATCACAAAATATTACTGCTCAAGTTGGACCATTATGGAATAAGAGGAGTCACTCACAATTCATGATTTTGATATTTGAAGAACAGACAGCAAAATGTCAGTCTCCACAACAATGAGGAAGGCTATAATGTGCATCTGACTGGAGGTCAGTTAAGCGGAGGTGGCTTAGGAGTCAGTGCTGAGACTAATACTTTTTCATGTATAATGATATGCCATCTAATGTGACAAGTGATTCTAAAATATTTCTGTTTGCTGATGACACTAGCTTTTTAGTGCAGGATGTTGAGTGTAACATAGGCAGTGTGTCAAATAGTGTAGTTCAAGACTTTAGAAAGATCATGACTTGTAGAAAATAAATCACAGTTAAATGACAGAAAGACTCAGTTTATACTAACACAAAGCATGTAACAGTGACATTTTTATTACACAGATGGGCCATGTGATTAGTGAGTGTGAACAACCCAAATTAGTTGGTGTTCAGATAGATGATAAGCTCTCATGGAAGACCCATATTTAGGACCATGATCAAAAACTGAATGTTGCTTTATATACCGTTAGTTCAGACTCTGCAGTAAGTACTAGTGCAACACAAAAATTAATCTCCTTTCCTTATGACATACAGTGTTATATTCTAGGGTAACTCTTCCCATCCACAAAGAGCATTTTTGGCCAGAAATGGACAGTTTGAGCAATATGTGGTATAATTTCACAAAACCTTATGTAAACTCCTGTTCAGGAATCTGGGAAGTCTGACTTTGGCCTCTCAAAATATGTTTTCTTCAATGTCTTTTGCTGTTATCAATATGGACTTATTCCCAAGAATTGGCAGCTTTCTCTCAGTTAATACTCGGTGGAAATCCATTCTGCATTTGGGTTACACCTCCTGGACTAGGGTGCAAAAAGGTATACAGTATTCCACTGAATCCATTTTCAATAAGTCGCCACAAGAGCTAAAAAATATTAGCAGTAATATTTACAGTTTCAAGTCTAAATTGAAGAATTTTTTCATGGACCACTCATTCTATTCTGTCAGGAAGTCAGTGGAAAAGTTTAAGCAAATTCCAGAGTTATATTGTTGATTATGCTAACATATAATCAGGATACTGTCAACTGCATAGGTTTCACATCATTTTTTTAATTAATTTTTTCTGATGTGATTTCATCAATTGACTCATTCCATGATCATGGAGACTGGCTCTTCAATTTAGTGCTACGGAACTAGGCATGTAAATAAAAAATTGACAATGAAGCATCCAGTATTGTTGGATTTTGGGAACATGTAGAGGGAGTGTTAGTGGGGGGGAGGGGGGTCACTGAAGTGAGGGGGGAAGGAGAGATGGATCAGAGGAGAGGTCTTAGGATGAGACAAAGAATTTGTATAGTAGTGAAAGGTTGTGTTGATTGGTCTTCTGGTTTAGAATCACTATGGCAGTACTTATAGGTGAAGAAATCAGTCAGCTGGCTGACAACTTCTGCCAAGAAGTCTTTGTCATTTATTATGACAGTAGTGGAGCCTTTATCCACAGGGAGAATGATTAAATCAGTGTTGGTCTTGAGGTTGCAGCTGTCTGTTGAATGCATGTGTCCTGGGGAAGGACGGTGAGTCCAAATAGGACGTAAGAAATTCCTGGATCTTTACAGTGGGTGATTAGGTGGGGGGGGGGGGGGGGGGGGGGGAGGGTTCTGGTTGGATGTGTTTTGGTTGTGGTGGCACCCTACAACCAAAACAAGATGATTTTTGATTATAGAGCACACCAGCCCAAGGAAATTTCATCACTTGTGAAAACAAAAAGTGAAAGCTAATGTAAAATGTAACTTAATGTGAACTAGCAATCTGAAGATGAACCTGTCAGTTAGAAACAGGTAATGGCACAATTTAAATATATAAATGGCATTGTAAGAAGTGGCTGTTTGCTGTTACCTTCTATGTAAGAGTCACACTATATTTTGTATGCAGCCAATGGATCAGAATGTCACTTTTCAACAAAACACCATTAAGTTTTGCTGTTTATGTTATGGAACTCTTTTCATAAATATCAGTTCTTGATGTCACAGAAAGTGATCATGAGAATTAGCTTCATAACTCAATATTTTTAGCCTCTCTCATTTTATTTTCTATTCTTCTATTTTCATTTAGTAAATTTTTTGTTCCTGGTTCTTCTCTCTATTGATGATTTATTGCTCCCTTATATTCTTCATATTTTTTTAATCAGATTGTGATGTTCAGTATCATATATATTGGAATAAGGCCTCATAACTCCTTAAGAATTGTTGTAATGCATTAATAGTGTGATGTACCATATGTTATTGAGTGGTGACCTAAAGATTGGATGGGAGCTACTGTCATCAATTTGCTCACTTGATTACTTTTTCACACTCTCCAATATCATCAGATTTCATTTCTCAAAGTTGTAGTTATCACTGGATGTCAAGAGTACAATATCCAAGTCTTTAAATAAATGTGACACTTCTCAGAAATAACTTCCTTTTACAATGATCTTGTAATAAATTTTTGTAACTTGGAACACCACAAATGCACCATTATGAAAAATTTCAAAAACTGAACAGCTTCTTTCTTGTCTTTGTGATGTCACTGCAACTGTCACAACCATGTCTCCAACTCAGAACCCAATGACAGAGAATAAATTTCCCATATAGCAGATATCATGAAATGTTGTGAGATTGCCATCATTGTCTGAGCCTGCAGATATTCCACATCCATCCACTCCAGAATTTCTGCACGTAAGGAAACAATCTTTGAACAGCATATTATAGTAGCTCATGACTTAAATGAAACTTTGATGGTGATGTCTATCATTCATCATCTTGTTAGATGCTGTGCAACACATCACTTTACCAAAGTGATATGTGACACTACAATACATAATAATTTACTTCACTGACTTTATGCTCATTCCTAACTGAACTTCACGTGCCGCAGTGATACAGACATCTGAAATATGGGGAGATACCATGTCACCTATTGAGAACCCAGACTAAAACATGATTCTTGAACACGAATAGCAACCTTTTCAGTAGCTAGAGGGGTAAGAGTCTAGATGATTGACCAGTATGGCCTTGTAACATTAAGCTAAGATGGTCTTGCTACACTGGTACTGTTGCACAACAGAAAGAAAGAGAAAACTACAGTCATTTTACTCCATGAAGACATGGAGTTCCACCTCATGGTGACATTATCTTGAATAATATATTACAGAAGTGAAATACTCTCTCCTTTGGATCTCCAGGCAGGGACTACTCAGGAGGATTTTGTCATAAGAAAAAATAAAATAAAATATACATGTTTTCCATCCCTTACTGGTGTTGGTCAGCTGGAAAGAAGAAAGATTAGAGTTTAATGTCCAGTCAGCAGTGAGATCATTAAAGAGCAGCACAATTTCAAATTGGGAAAAAATGTTGAAGAAAATCAGTAATACACTTCCAAATGGAACATTCTGCCCTTAAGAGATTTAGGGAAATCAAAGAAAACCTAAATCTAGATGACTGTACAAGGATTTGAGTTGCTAATTTTCCAAATACATGTCAATATCTTACAATTGTGTAACCTTACTCTGTAATATGTAAATGAACTTGTGAAAAGACGTAGAGGGGTCAAGGGTAGGTACTGTGGAAATTAATGAAGTGTGATGGAAGTAAGAAAAGGATTTCTCTTTACATGAGTCCAAGCTTATCAACACAAAATCAAAGAGGGGTAATGTAGAAATAGTTCTAGTAATTAACAGAAAAAAGGAATGTAAGTGAACTATTATGAACAGAATAGTGAACTCACTGTCATAGACAAGATAGATACAAAGCTCCTGACTCACCACAGTTGTACCGGTACAACTGCAAGTGGTGGTCATAAAGTTTTAATTATCACCTCAAAAAAATATAAAAGTGCATAATTAATTTCTGTTTGTTTTCAGATACAGATAAATCTCATTGTATCGGTATAAGATATGTTTGGCAGAATCACTATGCATACCAAATTCTGAGAGTAATTTTTTATGTAAGATATGGAGTTAGGTCTTCATTTACTGATATATTAAGTTTAAAATTGCAGAGTTTCTTAATATTTTTAACGAAAATAACCATTATTGTCTTTCTGAAATGCTTTTTAATGTAAGATTAATAAATTTAACACTGAAAAACACAGTAATACCCTAAAATAATTTTCCATCTACAAATTAAATAGCCTCCGGATCATCGGAAGAATCTGACGATGCTATAGTCAGTTCATTTGCCATTACAAATTTCTTTACATGCAAATCTTCATTGCTCAGATCCTCGGAATGAGAGCTTAGGTGACAAACATCCTCTTCATCAACATTAGTGAATCCAATTTGGCATGGAATGTCCACAATTTATCTCATTGAAATGAAGATTTCATTTCATCTTCTAGCACTGACACAGCATCAGTTTTCTCCCTAAACCATTCACACTTTTAGGAGCTACATAACATCAACCACTATCTGAATATTAAATTGTCACCAGAAATTCTTGATGGTAAGTTTGTTATCTGAATCACATTCTTTTATGAGAATGGAGTATGTTTTATGCAGATAGTATGCCTTGAATATAGAAATAACTACCATGCTATGTGCTGCAGGATAGATGTAGTATTTAGTGGCAGAAGCAGGACTCCAATGTTTTTATTTGAATCAATAATGAAAAGTGGGTAGGTGGAAACATTACCAAGGAGGAGAATTCTGAAAGTGATTTTTTCTTTCTCACAGTAGGCCTTCAATTTTCTATTCAATTTACTAACGAAATAGTCACTGAGAATAACAGAATTTGCTGAATCTTGTTTATTTCACCTCCAAAGAACAATTTACCATATGATATGCCATTTTATCAACAGGCTGTGCTGTTTTGTTTCAACTCTTTTATTGGTGTGCTTCAGTAGGGCCTACAGTGACAGGCATTTCAGTGTGTGCCAGGACTGCTGACATGTATCAGCAAACACACAAAAAGCTTAATTACATAAGTGTATTTTTTCATGTGGGTGAGTAAAATTATGTAACTACCTCTCATGTACATGACCACAAACTTCACAGTGAAGATGAATAGATTACAAAATATGAATCACGAAATAACAGACATAGTTTGGTACAATAAGAGAGAAGAAACTGGAATTTGATATTGAGAAAACAAAGAAAATGAAAAGTAGTAGGATAACATGAACTAGAGGGAAAAATTATGAAACAAGAAGTTGCCAGGTAGTATTTTACTTAGTGCAGAATTTAACAATTGAAAAAAGTTGAAAGTAATGAAAGAATGTTAAATTAAAATCTAATGGTGATGTATTGTGTCTATGATGTGCTGCTAGATCTGTTTTGCACTCCTAAATACAGTAACAGTCAATTTGATTAATACATGAATATTCAGTGACCTTACAGAGGAGGTAGAAAAGAGGATGATATTTTTGATATTTTTGTGAAATGCTGTTGAGGAAGTTTAGAGAACCAATGTTTATGCTAGACTGTAGAGTGACTCTAGTGACTTCTATATTCTTCTGACTTAAGGGCCATTAGGACAAAACAAGGAAAATTAGGGCTCACAGAGAGGTGTATGAACACTCATTTTCCCCTCAGCCCCTGCTGAAAAGGAAATGATTAATAATAGTAGTCTACATAATACCCTCCTGTGAGCTCTACAGTGGCTTCCACATTATTGTCCTTTTTATTCCCGTTGGCTGAACTTCAGGGAGAAGATTCAGATGCACAATGCTTTTTTGTCTCTATGCCAAATCAGTACACATTTCATTACAATGTTCATCATTATTTCTGATCTATTAAACAACTGTTGACAGATCGACATAGTAAGTTTGTAAGATGGACCTGTGTTTCTGACTGCAAACCATCTTGACACAAATTCTAATTAGAAATCTTAGAACTGAGGAGATCATATATACACTGACATGTATATTCCAAAGGCCACTGCAAAGAGAATGTCGTGGGTTTTTCATACCAGTGTTAGTTGTTTCCTGTCCCATACCATTTGTTTATTGAGCATGTGATTAAAAAACTGTGTATGTCTCTGTGCACATATTAAAGTTCCTTACTCTATTTTCATGAATCCTACATGAGATATACGTTGGATGCAGCAGCACTGTTACACTGTCTTCATCCAAAACTGCTTCCCTAATTTTTTTCAACAGGTTTTTGCTAGAACAAAGTCATCTTTCTTAGAGATATTCCTATTTAAGACTGTTCCACATTCATATGGGCTATACAAAGCTGTTATGAGCCTATAAATTTGCCTGTGAATTGGTTTCACGTCTGCTATCATGTCTATTTGGTAGAGGCCCCCTAATCTGGAGCAGTACTCTAGAATTCGAAAACCTTTTAATGCAAAATTAATAAGCTTAAAAATTTAATAAGGAAACACACAATACCCCACTAAAATAATTTTCATTAAGTCCATCTACAATCTAAATAGCCTCTGGATCAGCTATGTTGGAAGACTCTGATAGTGCTATAGTCAGTTCATGCTAGAGTGATGTATGCAGATTGCTTACTTAACACATTTATTGCGCTTTCCCAGAACCCTTCCAATAAACTTAAACCTTTCAATCACCTTTCCTACTATAGATTTAACATATTCCTCCCATTCCGTATCACTGCTTAGTATTGACCTTACATACACTCTTAAGGGAAAAAAAGGATGTACCACAAAGGAATTACAGAACTATCCAAACTGAAAAGAAATTGATAGATGTGATATACATGTACAGACAAGCAAATGATTAAAGTTTCAGAAAAATTGGATGATTTATTCAAGGGAAAAAGAATCAAAAATTGAAAAGGCTAATAACACATTGGACCATCTCCGGTTCTTATGAAAGGAGGTATTTCACTTGGCACTGACTGATAAGAGTTGCTGGCTGTCCTCTGGAGAAATACTGAGACAATCTCTGTCCAATTAGCACTTTGGAGCAGTGAAATCTTAGGCTGATTGGAGGGCCCTGCCCATAATGCTCCAAACATTCTCAGGTGGCGAGATACCTGGTGACCTGGTTGGTCAAGGTAGGGTTTGGCGAGCATGAAGAAAGCAGCAGAAAATATTTCCATGTGTGGTTGGGCATTATCTCACTGAAATATAAGCCCAGGACGGCATGCCTGATTGGCAGCAAAACAGGGCACAGAACACTGTTGACACCCCACTGTGCTGTAAGGGTACTGTGGATGACTACCAAAGGGGTCCTGTTACAAAAGGAAATGGCATCCTAGACCATCACTCTCAGTTGTGTAGCCATGTAGTGAGCGACAGTCAGATTGGTATCCCACTACTGATTGGGCCATGTCCAGACATGTCTTCGCTACTCGTCAGGGCTGAGTTCAAAGTGGGACTCACCACTGAAGATACTTCTGCTCCATTCAATGAGATAGTAGGCTGAAAATGTGTCTAGAGATGCCTTGATAAGCTGTGGGATACCATTGTGGCTGTCACCCACCATACAGTCCGACAACCAGTAGTGATGTTCTACGACACTGTTTCTTTTCAAAGCAGGCCCCATTTGGTACACATCCATGGCACCCTTACAGCTCCAAGTGTGTCAATGATATTCTATGTTCCATTTTGTTGCCCTTCTTGCCAAGCCATCCTGTGCTTATATTTCAGCAAGATAATGTCCATCTGCACACATCAAGAGTTTTTACTACTTGCCTTCATGCTTGCCATGTGCTGCCTTGGCCAGGAAGGTCGCTGGATTCCTCCCCATTTGAGAATTTTTGTAGCATTATGGGCGGACCCTCCAACCCCTTCACGATTTTGATGATCTAACGGGCCACTTGGATAGAATTTGGTATGATATCCCTCAAGAAGTGGACCAATGCACTACTGACTTGCTCAATTTGTCAAGCTCTTTCTCTTGAACAAATAAACCAATTTTTCTGTAATTGCAATCATTTGTTTGTCAGTTCATGTACATCACATCTATCAATTTCCAACCCATTCAGGTAATTCCAACATGGCATATCGTTCTTTGTTTTCTTTTTTTCCATCTAGATTGTATTTACTGGTTGTGATTGGCTCCAGAAGATCACCACTAACCTTGTAACTGAATCTTTATTTTCTTTTGTAGATGCTGTTGCATTTATTCAGATGTGAAGGGAGATGCTATTCATTAGACCAAGTTAAAATTTTGTCCATGTTTTACTGCATTTGCAAATGATTGTTGAACAAGGATAATTTTGTGTGATTTTTCTCCCTGCTTATTAGCTTGCTGAATCAGTAATATTTATTACTGTCTGTGTCCTTACTTAACAAAACTTTTGTTCAGCTCTCATTATCTCACACTATTGATAATAACAGTTATTAAATTGTTGTACCACAATCTGCTCACATGTAGTGCTCCTTAGAGTAAGTTTGAGAACAAATAAAAAAATTCAGCAACAAATGAAGTATTATAATTGTTCACTGAGTTCTAATTGTCTTTTGAAGCTTAACTTTTGGTGAGATCATAAGCACACTTTCTAGATTATAAGAGGTTGTACTATTCTTAATTTCAGCCACCAGAACCTCACCTTCACAATGGAGAAATTATTGGATATTACATAGGTTACTGTGTGAGAAACTCAACAGAATCAATGCATTACAAGACATTTGAAGTAATTCCAGGGATGGACCTACATACAAAACTCACAAATTTGCTCAAATTCACAGAATACAGCATCACGGTACAAGCTTATAACAGAGCAGGAACTGGACCACACAGTCATAGCATCATTGTGTCAACTGATGAAGATGGTAAGGGTTCAAATTATCTTCCCACATAATAATTAGTTTTAAAACAATTACTAACAAAGAGATAGAGGGGCTGGCCAGTACTTACCTCAGCTCAGTACAGCCGATAGAAACACAAAAAACAACCGAAAATTTAAGCTCCTAGCTTTCGGAATAAATGTTCCTTCATCAGGGAGGAGAGAGGGGAAAGAAAGGGAAGAAGGGAAAGTGGATTTAGTTACTCACAACCCAGGTTATGAAGCAACAGGGAAAGGTAGCAAGGATGGAGGCATGGTACGACATCCTTAAGCTGTTAAATTTGTTGTTATTTGAACTAAAGTACAAAAAGTTAAAGGTATGATGTATAATTCAGATATTTGTGTACAAATACTGTAATTGTGTGTAATTTTATTGATGCTTGAACATTAGAAACTGTACTATTGCAGCAAGAGCAAGAGGAGAATTTGAGAAAACATTAATTGACTTACTGCAATGAAAACTACAGTGGGTTAAATATCGTTTTAGTTTCTGTGGAGAAAATTACATCCACTACATAATTATTGACATTGTACTTTACAACCTCAGTCAGCAAATTTTCATGTAACTTTTTTATGTAGTGCTAGAGCAATTCCTACCAAACACAACGAGGGGGGAGAAGAGTGCACACATGCGTGTGTGTGTGTGTGTGGTTTTTATGAGCTTGAAACGGAAGACATAAGATTTTACTGAAAAGTAGCTTTTATATATGCAGCTCAGCACCTCCTCTATTTAGTGAACAGTGTTCTATACTCTGTTACTCCGGTGGGTCTGGTTAGTGCGCCTGGCAAACAGTACATTGCTGAACAATCTAAAACCTAATTGTCCCTAAAGGCCAGCAGATTTAGTGGCATGCCAGGTACTTCATCTGAGAATTCCCCAATCGAACTGCTGCATGAGCGGAAGGACAAGACGTTGGAGGGAGAATGTTATCACCACCCAACAACAGTCATTATCTTCTGGAAGGAACATCAGGGAATAGAGCTCTTGGCAACAGAGTGTTTGCAAAGGGACTTGATATTATTTTTTGGAACTGCTGAAGGCTGAAGTGTTATATGTTATTGGTGATGAGTGTGGAAATGCTGAAGAATATATCTATTTCAAAGCTCGGAAAAACCATTTATTGGAATAACCTTAAAAATTAACTGACTAACAACTCTCTGACCATTCACTATTTCCTGGTGCAAGGCCAATGACTTGGGACCAGCAGCATACTCCATGGAGACGAGATCAACAACCCACAAATAAGATAATTACAAATTTAGAACTATAGTTGTAATGTGGCACTCAATATAAACTAACTACAAAATAATAGCCCGTGTCTTGTTTGAAGATATATTATTGAACAGGCTGTAGTGAAGAACCCATTCAGCTTTGCTGATGAAAGAATCAGGGTAAGACACATTGGATCTGCACTGGAGATCTTGGAAGGCCAATCTGATGAGATATATTGCAGTACCTGTTAAAGAAGTGGGTGACACCTAAACACTGAAACAATATCTAGGAAATTGTAGGGAACTCATCAAGTAGTTGCTCTAGGTTGTTGTCAATCCTGAGCTGGAAGTGTCTAAGTTAACTGAATATAGGAATTTGTCAAATAGAGCCCCCATTGACAGCTGTCATGCACCATACAAACTGGCAAACTGAACTTCAGTTTCAGACAGAAAGTGACACGAGTAGTTTATGATCACGTAAGTGAAATTTATGGACACCAAAGATGATACCCAGTACTTTCTTTGCAATATGAGAATAATGTACCTGTGGAGAATTAAGGCTCTTTAACATAAACATGGTTGGTCTCACTGTACCATCATCAAACTGAGAGATAACAGTCCCGACACCTTGCTGGGAAACATATGTTACCAATACCAGTGGCAGATGGAGTTGGTAAGTCATGAAATAGATTGCTGATTGGAGGGCTGATTTTAATGTCTGGAAAGCCCAATGGCACTCTATGGACCACTGAAAAAGAAAGTTTATTTAACAGGTGGGCTGTGGAAGCTGTGTGTTGAATAAATCACACATAATAATCCACTTTTTCTAGAAATACTTGAATGTTCTTATTGGATTTAACCACAGGCATGTTCTGAGTGTATTCTATGATGGGCTGACGGCAGTCTTCACTGAGTATATAACCTAAATAAATGACTGCTCATTGAAAGAAAGTGCACTTGGAAATGTTACATTTAAGCTCTTTCTGAGCTAGGACCATGAAAACCAGACACAGAGTGTCTTGTAGTTTGTACAAGAAACCTCTGGAATATGGTGGGGATTCTAGTTACTCCAAAAATTTATCATATTTATACAGTCCAAACTGGAGACTAATTTCTTACTGATTCATTGTGATGAGGCAACAGAAAATATGCCTCCATTATCTCAATGTTGTTTACCTTCTAAAAGTTCAAAAAAACAGTTCATTTGGATGAGGCAATGGATAAGAATCAGTGCCCACTCAAGCATTAATGGTTTGCCTCAAGTCTTCACACAAGTGGAGAAAGCCTCCGGATTTCCTGACCACCACTAATAACAAAGCCCATGGACTCTACACGAAATGGGAGATAAAATGTATTATTGTTCTAGCCTATCTAGTTCAATCTTAACCTCATCCTTAATGGCCAATGGAATCAAGCATGTTTTCCATAATATCAAATTCACCTTCGGCTTTAAGGCAATGTGGACTTGAAAATCAACCACTTTCCCCACACCAGGTTTAAATGGTTGTGCAAACTGAGTTCTATGTATAAACATAGCAACAGAGTGTTCTGAATGAGTTGAGGAGTGCATTTCATAATGTAATGAAAATCTCAACTTGAGATATGCACATTGGGGCCAAATATATTCTTGTCCGATAGATCTGCCACGACCAAAAATGATAATGGCCAGAACACCTGATTATAAGTCACTGTCAGTTTCCTCTAAAACAGTGTGGCCATATGCCCACCATTCTGACTGCACTTCACCAAATGAGGGGGCACACACTCTAAAGTACGCACACTGGTTTATAACCAAGACTAGTGTGTGAGAATTGAAAAGAAAATCACTAGGCCGCCTTGCACTGTTGCCTGTGACAAAATTTTATATGGTGTTAGCATCTGACCACTACTTGAAATGTTATTAATTTGAATCTCTGCTGCCAGCTGCCCTCTGCCCTACAACATACTTCCACATTGTAACCTCTGTGTTAGCCCTTATAACACTTTGTTCTCATGATGATGACACTGACATCTGGAATGCAAGAAAAAACAGTCTGGGAGACTGTGAAACCAAGTTTATCACCACAAACAATGACTGGTACTAGCCAGCAACTGTGGAGAACACTACTACTGAATGGAACTTGTTTACTGAAACCTGGTGAACTATACCACCATGGCTCTGGAGTCAAATGCAAAGTGTCCAAGTCTACTAAAAAAGTTTCAAAAGCATGTGCAGTTCACAATACTTCAGCCAGGGAGTGATCAGACTGTCTTAAGGTTTATGCATGGATCTCCTTATCTGAGGCAATGTGATTCACTACAATATGTATTAAGCTTTCTGCATATGATTTACAACACCCACATATGAATTTACATTCTCAATACCACACCTGAAAATCTGCAACTCAAGATGCATAACTTATAGCATCTGCCTTGCAATGTTGTAAGAATTTTAGTCTTGTCACTATCACATGCCTCTTGTTGAAAAAAATGATCACATAATAAAGAGAATATTGCAGACTACAGTAACAAAGGAGCTAACTTATGAATCAAGTAATTTAGCTGAGGATTCATAGACAACAAAAGGGCCCTTAGGTGATATTGACATTTAATATCATTTGTCTGAAATGGTAGCAGGGTGTTTTTTTGGCATACTTCCTTGAGTGTTATTAACACGTTTGCTGCGAGTGATGCTTCTAAGCATTTCCGAAATCAACAAGCCAGTGCAGCTGATGCTCATAAGCTTTTTCCGTGATCAACATGTCAGTGTGGGTAACACATATAAGCAGCACATTCACTAGCTGAGTACTCAGTTTAGTTTATTCAGCTGTGCATTCGTGTTAGTACAAGCAATCACTGAAATACCACGTAATGTTTTCCTGTCTGCAGTTGTGTGTTTTCGTCTTTAGTCTTCTGTGCTGTGCATTGTTAGCAATGGTGTCGAATCAACCGACAATGGGGCCTTCTATCCCAAAACAGAGTAGGAAGAGTGAACAATGAACAATGAATATGTTTCGCAACAGTTCGGAATTGGACAACAATGACAAGGAAATCGGCGATACAGAACCCACACTCACAGAAGCAAGCAAACCAGGTGTGACTTGGCATGATGGGCCACAAGAGATGCATTATCATCCATTTACAAAAGCAAAACGTTTGCAGATAAATCCTGCTGGCAATATACCAATGGGTTTCTTTAGGTTACTGGTTACAGATAACATACTGCAGCTCGTAGCTGATGAAATGAACAGTAATGCATGCAATATACCTGTATTTGCAAGCAGAAATGTGAAAGAGGGCTCTAGGATTAGTACCTGTAAGTATAGGAGAAATACTAGTCTTCCTGGGTATTTCATTACATATGGGTATTGTCAAACATGCTCGATTACAAGACTACTGGAAGAAAGACCCACTGTTCAAAAATAGAGAAATAGCGATGAGTATGGGACAGATATTTGCTCATCTTATGCTCACTGCATTTTACGAAAAATCCCGAGTAAGGAGACATGAAACCAGATGATCGACTATATAAGGTACGCCCTATATTGAATTAGTTTAACAACAGAATGTGTCAGGTGTGTTGTCCAGGTAGGGATATACCTTTAGATGAATGAATGATTCTTTGGAGGGGATGACTGTCATTTAGACAATATATAAAGAACAAAAGGAATAAATATGACATCAAATTGTACATGCTAAATAATCCAGACAGTTTCATAAATAAATGCGTGGTGTACACGGGGATGCATAGTGATATGGGGGGGGGGGGGGGGGGGGGAGAAAGGCATGCTGAAAAGATAGTATTACATTTGTTGGAAAAGAAGCTGCATGTTGGTCATCATGTTTACATGGAAAATTTTTACAACAGCTTTGCTTTACCTAAATCCCTGTTGAGTGCAAAAACACATTGCACCAGGACACTAAGGGTAAATAGTAGAAATACCCCTAAAGATGTGGTATGCACAAAACTGGGGAAAAGAAACACTATTGCACGATATTTGGACAGCGTAATGATCGGCAAATTGAAGGATAGATGAGAGGTATCCTATATTTCCACAGAATATCCTAATACAATGGAACATGTGCAGAATGTACGCCAGCAAATAGTCTCTAAACCACTGCCAGTTATCAAATATAATAGTTGTATGTCTGGGACCGATAGGTAGGACCAGATGTTGTCGTATTATTTGTGTGAACAAAAGACTATATGCTGGCCAAAGGAACTATTCTTCCATGTAGTTGACATGCTAACGTTCAATTCACATTACCTATATAATAAATACTCTCAGGGCACAAGATGACATTGTATTATTATAGAATACAAATAATAAAGGGAGTACTTCCACCAATGGACATTACAAAAGGTGTGTGTTATAAATATTTTAGACACACACGTCTTTCGAAAGCGGGATGCAACTAAAGGGAAGAAGCAGGTTATGAGAAAGCAATGCACAATTTATACAGAACGGGGCAATAATGTGTCCAAACAAACTTGGATTCTGTTTGAACTGCTGCACAATTACACATCTGTAATAGAATGGGATGTCGTATCTTCAGAGGCAGATCTGTTCGTGTTTGATTTATAAAGTGTTTGTATTTGTTTTATTTGATAGCCAAGTAAAATGTACTTACTATGATTGCTCAGAACATGAGGTTTCTGTACAGTATGTGGACTTATTTGTGGTTTGCTATAAAAACATCACCTCTACACCTTGCAAACTTATTTGTTGTAGAGTTTCCATAGCACCACATTGCTGATGAGTCCTGTTTCTTTTTCTCCATTTCATAAATCTTTTGGTGTTTTCAGACTGCTCCTGATGGAGCAGATTTATAGCTTGTTTGAATTGCATTTTCTTTCCAGTTTGAAGTAAAATCAAAAAATCAGAGGCATTGTTAGAACTGTTTGCAATAAAAGCATATAACACTTATAAGCATCAGACAGCATGCACCATTTATCACACGACTGGCATGCAGCTAAAGTGTACTTGTATTTCTATATCTAGCTCCACCTCTTGCACAGACATTATATTTGCTGTCAATATTATGTACCTACACAACATGAACATACAGGTTTTGCAGGGGTATGTTTTCAGCTCTCAGCTCATGTGTGCTTACAAGCATCTGCCTAGAGCATTAGCGGCCCGCACTGGTGATCACAGCGAATGTGTTAAATGGTTGAAATACCTTGGTTACTGGTCGCACCTGCAACTTCTGTCGTGGTGAACATGATCAGGTTCTGATGTTGGATTAACCAATGCTGCCACAGTTGGAGAAATCTGATGTTTATGGTAGCACTTGGTGAATCGAAACTGTGCTTGCTTTGTCACCAGTGTTACAACCTTCACTTGGGGCCAACAATGTTTAGTGAACACAATTAATTTTTGTAACAGTAAAGTAAAATTGTCTGTTAGTCCACAAAGTCAATAGTTAACAGTTATTGTTGGTATATTCATGTGAGCCACAATATAAATTAATATGACATAGTCCTTGATTAAGTTGTATAAAAGCACTACTTAGCTGATAAACATGTGATTAGTAATGGAAGTTCCATGAAACCTTGCAATGTTGCAAACCAAAAATTCAGACGAAGTAGCACTGTCCACACAGTAAAAAGTCATAATGGTGGTAGTCTACATAGGGAGAGAAGTCAAATAAAAGAAATGGGGAAAGAAACTGCACCAGGTATCATTATATTGGCCAACTATGGAAGTTTATGTGACCAGGCTGTGATTTCAGGCGTGTTGGTGGACATAGGTGATGTTACACATATCAATACACCTGTGTCTTCCATTTCCATTTTTGGCACGGGTACTAAATTTTCTACCAACAGATGTTAAAAGAAATTTATTTGCATAGTTCTTTTTTTTTCAGTCTCATCACAGATGTGTGTTGGCTGGGTAATAAAATTTGTGTAATTGTAGTACATGGTAACTTAATTCTGTATATTTACGTGAAGGGATCTGCTCCATCAATCTATATATTACTGCTTACTTTGGGATAATAATTCATTCACCATTGCATTCAGTGCATTCCCCACAATTATTTATTACACACATTTAAAAGTAGTTAATTCCCATTGTAAGAAGGTATTTGTCATCTTATTTCTAGACAACTGATAACAGAAACCAGAAATATTCTCAATCTTCTGTATCACAAG
Source organism: Schistocerca gregaria (assembly GCF_023897955.1). NCBI lineage: Eukaryota > Metazoa > Arthropoda > Insecta > Orthoptera > Acrididae > Schistocerca > Schistocerca gregaria. Next base: position 641,623,016 of record NC_064921.1, read on the forward strand.
TTAATGCCATCACTGTACTTAATTGATAGATGCAGTGTGATTTTTTTGGAAAAAAGTTAAGTGGTATTCTGAGAAACCAGAAGGAAATACCAAATGTTTAAAAATTATTACTGTGAGAAATTGTAAATACTTTTGTGGCATACCTTAAAGTAAACAAATAATTCAGATTTATGTATAATACCTAGAATTCAGATTAAAAGAGGTACACTGCTGATTAATCTGGTTGTTTAAGCAAGTTCCAAACTGTCATAAAAATATCACTGACATATTCTCACTTTCACTCCTTACTTTTCATGTCTGTAGCCTGCGGTCTTCCTTTCAGAAACCAGCTCTTCACATGAAGAGTTGGGTTGAACAGTTGTAAAGCAGGTCCTGCTAGTTTGATGAACATCAAGTTGGTAACTGTCTTCAGGTGCAGTGATACTCTCTCGCATTCACTGGTGGATATCAATAGGCAGTTAACTGTGTTTATCAGAGGCAATAGAGAAGCTGGGCATTTCTTTTTTTTTCTTTCTTTTTTTTTCCTAGACACTCTCAGAAACCTCTGATTACTTTTCTTTTAGGAAATCTAAACCTTTATATGTTTTTAAATTTTATTCTTCAGCAGCAAAAGTTACTGCACAATTGTCAGGCCAGTAAGAAGAATCCAGTATTTTAGTGCATGGAGAAATATATTCATCCTTAAGTCAGTCTTTCGTTAACTTGCATAACCTTTCATAAAATAATGTTGAGTCATGGGAACTAGGCCAAGCAGTACTTTTCTTTTCATTTTCTTTCTGATGAGAAACCCCCCTTTAATTGTAATACTGTTCCTTTGCTTTTAAAGCATCATTATAATATGGACTACTGTTTACCTTTCTCTCTTCAAACACTCTGAGGTGTGTTTTCATTTTTTTGGTAGCAGTATGAACTGACACCATAGGTCTGCAGCTTTAAACTAAGATCAGGTAACTCCTGTGGCATGTCACACATTAGACCAAGAACCAAAATATAATCAATACTGGTGATTTTCTGTAGAAGACATGAAACTAGTGCCCCATAATTTCTCCAAACTACTGAGACTCTTCTAAAACTAGAGGCAACCCCCTCTGTTAATTTTAAGAATTTGGGTTTCAAATTTTTCTGCGTGTATTCTTAGTTCTTAGGCATTTTTGGTTGATGGTAGAGCTTATGCAGGAAAGATTTACAATGATTGATTACTGAAGGAAAAATTCTTTTATCACCAAACAGCTCTAGCTTATCGTTCCCACAGTGCCACTTTAAAACCTGTGCAAAAGCTTGTTTCAGCAATGCATCTGCAACTTTCTATTTTTCCCCAACATAACTGCCACATCATGAGTGGCAAAAGAAATGAGATTTTCATTTCAAACTCTTGGTGTAAATCTCATGTTTTTAAATTATTCATTGCAGCATTGAATACACGTTCATCCATCATGGATTCTATTTCAATCAAATGGAGGAAAATATAAAAGTTGATTTTGTCACATCAGGTGACATTGTTCGAATATAAATAATCAATGAAGACAATTGGCTGAATGTTGAACTTCCATCAAGCATTTGCTATGTGATTCATTTATATTTTTGATAATCCTGACTATGAATTCTCCAACATATGCTTCAATATGTTGACACATTGCAACCTGGAATGAGGAATTTCTGAACATCAAATTCCAACTCAAAATCATTCAAAAGTTGACCCTTTTTGGAAACTTTGTAGGCAGTTCTGAAAACATTAGGTGGTAATGACTTGTCATTCCCCAGTGCTTTAACGCAGACAGATTCAAAGATTTTTCACTTACTATAGATAATATTTTCAAACCAGCTTTATGGGCTGAACTTTCTTTGTGTTTAAAGATTTTCTTTTGAGATGTGTCATCTGGTTTGTTTTGCGTTCTCCAAAGCATAATGTTGAAATTGTTGACTAATGTTTGAAAATATTCATTTCTTTTTTACTTATTTACTGCCCCAATGACTCAAATTTCTTACAACTTCTACATCCCACTTTCTTGGTTTTTACTATCAACCACTCATTCTTACAGAACTATTCTTTCCATTCCATTGTCCAACAGTCAGAAAGATCGCAATCAACACTACTTAAAGAAGTAGGCACACATGTGAATGGTACATTTTCAGCACACGTGATTTCATTTCACTCTTTTCTTTACTTTGATCATCTCTGCCATTTTCATTGTCAGCCTAAATAACTCAGCTTGATGTTTACTGAAGCTGAGAAATACTGTGTAATCTTAGAATGTATTTTGACTCTGAACCTTTAATAGAATTGCACACTTTGCCTTAACTTCCTCAACACTGAATACGCAAGTGAACAAATAACTTAACAATATTACTGCATAACAATGAAAGCAGTGACTTCTCAAAATGTATTTCAAAATCTGACAGCATTTTTTCTATGGCTTTTAAACATTCATTGCAGAACAGTTTCAAGAATATATGCAGGTCGACATTCTAATTATGCTACAAACAGGCTGTGAGGTTGACTATGAAATACTAAAATGTAGACTTTCACGGCCTAGACTATGAGGTTACCTAAAAGAAATAACAATATACAATTTACAAATGTTCCAGATATAGATAAAATCTAATATCTTTACCTCCTTTTACTAATAAACATTAAAGTGGCTGCATCCCAGAGAGCACTCCCAGAAACTCAGCACTAGATAGATGCACTACAGCAACTCATTGCTTCACCATAGTGCGAATAGGTAGAAAACTCTGTGCTTGCGAATCGACAGTGCTTCTCTCAAATTTGCCAAAGGGAATGACATTGGCATTATTACAGCTCTGTGTCCACTGTAGAACATCACAGCTTATTTCCATTTTGTGCTTGTAATTTTGGTACAATAATTTCCAGCTCAAAATGCATGAATGCTGAGCACATTAATTTTAAACCAGATAGGTCACATTGCACAAATTTATTGAAGTATAATGTTCAAGGTGCCACATTGGTTGCATAATGAATTTGGAGTATGGTTAAAACAGTAACACATGTCAAACAGCTGTGGAATACTCGTAAGCTCTGAAGAATTAAAACAGAGTGTCAGATTGGGATTCAAATCCAGAACCTTCACCTTTACTGGGCAAATGCTGTACCAGCTGAGTGATCCTGTCACTTCTCACATGCAAATGTCAATGTTAAACTGAATATTAAAATAAATTTTTAAGTGAACTAAAAATAATGCAGGAAATTGTGGCTGGGCGACACTTAGGAAACAGTATGGACCCAGGTAACACACTAAAACCTTCTCCTAGCAGGTTAGGGAGAAAGACATTTCACAAATGCTTAAAAACTGTATCACGTTCATCTCATTGTACACTAATGATGAAGTAAATAAAATAGAAAGAAACTTCCCCATGGGAAAAATATATTAAAAACAAAGATTCCAAGACTTACCAAGCGGGAAAGCGCCGGCAGACAGGCACATGAACAAAACACACAAACACACACACAGAATTATGAGCTTTCGCAACTGGCAGTTGCTTCGTCAGGAAAGAGGGAAGGAGAGGGAAAAATGAAAGGATGTGGGTTTTAAGGGAGAGGGTAAGGAGTCATTCCAATCCCGGGAGCGGAAAGACTTCCCTTAGGGGAAAAAAAGGACAGGTGTACACTCGCACACACACACATATCCATCCGCACATACACAGACACAAGCACATGCAGTAGTAATTCTCTGTGACAAGTAGAACAGCCATCACAGTGCATTAGTATTGTTCATGTTTAGTGGTGTTGTTACCAGGTGTGATACGCTATCTAAGGAATGTGAACAGTGCCAGATGTTGATCAGTCATTGTGTAGGATACGGAGGTGCCCTGTACTCGTGTGAGACAACGTTATCAGCAGCTGACAGAGAGTTTTGAAGGAACTGCATCATGGTTCTCCACTGGCTGGTGGAATAATGTAGTTTCCAGATTCATATGATCTGTTGTTGGACTGAGTGGGAATGTGATGACCAGCAGACTTGCCATTAAAGTTCTGATCGACCACCATGAAGGTGGATCACCACAGTCTGCACATCATAAACCCTTCACATCTGTATCGGCCATCCAAGAACAGTTAACAAACTCCCTGCAACATTCTGTTTCACACTGCACAATTGATTTGAGACTAGCAGCAGTTGGACGAAGAAGTTAGCATCCCATCCATAGACTGCCATTAACATCACAATACAAATAGCTGCATTTGGAGTGGTGGCATGACTGGGAAGCATGGACTGCTCATGAATGGCATCATACTGCGTTCAGCAATGAATCACAGTTCTTCGCTATCCTTGATGACTCTCATCAGTAAGTACGGAATTGACCTGGGCAGTGGCTCTATTCTTCCATTGTTTTGAAAAGGTACAGTGACGTTAGACCTCACATAATATGTGGGGAGCCACCGGTTATGACTTCAGGTGATGGCTGGTAGTGATTAAGGAAATCTGATGGCACAAAAGTACATCACAGACGTCCTATTTCCTAATCTATTACCTTCAATGCTACAGTATCATGGTGCAATGATCATCCACACGACATGTCTCTATGAATTGTGTGTATGATGTTGCTGACCTCATATGCCCAGAAAGATTCTCAGACCAGTCCCCAATAGAACACAAAGGGGACCAGCTTGAACATCAACTACAACCTAGTGAAAGTCTCAAGGGTATGAATGTGAAATTACAACAGGTATGAGCCAGTTCACTTCAAGACAGAATGCAATAGCTCAATGAAACCCTTCCCACATGAATCAGTGCTTGCATCCAGGCCACTGGTGGTGCCACATCACACTGATGAATGGGTTCATATTGTCATGCTCTTTGTAAATTGATTCAATGCTGTAATCACTGAAATAATATCACATACTCTCTCAATCCTTGAAGTTTCATTCCAGTTACTTCTCCTCTTCTGGATACTTCAATTGTTTTGTCAGGCAGTATATTTGTTTGCTGGGTGCTTGTGTTGAGCAGATTTAAGATCAATTTCTCAGTGCAAATACATCCCATCTGCTCTAGTGCACTAAATATTGTATGTAATTCTGTGTTACATACAGTAATTCATTTTGTAAACAAATACTGATCATGAAACCACAGAGCAACCAAGAGTCCCCCCTTCTTAGACACATCTGTAAATACAGCTTATTAACTGCAGTGCTCATTAAAAATTTAATCTTCCTTCTGTGGCTCTACAGTTCATTGAGAACCTTGGCCTTTTTTCAGTTCATTGAGAACCTTGGCCTTTCCAACAACAATCCACCAGCTATCACAATTTTTCTTATCCTGTACATCCCATTTTTTTGCAGATCCTCCATGACCCAGTTTATCCATGTGATTATCAGCAACCTCATCTTCTTCAACCCCCTGGCTTTACATCTAATATTCTTTTAGTTACTTCTACATGCCACACTCATTTCAAACAGCTCATGACTTTGCTTCCTCCTTCATCTTCCTGTTTTACTGGTTGAGCCATCAATTCTTCAAAGTGCCTTTCTTTCAAAGACACCTAACATTCCAGTACCTTTTGATGCCTGTGACAAAGTTTCCAAGGTTTATTGTAAGCACATGTCTTAGAAGTGTTTCATAAATCATTAATTTGGTGATCACGTTAAGAGTAGTGCACTGGTTATCTCACTGGACTCACATTCAGGAGGGCAGCAGTTCAGATTTAAGTCCAATCATCCAAATTTATGTTTTCCTTGATTTACCTAAATTTCTTATGGCAAATGCTAGGATGGTTCCTTTGAAAGGGCTTTCCTCTACTATCCTTCCTTGTTACTCCATCTCTAATGAACTCATTGTCGACATGATGTTAAATGCTAATTTTCTTATTAAGGGCCTTCAGTAAAATAGTTTTTTAATGCAAAATAGGCTCTGTTGGCTGCTATTAATTTATGTTCAATTTCATAAGAGGTGCCATAAATCCCAGATATTTAAACTGCTCAACTGTCTCAAAAGTATAATTGCCCAAAGTTATTAAGGAAGGCATGTTCTTCTTGTGTGCTCTCCCACCAGCCATACATTTTGTTTTATGTTAGTTGGTATTCAGTCGCTTATTCCTATGGACCTGCTCAATGTCGTCTTCATTGCCTTCTGAGTTCTTGCAACTATAGCTATGTTATAAGCATAAATGAGTATCTGCACAGCTTTGTACAAGCTAATTCCTCTGCTCTACAGGTTTGCGTCCCTCATGATCTTCTCCTAGGCAATATTAAAAATGAGACTGCCAGTGCATTTCCCTGCCTTACACTATCTTATATATCTAGTGAATCTTACATCATTCGAATATTGCAGTGCCAGTGTTGTTTAGAAACATGATGCAGTGTTTCTTCAGGCATGAGTGCATACCTGAAGGAGCAAACACTGTGATGACTACAGCCATTACAAATTACAATACATGTATTTGCAGTTGCAAATATGGGCAACCGTGAACTGTAAATACGAATGACGACAATGAAAATTTGTACTGGAACAGGACTCAAACCCAGACTTTCCGCTTATCGTGAGTGATTTGCATACCATTAGGCTATCTGAGCACCTCATTCTTTGTTATTCTCAGGAAACTTCACAATTTTAAGGAGGTCTTAGTTCAGTCAAGTGTCTCCCTGTCAGTGTCATTTGCTGACTGGTAGTTGATAAAAAATAAGTTATGCGTTCCAAATGCAAATTCAACTGTCCTTGCTGAAATTTTGCTTAGGTTGAAGATATGGTCTACTGTTGGTTTCCCTGGAAGAAATTCACATTATCTCTGAACAGTTGGGAGGAGGTAGTCAGACAGTATGTTGGAGAATACTTCATAAACCACATTTCATAATTCCTTGATAGTTGTCACAGTCCAACATGTCTTCTTTCTTGTACACAGGGCATATAATACCTTCTCTTCACTTGTGGAGGCATTTCCTTTCCATCTCATAATGAAATGACCAGCTTTAGGAAAATCTGTTCTAATGCCTGTCACTTTTCTTGAACAGTTCTGTAGAAATATTATCACTTTCTGGTAATGTACTGTTCTTCTATTTCTTCAAAGCAGTTTCTGCAAGAGTTAGTGGGACAGGATTTTCATCTAAATCATCCTTGCACAACTATGGGATCTTTTGCTACTAGTATCACTCTGGAGTTGAAGAGTTTATAAAAATGTTACTGCTATCTTTCACAAATCTCTTTCACCTCACCTATGATTTCCCATGTTTCATCCTTTACCAAGCTAGTTTTTGTAGTGAAGGGTTTCCAGGAAATATTTATTTTTCTATAATATTTCCTCACTTCATTCTGATTTCTAAGAAGCTCCAATTCATTAATGTTTGCTTTCACACACTCTTATATTTTCTTTGATGAACCCTCTTTTCACTCCCCCTCATTTCTTTATCTACTTCCATCACTGCTCTGTACTATTTAATTGTAACTATCTTGTATATGTGTCATTCTTTTCCTCTGTTGTTGTCATTGCTCATGGACAATTTGTGAAAATTGCTTTCATGGGAGAGCAAGACACAGTTTGGTACACAAGTGGTTCTGGAATAGCAATGAATCTGCACACATAACAGACCATGAAGAATTGCTACCAGATGGCATTGGAAACTCACCAGCCTTGGCACAGACTGTAGTTAAACGCATGACAACTTCAGATCAGACATGACATCTAGAACTGCACCAAGTCTTTGCAAGTCAAGTAAATGGAAAATCTGTCTAACAGTGTTAAAATCAATTCACCCACTCTCTGTGGGCATCCTATCCTCCTAATTGTAAATTTCAGCTGACTAGTTGCTTTTGTAGGATGGGAAGAGCAACAAAAAACTGCAAAATTTTCCACAAATAGTAGTCATTGCACTGGGCTTCTTATCATGGTCATAATAATAATTAGGGCAATAGAATATAGGTGTATACTACTTAAAGAGACACCATTCTCCTGCTCAAATCTGTCAGAGAGCACTTTGCTGTAAATAAACACTGCAATAGGAAGAATTGTATGAGTGTAAATAGGCATCTACAGAAGCCCCATTCATGGATCTATCCAAGAAAATTGTGCTCCAAAGTAATACCACATACCTTACCTGTGTTGAAAAATATCATTCTGAAAAGCTGTTTCTGTGGGAAAGTGTGCCGCATGAGCACTTCCAGCAGGGTCAGGTTAACGCTGGTGGATCTGTGTCTACTGAACCCACACTGGTGTGGCAAAGGAGATTTAAGGTCTCTATGATGCAAACCAGATGATAGTTTTCTATATGCTCCAAGAGTACAATAATTTGTGGTATGTATTTCGTCAGTTCTTCAAAAAATCACAAATGTGTAATAGCCAGTAGAAACTCATCAAAAAATTGAAACTGGTATCTGGATACAAGGTAATTGAGCTGTTTTCCAACAGGCTACGACTGCAAATTATATGTTCAAAACATACATTTTTGAGAGATTATCCTTTGTGTACACCCAGAAAAAAGCAAAAATTGATGAACATGTAGAATTAAACCAAATACATCACAGCAGCTAAGTGGTTAAAACATAAGCATAAATCCGGACATCTGCTTAACAATGTACTTTAGTCACCATTGCTGTTATTGTTTAATGCTTTTCTTATGAGCCACACTTTATGTGCTAACCACCATTAAAGTGTGATTTTAGGCTTGATGAGAGAATCAGAGATGTGGAAAATTAATTTACTTCCCCAATTGGCATTACATGCTTACTAGAAGTCGGCTTAGTGAATTTCTGTACACTGTGTAAAATGTAAATTTGAAAGAAAGCTCAGGTGTTACTCTTTCTTCGTGCCCTCTATCACTACTGCCAATCTTCATGATCTACATTGTGTGGTGTGCCTGGTGCAAAGTATTTACATGAGTAATTTATGTGGTTGTTGTAAATGTTTCCTGTCACATTTGAACATTAAAGGCTTTAAAAAGTGCTACTGCAAAACCCTAGTTCTACTTCTGTGTGACATCTCTGTCACAGCACATCATCTGCACAAAAAGTATATTTTCAGCACTCCACAAAATGTTTTCACCCCCACCTGCAGTCCCATACTGAAGGGCCACTTGCACTCTTCAAACATACAGCAGGTGAGCTCATATAACATGCGTTAGTGTGGTATGGTGGCTGTGCTGACTGTTGGATGACTTGACAAGTCGCAAACCAATAAGAGTTCACTAGCTGGAAATGGGCGACACTTCCTCAATTATGACTGAGCATATTCTAAAGACTCAAAGTATTTGAATTTAAAAGATTGATGATTGATATTGTTTCTGAATACAGTACATTGGATATAGATACAAAAAGATAAAATTGAGTTATAAGTGCCACAAGAAAAGGTGGTGGGAGCATCCCATCATCACGTATTGGCTCTGTCCGCAACACTTTCCATCGACTGTCTTGTTTTTCCATTATCGCTGCAACTTAGCAGTGGTTGTATCATAATTGTGAACTGAAGCTAAATGTTGTTGCAAGCTGTGTTGGCACCACAGATCAGTGATTATGTCACCATTTCTTCTCTTACATCTCCCCTCTCCACAATGGTCTAAAATATTTCCTTAATTCTGCTACCACCCATGGTGCAAAACATCTGTCTTTTGAGCAGCTTATAACTTGTCCAGATACATCAAATGTCAATACGAAGAAAACAGGATGAAGTCAGGCGAGATGTCAAGTAAGAACTTAGAATCAAGGTAAACGTTAATAGGAAGATACGTAAAACTGAGAAATTTTTAGCATTGATCTTATGGGTTTTCCACAAGGGCTACAAATGTATGGTGTAGAAGTGCAAAAAACATAACATCAGAGAATGTAAAATTGAAGTTCCACTGTGTTAGCAATGGACCTAATGAAATGTAATACCTGTAGAATTTCTCTGGTCGAATTCCAGAACTCTGGGCCCTTACTCTTATGCCACTTTCAAATTAAAACAGTTCTCTCCTTTAGTTCATTCTGACGGAAAACACATCCTGGATATTAATGGACTGTACTTAATAGTTCTATACCCTTGGCTTCAATATCTGTTGTTAAACAGTGTGTGTTCACATTTTGTATAGGGCAGTTTAAAGCATATTTTTAATGTGCTGAACAGAAACCCACAATCTGCATTTTAAATTACAGAGAATCTGGCTTATATAATTCTTTTGAGATAATTTTAGTAGCGTGGCCATTGAATAAGCTCACCATAATTTATAAATAAATTGTTTACTTGAAATAATTTACTTACACACTTTTTAATTTTCCAGTTCCAGGAGGACCTCCAACTGACATACAATGTACTTCATTAACGTCCCACAGCATTTTAGTTTTGTGGTCAGCACCACTCCCCAATGAGATAAATGGGATTCTCTTGGGTTACCGGATAGTGTACCGTGCACTGTCTACTTGGGATGGTAAGTAACACCACTAAAACATGTACCTAGTTTAGTTTCTGCAGTTATGATTTTGTAATAAGCACTGATTTCTTTTTAACTTTTGCAGTATATGCTACCTGAATACTAATTTTAAAATAAGTTCAAATTATTAATACTTGATAGACCAACTTTTGCATGATTAGAATTGTTAGTAGATATTTCCCTATTCAGTTTTACACACAAAATCTTCCCAGTTATAGTAGTTCCATAATGTTTATCACCAAGTTACTCACATTACATATTGGTGTGAGGTGAAATTCTGAGAACACTCCAAAGCATATGGAGTTCCTCAAGGCTCAATCTTAGGTCCGCTATTGCTCTTCATATACAGGGTGTCCCATTTATCTTGACCACCTTAAATAAGTGTTTTTCAATATGCAAATTACAAAATGTTTCAAGCGAATGTTCTTTAGTCATTAGTGGGACACCAGTCAGCATGATTGCCTTCATTGTAGCTTTGTTTTTTACAAAGATATGAACAGCGGTATGACTTTTTTAAATGGCACCCTATACTTTTTATTCAGTAATTCATTGCCTCTCCTAAAGATCTATTCAGAAATGTATTACAGTGTACCATTCACTGAAATACAATATTATTAATTACTTAACTCTACACTGACTTTGAGCCCCAGATGACAAACTCATCGACTTGCTGGAGTTGTCAGAAAACAAATGAAAACCAAGTAAAAACATAACACAAAATTGACTTTGACTCTCCTGCACCATTGCTCAGGAGTAGAACATTCAAAGGTGCTCAAAGTGTTGACCCTGGTCACTGATACACTGGTGCACTCATTGAATGAAAGAAATATTTACTGCTTCCAGTGTTGCCTGCTGAAGAGAATTACAATCAAACACAATAGGTTCCTGTATGTCCTCTGGAGTTGTTCGAATGTCACAACAGACAACATCTTTAATGAATCCCCAAAGAAAAAAGTCCAGAGGATTTAAATCAGGAGACCTAGCAGGCCAAGTAACTGTTCCTTTTTAACCAATCCATCTGGCAAGATACCTCCAGTTAAGAACATGACGTGCATGCAAGGCATTATGAGCTGGACATCCATCATGTCAATACCACATAAGCATTCTGGTTCGTAGTGGCAGTTCATCCAGAAGAGGAGGAAGAATTCATCTGAGGAAGTTGGCATATGCTGTGCCATTTAGACTACCATTGATGAAATAAGGGCCAATAATTGTAGTACCAAGCATCCCACACCAGACGTTAACTCTTCATTGACTCTGATGTTCCACCTGTCTAGGCCATCCTAGGTTGTTGCTGGACCAATGATGCATGTTCCTTCTATTTACCCGTCCTTTGCTTGAGAAGGAACATTCGTCGGTAAATAGAACATTGGAGAAGTAGTTCGGGATGGCAAGGATTTGCTGCTATGCCCACTGACAGAACATCTACATCTACATCCATACTCTGCAAGCCACCTTACGGTGTGTGGCGGAGGGTACCTTGAGTACCTCTATCGGTTCGCCCTTCTATTCCAGTCTCGTATTGTTCGTGGAAAGAAGGATTATCGGTATGCTTCTGTGTGGGCTCTAAGCTCTCTGGTTTTAACCTCATGGTCTCTTCGCAAGATATATGTAGGAAGGAGCAATATACTGCTTGACTCTTCGGTGAAGGTATGTTCTCGAAACTTTAACAAAAGTCCGTACCAAGCTACTGAGCGTCTCATGATTCTGGAAATCGTTCACATGCAATTCTCGATGTAGGTGTACATGGTAAGGGTGGAACCAGTGACATGTAATGTACACTGGTTTTAGGAATGCCAATCTCATGTTCAATCTGTCGTGTGCTTACATGTCGATTCATAGCAACAGAAGCAAGAACAGTAACTTCAGCAGCTTCATCTGTGGCCATAGGTTTGTTTGATCAGTGTCGCAGAATATTTCAGAGATGTTGAAAGAATTAAACTGGCAGATTCTTAAGGATAGACAGAAACTATCCTGAGAAAGTCAAAGTTTCAAGAAGTGGCAAAAACGATGACTGTAGTAATATACTTCTACCCCATACATATTACTCCCATAGGGATCATAAGGACAAGATTAGACTAATTACAACACGCAAAGAGGCATTTAAACTGTCATTCTTATTGCACTCCATATGTGAGTGGAATGGAAATAAGCCCTAATAACTGGTACAGTGGGACATAAGGTCTGCAATGCACTTCACAGTTGCTTGCAGAGTGTAAATGCAAAAGTAGATATTTTTATTTCAAATATTGTATGTTTTGGGAAGTGTTCATCAATTCAAAATTTCTTATATTTTTTCGTAGTTGCCATGGTACTAGTAAATAAACAAATTCTTATAGTATTGAGAATGCAATCAGTAGTGGAAGCGTACTCTACAGTTCTTACTGGGCTAGTGTTTAGTGTGTACTGAATATTCTTCCCACACCAGGAACCGAATCAGCTATTTCCAAACACATCTGATGTATGGACTTGCAAATTCCGGTGCATCTGAATTGAGACATTTATAGTCCGAAAGATTTCTTAATAAACATTTACCGAACAACAAGACCTTCCAAAGAATATATCAATGTCTTGTGTAGGCAGAGTCTTTTGGAAAAAGGCAAATAGTGTTAGAACACCTAAGTTAAAAGACTGAGTACATTATCACACTCAGGACAATAATGGCAGCAGTACTAGAGAAATCAGAAACTGAGAATGTGAGTCATGTGATAGTGTGAAAAGTGTTACAAGAGTGCTCAGGATCAACACTTTCTGGCTGTTCACTGATGAAGCTAAGTTTACCAGGAATGGAGTGCAGAATTTTCACAACATTCTTGTATGGGCAGATGAGAACGCTTTAGTAGTTGTGGGAAAAAAGCATCAACAACAGTTTAGCAATATATGGGCAGGCATAATTGGGGACAGATTAAGTGGACCTTTCATTTTCTACTGGACAGTTAATTTTTAATGGAACATCTAATGTTTTGATGAAGAAATTTCACTACACTTATGTCAGGACATGTGGCTCATACGCTATACGACACCACCTCATTTTGCTTTTCAAGTAAGGACAATGTTAAAACAGTGTTTCCCAAAGATATAGATAGGTCAAGGGGCAGAAACATCTTGGCTTGCTTGATCTGCTGATTTCAATCCACTAGATTTTTATTTTGGGGAGCATTTGCAGATATACTGTATTCAAGACCTACAGCAAAATTTGACGTTCTTCACCAGATACAGCAGACACCTGGAATATAAGAATGAGTTCGACAATCCATGATATTGCGGTTAGGATCTTGTTTCAGAGCTAAACATTTTGAGCATTTCATTTAACCATCAGAAGACAATACTTGAAAAGAAAAAATACCACAGAATCAAACTGGAAATTAGAAACAAAAGGATAGAAGTGAAGCAAACATGTAGCAACAAAAAAATTATCTGTAACTAAGAAAATAGAGAACTGACAATATACTTCTTTGCAAGTCCTGTATCCATTCCTCAGAGATTTCCCAGATATTAGTTAATAACTCTCTGTACAAAAGTTTCAATTTTTTAACCACTTTCATTAAGGCAGTACAGTATGGCTTGTAATAAAAAATGAGGCCAGTCTTTTTATTGTGCCTATCTGCAACTCAGCATCTTTGCTGTATTGTGAGTAGCAATCTATCCTTTCCATAATACTGTCATTATTCCATCCAGGATTAACCACTGTTTGATTTTACCTCTTAACCTGTATTCATAAGATAGAGGTTACTTAAACCCACAGTTATTGATGGACATAGCTGATGTTCTGGTTGTAGCATTGGTTCTAATTTGTGTTATGATCAATGCAAAAAGCAACAGCTGTTTGTTAAATGCAGTAATCAAAGTGTAAATTTGTACACTACTGCTGTTTGGAACCAGGATGTAAAGCTTGTAAGTCATCCTTGAATCACAAGTAGCAACAATGAAATGTGGCTGCTACTTCATAACCAGGACTCTGAACAATTATTTAGAAGTTTTCATCCAGCCTCCATATTACCTTGCTGAAATTCAGTTAACTGCATTATGTGCACTGATACCAGTGGGACATGTTTACAGTTTTTGTTGACTTAACAGATTCTTCGAAACAGCAGAGCAACCTTCCATGCATTCATTTTTCACTAGGGTAATTAGTGGAGTCAAATAATTTACATGCATGCTACTTATCACTATTTAAAATGCCAAAGTTTAGCTGAATGAATCTGTTAATGGCGAAGACATTTTGCCAGGAATCTGCATAAGTTGCAGTAATGGACACATTCCTTACAGGAGACACATAACTTCACTTATTTTAAAAAGATTTATGGTCAATGACATACAAAATTACTCTACTTTGACTCCTAAACAATGTCTTCCACAATCATTTACATGCATTTCTGTTCCTTTTTTTCCAGACCTTCAAACAATGGAAGAACAAACATCAGAAAATAAAATTGAACTGCTGGACCTCATACCTTTCTGCAATTATAGTATAGAAGTGAAAGCCTACACTCGAAAAGGAGATGGTGCAGCAAGCAACCCAGTTTTCTGTCGAACACAAGAGGATGGTACATTGTTTTCAGCTATTTAACTATTCTGTCTTGTATTGCTATTTTGCAAATGAATTACTGTTTGAGACCTCCGTATTTTCTACGAGTCAATTCTATTTGAGCAAGTAACACTCATATTAACAAATATCACAAACAAAATTGTCATTTATTTAATATCATACATTCTCCTCCACAACTTATTCAGCAATTTCTCACTTTATTTAATTCAGTAAGTACTGTCTTTATATGTTATTTTATTGTAAAGTTGCTATGGACAATTTTTATAACGCCATACGAAACCAAAATCTAGTTTACATTATGACTAAGACAAAAAGACTTAATCAGCAAATGGTGTCAGCACATTTCTTATTGGGAACTTTGGACTACAAGGGCTTGTGGGGGGGGCTGGTAATGGAAAGTATGAATAGAATAAAAAATCTGCTTCAGTCAATAGTAACTTCTTACTATTACTAGAGTGTAATAAATAAGAAATTACTGGCAACAGATGTAGATTTTTTATTCTATTAATATGTTCCTCAGTGCAGGTGTTTGACTGATCATTTATTTAATACTGGTAAGTATACAATAAAGCAAACACATTTTGCTTGACTAACACCATTTTTCCATGTAACTGCTGTTTTCTTTTTTTGTTCATCTTCACTGTTGTGAATCTTTCTTGATAGAGATCCAAATGCATTATTCCTCAATAACTACATGTGAGTAGATGCAAATCCTGCAGAAATCATGGAAGCAAGGCATTAGGTTCACTTCATCATCAATGCATGTGCAGGAATTATGGATAACTATACACTATACCAAACAAATTAAAATTAAGAAGTGCTGCTTATCACTCACTTTTGCATGACAGATTATGCATATTAAAGGGGAAATAGAAAACCCTTGGTTTTATGCACAATGGGGTACAAACCTATTTTCCACATCTCTTTTTATGGTACCTAACCCTGAGTCTTTTTAATAAGTGCAGTATGTGCAGTGTGGCTACATGAACCTTTTTTTAAAAAAAAAATAAAATAAAATAAAAAAAAAACACCTGGTAATTCCAGGTTTTCCCTTGTAAGTATTACAGATTTCCAGGTGAATATATTTCTTTCTTTCTCATATCATCACTACAGAAATTAATAAGTGATTGTCCTCGCCTACAAGGGAAAGGAACTTATAGCATAAAATGTTTGGAGTGTTGTGTATGCCTATAGATTCGGAAAAACAGTACTGTTATAGGAGATTTAAAATGAAGCAGTTAAGAGGCCACTCACAACAAAACCAAAAATATTAAAGTAATAGAAATCTACTTAAAATTACTCAGGCTTATACAACATAATACAATTTTCTACAAATAAATAAATAAATAAATAAATCAAACACTTTAAATGTTATTTTCAATAACAAGTAATGTGTACTTACAATTTAAATGTTTCAGTTATGCTGGTCCCAAGGATTTCTTGTAACATTCAAGTCCCAACTCGAAACACATAAAATATCTATTTAGAAAGTTGGCAGAGGAGCAAACTTTTAAATTTTTCCTATAATTTCACTGTTTATGAAACAAATGCACTGTCATGAAGGCAGTTATCTAATTTTCCAAAGCCTTTATTTGTTCTTCAAGTGCAAACACTTCTCTTGTAGCACTTTCTAAGATTTTCAAACACTTTGATTCCGACTCTTTCACTTCCAAGTCTCTTTTTTTTTCCTTTTTTTTCTAAAATGCTCTGTTCCTCTGCAAGGTATTGTTTTTTGAGTTGATTATAATGTTCCACATAATGTGAGTGTACATTCCTTGTGCTGTGAATAAGAGATTTTGGAATATCTAAGTTTTCGATGTTGCCTGTATTGGACACAGCATCATATATTTGGCTATGTTTAACAACTGACTTCTGCGTCATGTTTTCAAAGAGGCATTCACCATTAATTGAAAAGCCCTTTTCAATGTTAGCATTTACATGGGAAAGACTAATTTCATGACAACCATCAAGTTTTGGTATTTATCATTAAGGATATCCCACTAGAAATAATCATCTCTTTTTTCAGAATTGTTGTGTCCTTTAAAAGAACTGATAGCGCGTGGTAGCGAGTCAGATTCTCAAATTCATGCCTTAAATTATCTGCTGCAGTTCCATTTGGGTGATTACTTTCTGTGAGAATACAAAGCAGCTTATCAAGATGTGTTTTTGCCAAACATGTTGGACACAACTGAACCTGGGTCAAGACATGTAACTGCAAGTGTTAGTGGGTAGTTGAAGGGTGACTTGTTATTAAGTTTCATGTCAAATGTTTGAAGACTTGTCTTACATTCTTGTCAAAACTTAAGAATATTGACAGTTCTTACAACTGAACTGGTTTTCTTTAATTCTTTGTGGGGATCAAAATTTAGAATTACGCTTTTTTGCCGGTGACAGTTTTTTTTTCTTCCTTGGTAGCAGCTAAGTTGATTCATGTGCTTTTTTAAAAATATCTCTGGCTTCATAAAATGTCCTAATACTACTTTTACTGTAGATACCAAAGCTGTGTGCAGAAATCGAGTTAACAGAACATCTGTCTGGAACATTTGGAAAGGTTCGATATCGCAGACTAATGCTTGAAAAAAGCAAGTTTGGCACACAGCAGTGGATTATTAATGAACATACTCACCAACACAAAATTTTGCTCTTTGGTTCATTCTTATCCTTCTTCACACTCTCAAGAAATGTCTTCATGTTTGGTGTTGTATCAACTGTTCTTTGAGCAAATGAGGAATTCTCCAGCCATCTAATACAACAAATTCTTTTTGGAAAAACATTGGAGCCTGAGTACTGAGTATAGTCTACTCTCCTGGTTGGGACATACTTGAAAAAAATTATACAAGGCTCTAAAAAATAATGCATTGTCCCAATGTGTTGCCTTGATTGCATCTTTGAAAGCATTATGCACATAATGAAGCTACCAATAACTAGCTGTTTCAACCCTGCTGAATGTGCATTATATTCTTTCAGAAACAGCCAATTCACATTTGGCCCATCCGTTGAAATCTGGAGAATCTTTCCCTTTGGTAAGTTTCTTGTCACATCAATGCAAAGAAGATAAAATGTCATAAGCTCTGGTATGACCAAGAAAACGGGAAGTAATTTATCTTGTTGTTATCCTTTTTTATCTTCATCCCAAAATCTTTTATTTACATCCATTTGTGTGCTTCCACAATTTTATTTATTCAGTGATTCGTCAAAACCAAGAACAGTATAACTGGCTTTCATCAGCAACCCGAGTGACTTTTGATTAAAATAAGGCACAATTCCAAATATAAAAACATATCTTATCTTACCTTGCTTAAGTTGCATCTTGTTAGTTATAGCACTAACTTTACATATTCTTGAGATTACAGCAACATCCTTTTCAATCTCCTGAAGTGACTTGAGTGTCATAATTGTTTCAACACACCAGAGAATTTCTGGCATCATTACACCTTCTTTTAATAAAAATTCCACAAGTTCGCTTGGAAGATTTACTGTTGAAGGTAGCAGAGATACTTTATTCTGAAGACGATGATACTGAAGTATGTGACTCAGAATTAGTAGATGATAGAATAGCAGTTGACATTTTTGGCTGAAAAAAACACTTCAAGGGGACACGATGTTCTCTTACTTAGAGCAAGATTTGTATGCTTTTCCCTGTCATGCAGATAAAATGTGCCTGACACTCTGTATTACTTAAAAGTATTTGGCTACGGCAGTAACTACACTAAAGTAGGTTCATGCCAGTCCTGTAAATTTGTGTGACTTTTCCAAATACCTTCATAAAATGTCTTGAAATTAGACACTGTAGCACTATTAATTGTAAAAGAAGAATAAAATGCCTGCATCATTCTAAGACACACACACACACACACACACACACACACACCATTCTCGTGTTTACACACACTGTCACAGGGAACATATTACTGATCGAAACATGTTTCCTGCAGCATTTCATGACATGCTTCCAACTTTGTTTCTGGTTTCTTTCTACGCTGGTGGCAATGATTTCTTGCAATGTATTCCCATCGTCTGCAACACTATTTATCATATAGTTTTCGTATTGTCTCCTATGTTTTGTCTATTGATGAAGAAACTGTAATGATACATGTTAGTGAACTATTAATACTCTAAGAAAGTTCATGGAAACAAAGTAAAAGGTCTTCTTGTTGTTGATGGACAAAAACATACTAGAGAACAACTGGCAGTAATAACTTGCTATAGCAGCTCAATATCTGAAGATGGCTCTGGTTTTTGCAAGTTCACTTGGATGTCATCCACCAATTTTGAATTCCAAATAGTACCTGAAATTAGAGGGGCATTGGTGGAAGTCCTCAAGGTTTGTGTAACAATAATTAAATGAGAAACATCATTAAATATGCATTATTATCCGATCTTTATTCAGTTGGTTTGATTCTGCATAAATAATCAAAAATTACTTCCTCACGAGTGTTGTTCTTTTCTGGTATGCTTATGGATGTGACAGAAGAGTGATCATAGCAGCAATTCTCTGCAGAATGCCCTTTTTGAGCTGTTCTTTTACTGCTTGCTTCAAGCATTCATCAAGCAGATCTCAGCCTGGTGCCTACCGAGATATGTAACAATTTGATGGTCATCTGCATTGACCACTCCATTTAAAAACTTTTTTTTTAAAAAACTCACTACAACAAGCAAAATTTAACACAATTTGGCTCTGTGCACCAGACACATTGCAATATGTAAACATGCACTAGTGCTTTGCAGCGATGAGTCAGTAACATGTATTGTCCGCCTAAAAAACTGTTTGCTTCGATCCCATTGCTACGGATGTTTGTTTCCACATTTCAAAACAGGTTTCAAAATGGTGTCCACAAGCAGCAACCAGAAATATATTTTGAAAACACATTTCAGGCTCAGTGAATATGCACCTTCAGAACTCATAATGACCTTGAACCCTATTTATTGCTTTTTCATTAATGCAGAACAGTAACTATCTTTCTTAACATCAACAACTTAAACAAACTGTTCCAAAAACATACACATTTAACCACAAGCAGAGAACATAATAGAGGGTAATTAACTAAATACTGAGAAAAAAGAAAAGAAAAAATGTAAAATAAGATCAAATCAGCGTGAATGAGATTTAAATATGTGTGCTGAGATATCAATGTGAATGTAGAGCTACCTAGTTTCGTGTTTACATACAGTAACCTACTTTATCAGTTTTAGTTTATATGAGACACATAACACATTTTATGTTGACTTCAGATCATATGTTGAAAAAGCATATTTGGTAAGGTTGGCTGTGGAAACACCTTGTAAACATGTAATATTGATTGATTTTTATTTGGTCCCTTTTGATTACATTTTGTATAAAGTGTGTACTTGTAATATAAGACAAGTCAATTTAAACCTACTTTCTTGCAATATTTAACCTATTTATTACAATTTAATACATCAAAGTGGTAATGCTTATATAATGTTGCTTGTGTTTTTCACTCATTTTTTAGGTCCTGGAAATTATTTACATACTACATTATACTCGTACTTACATTTTTCTCTCAGTATTCATGTTCTCAGGTTATTTACATATCATAATATGTCCAATTAGTTACAGCACTTCTATATCAGTAATAGTAACATTGTTCATTCATTGGTACATACACTCTACTAAACTATAAAATTCTTTTTCCATTAAATAATCATTTAAAAGTTTTTGGAATGTCTTTTTACTCACATTGTCCTGTAAACTTTTTGGAAGGCACTTCATGAGTCTGACACCCAAGTGTCGAGGACCTTTTTCAGCAACTCTCAGTCGTTGTTGTATAGTTCTCAGCTGGCCTTTATTTCTTGTTTCTTATGTATGAACGTCTGCATTTCTTTCTAGTACTGCATATCCTTTTATTAATGATATTATTGTTTTGCAAATGTATAGAGATGGAAATGTCAGTATTTTTAGACTATGGAAGACAGTTCTGCACGAGTCTCTTTGTTTCTTGTGTAAGAGGGTCCTAACAGCTTTCTTTTGCAATGTAAATATTCTTTTTGTACTTTTGCTGCTAGAATTTCCACAAACAGTAATTCCATGTTGTAGGTACGGCTCAAATAGAGCACGGTACACTGTACATAGAAGCTCTTTGTTGGCATAAAGTGCAAGATGATTCACAACAAATATTGCAGTGCTTAATTTACAGAAAACATTATCCACATGTTGACTCCACTGGAGCTTACTGTCAACTGCAACCCCCAAAAATTTACTAGTGTTATCTTCTTTCAGTCTTGTTTCATCTATGAATATATCTATGTGTTCTTCCTTTTCTCTACTTGTAAACACCATGAACACTGTCTTTTTTAGATTTAAAATTCATCTAGTTTCTGTTTCCACATACTGCTCTCTGCTGCTGATGTATGATTTTATCCACTTGGCTGCATGTCAACAAAAACCAAAGCTTTCAAGTTTTTAATAAGTGAAATGTTGTACTGAAAACACTATTTTTACGTCAATTTTTTTACTGGAGCATATTAACTTCTAAGAAAACATTTATTTAACAATACACTTGTTGCAATGCTGCAATGCAAGTCTCTGTTCCCTTTGATTGGACATTGGTGTCAACATTGGCCAATATTTATGATATGATGCTGACACATTCGAGACAACTTTCAGTTTAACTCATATGCAGCCAAAATAAACATATATGATGCATCGATTGTGGCCAGTGCATTTGTGGTTCTGAGTGTTAATAATTATACTGTGTCACTGAAAAACAAAAAGAAGGAAAACATATAAAAGAAGATGGTGGGCTGTAAGACTTCACATTTTGAAATCAGTAAGTTTTAAATAAGGTATAAAATTGAACACAAATACACCCATAAATGTATTTCTTTCTGGTAAAGTTCAATTAACTCAAGCACTCCACTATTCCTGAAAAGGTGGTATGAAGAATTCTGCCTGGAAGTACAAGTGACATACAGCCAACCTCAGGTTTCGAAACAAGAGGCAAAACTACATAGTGACAATGTGTGGTCACCATATCGATACTAGCTACAACACCCTTTGATGTTTGGTTGAAATACTGATAATAAATGAAGCTGTACAAAGATTGTGGCCAATATTCATATAAGTATAGCTTTGAAAGATTAGGTATTTTAAAATTTGTGGTTTATAAAGCTTGATAAAATTAAATTACAATGCTAAGTTAAAAACACTGAATTCTCGGGATTTTATGAAGTTCCTGAAATCCCCTGAGATTTCCCTGATTTTTTTCTGGTAAAATGTAATTCCCAGAGAGTTCCAGGTTTTTCAGAAGAATTTCCACCCTGATTTGTATACCATGCACATGATCTAAAAATAGTCATGTGTGTCTGCACAGGCTCATGATTCTTTGGGAAGAAGGACTGAAGGATGTGTAAAAATTAGTGGAAACCACATTGAACATCTCCTGTATTGTCAACAAAACAAATGGCTATCATGGGATAGAATGTCTCATAACACAACAAGAATTTGTTTTTGGACTTATTTTTATTGGGCCTTCACTACGATCTTTTGTGTATATGTGTGGTACTGCGCAGTAAACATTCAATTGGAAATATGTATTTAGGGCACTTACAGCATTTCATATATCTTTACTAATTATGTAACAGAAGTAAATTTATTACAACTGAAAAGTATTTTAAACATAATAATTCTACTACATTTTGTAGTTTCTGGATGTACTTATAAGTAGTTCTAAACAGTTGAATAGAATAAAAGAGACACGCTATAATGTCATGCCATATACCAGTAAGTAAATAGCCTACACTATTTTCAGCTGTGGAACATTCTGTTGCCAAAGTTTTCCTTTTGAATCTGTTCTCGAGAATTTAAGTTCTGGGTTATCCAGATCAACAGTAAGTGCCACTCATTTGCAGTTGCTGCCACTATCTTTCCAGTGTTGAAATCGAATTCCACATTCCATCTGCTGTTGTTGTTGCTGTGGTCTTCAGTCCAGAGAATGGTTTGATGTAGCCCTCCACATTACTCTATTCTGCACAAGCTTCTTCATCTCCAAGCAACTACTACAACCTACATCCTTCTGAATCTGCTTAGCGGCCAAAGTGGCCGAGCGGTTCTAGGCGCCAAGTCTGGAACCGCGCGACCGCTATGGTCGCAGGTTCAAATCCTGCCTCGGGCATGGATGTGTGTGATGTCCCTTAGGTTAGTTAGGTTTCAGCAGTTCTAAGTTCTAGGGGACTGATGACCTCAGAAGTTAAGTCCCATAGTGCTCAGAGCCATTTGAATCTGCTTAGTGTATTCATTCTTGGTCTCCTCTATAGTTTTTACCCACCACACTGCCGTCCAGCACTAAATTTGTGGTGTCACTGCCATATACCACACTTGCTAGGTGGTAGCCTTTAAATCGGCCGCGGTCTGGTAGTATACGTCGGACATGCGTGTTGCCACTATCAGTGATTGCAGACCAAGTGCCGCCACACGGCAGGTCTAGAGAGACTTCCTAGCACTCGCCCCAGTTGTACACCCGACTTAGCTAGCAATGGTTCACTGACAAAATACGCTCTCATTTGCCGAGACGATAGTTAGCATAGCTACATTGTTTGCTACGACCTACCAGTTACTATTGATAGTGTTATCTATGTACCGTCAAAACCGACGTTCGTCATTAATGGATTAAAGTTAAGTATTCCACCAGCTATGTCCGTTTTTCTAAATTCTAATTTCCTTGTCCTGTTCCAGACCTCACGCCAGCCTGCGTGAGCTAAATCCTCTAGTAACACGGAGTTGGCTCTCCTGCCAACCACACCAAAATTGGTGATCCCTTGATGCCTCCTCAGAACATGTCCTACCAACTGACCCCTTCTTCTAGTGAAGTTTGTGACCTTCACCTGCTTTATTATCTCATTGATAGTCTTCGGTGTTGGCATACTGTGTTGTTATACTAATTGAAAAATGGGGGGTGGAAGTTCAACACTGATTACTGTAAATGATGTAGCCAGCAGTTGCATAGTTGCATTTCATAGTTCTTTACTGTAACTGTTCACAACCCCTCCCCCCCCCCCCCCCCCCCAATATTACACAGTTATATGGACAATTAACCATTGGCAAATTTTGATAAGCAGGCAAACATCGGCATACTGCTACAACAGTTTACTGTTGAATATCTATGAACAGTAAAATCCAAACCACACAGTTCACAGTTCTTGAAGAATAATACAGTACGTATTGAACAGACACTGTCATTCTTTTAACACATAGCCTATTTGTGTTACATTATTTCACAGTTAAGTTGATGTATTGTTGTTGATTTAACCAATATGGGTTCCTCATGTGAATATCAGCTACGGGCTGACTGTCTTGGGACCAAAACTGGGCCTTTATATATCATAATAATAATAGGTACTGAAACTATACATTGTTTGATGTTTAATTTACAGAAATTACAATCAAAACATCAGTCATTAAATTAACTGAATACATTGACAAATTAGTTCTTTTTCAGTTTCTTCTACCACGAGGGTTAGGCCGAATTATTTGTTTAAATGATGAAATTAACAGATATAGTTATACAAACAATACTTTCGACAAAACTGGTAATTAATTTGGAATTAATTAAGGGCTGGCTTTGCTATTACGTTTTCAAATAGGGCCAAATAAATACTTAAAGAATGCCAGTGTTTCATCTTCCAAATGTTTACAATTAGTACAGTATTCATAAGTCAACAATAGAATTTAAGTCATGGAACAATTAATGATTTCACTCTTTAATGAAAGATATTAATTAGGAATAGTCCAAATAAATCATGAAATTAATTACACAAAACTAAGCACGAAATTAGATATAGTGCTATATTCTCTAAAACTGAGGGCTAACCTTTGTCTCTTATGAATATGCAGATTATACTGCTGTATGTTAATGATAATTACTCAAAAATAAAAAATAAAATGGATTTAAGGAGTCAGGTGGGAAAACAAGAGAGGAAGTAAAATGATCCCAGCCTGCTTCATCACAAGTTGTGCCACAAATTCCTCTCTCCCCAATTCTATTCAGTACCTCCTCATTAGTTATGCAAACTACCCATCTAATCTTCAGCATTCTTCTGTAGCACCACATCTTGAACGCTTCTATTCTCTTCTTGTCTAAACTAGTTATCATTCATGTTTTACTTCCACACATGGCTACACTCCGTACAAATACTTTCTGAAATGACTTTCTGACATTTAAATCTATACTCAATGTTAACAAATTTCTCTTCAGAAAAGCTTTCCTTTCCATTGCCAATCTAAATTTTATATCCTTTCTACTTCAACCATCATCAGTTATTTTGCTCCCCAAATAGCAAAACTCATTTACTACTTTACCTGTCTCATTTCCTAATCTAACTCCCTCAGTAACACCTGATTTAATTACACTACATTCCATTATCCTTGTTTTGCTTTTGTTGATTTTCACCTCATATCCTCCTTTCACGACAACTGCTCTTCCAGATCTTTTGCTGTCTTTGACTGAATTACAACTTCTTCGGCAAACTGCAAAGTTTTTATTTCTTCTCCATGGATTTTAATTCCAACTCCAAATTTTTCTTTTGTTTCCTTTACTGCTTGCTCAATATACAGATTGAATAACATTTTGGGGTAGGCTACAATCCCGTCTCACTCCCTTTCCAACCACTGCTTCCCTTTCACGGCCCTTGACTCTTATAACTGCCATCTAGTTTCTGTACAAACTGTAAATACCGTACTGTTCCCTGTATTTAACCCCTGCCACCTAAAGAATTTGAGAGTATTCCAGTCAACATAGTCAAAAACCTTCTGTAAGTCTACAAGTGCTAGAAACATGGGTTTACCTTTCCATAATCTATCTTCTAAGATAAGTCGTAAGGTCAGTATTGCCTCACGAGTTCCAATATTTCTACAGAATCCAAACTGATCCTCCCCGATGTCGGCTTCTACTAGTTTTTCCATTTGCCTCTAAACAATTCGTGATAGTACTTTGCAACCATGACATTCCACCTATGAAGTCCTAAATACAGCTTTCTACCTTACTGACAAAAAATGTATGTCGTTGTTCACAAGTTTGTTACTGGATTAACTTTTTACATTTTATATTATAGCTTATTTCCAAGCACTATGTGTGCGCATGCGTGCCTGCCC
Organism: Schistocerca gregaria; assembly: GCF_023897955.1. Lineage (NCBI taxonomy): Eukaryota > Metazoa > Arthropoda > Insecta > Orthoptera > Acrididae > Schistocerca > Schistocerca gregaria. The sequence continues at coordinate 641,649,020 of NC_064921.1, forward strand.
ACAAACACACACACACACACACACACACACACACACACACACACACACACACACACACACACACACACACCGAGAGAGAGAGCTGAATTCTGGTGTCTTCCTAGTGATGTGCACAGCTATTTATTTTATCTTTATGATCTGCTGATTGAAATTATATGGTCTTTTTATGTTGTAGAACAAAAGAAAGCAAAACTGGAAAGTGCTGACACTTTTCAAATACACTCATCAATAAAAGTTTTGCATTACCTTAGTTCTGAGAGTGCCGGAACCTGTACAGAAAATTGAAACAGAGATCAACATAAACATTATTTCCATGGTTTTTATTGCACATGAAAAACACACATTGCATTTTATACCACCATACAGCTAGACCTCCAGAGGTGGTGGTCCAGAATGCTGTACACACCGGTACCTCTAATACCCAGTAGTGCATCCTCTTGCACTGATGTATGCTTGCATTTGTTGTGGCATACTATACACAAGTTCATCAAGGCACTGTGGTCCAGACTGTCCCACTCCTCAACAGCGGTTTGGTGTAGATTCCTCAGAGTGGTTGATGGGTTACGTTGTCCATAAACAGCCCTTTTCAGTCTATCCCAGGCATGATCAATAGGATTCATGTCTGGAGAACATGACATGGGCGATGTCATTATCCTGAAGGAAGTAATTCACAAGATGGGCACAATGGGGGTGAGAACTGTCGTCCATGAAGACGAATGCCTTGCCAATATACTCCTGATTTGGTTGCACTATCGGTCAGAGGATGGCATTCACGTATCATACAGCCGTTACGGCATCTTCCATGACCACCAGTGGCGTACATTAGCCACACATAATGCCACCCCGAAACAGCAGGGAATCTCCACCTTGCTGCACTCGATGGACAGTGTGCCTAAGGCTTTCAGCCTGTATGGGTTGCCTCCAAACACGTCTCTTACGATTGTCTGGTTGAAGGCACACGCGGCATGCATTAGCGAAGAGATCGTGATGCCAATCCTGAGTGGTCCATTCGGCATTTTGCTGGCCCCATCTGTACCATGCTGCATGATGTCATGCTTGCAAAGATGGACCTTGCCATGTACGTTGGGAGTGAAGTTGCGCATCATGCAGCCTATTGCACACGGTTTGAGTCATAAAACAATGTCCTGTGGCTGGACGAAAAGCATTACTCAACACAGTGGCATAGCAATCAGGGTTCTTCCAAGCCATAATCCGTAGGTAGTGGGTGTCCACTGCAATAGCAGCCCTTGGGTAGCCTGTGTGAGGCATGTCGTCAACAGTTCCTGTCTCTCTGAATCTCCTCCATGTCTGAACAACTTCACTTTGATTCACTCCAAGATGCCTTGTTGAGAGCCCTCCCTGGTACAAAGTACCATGATTAAACCACGTTATTGACCATTTAGGCATGGTTGAACTACAGAGAACACGAGCTGTGTACATCCTTCCTGGTGTAATGACTGGAAATGATTGGCTGTTGGACCCCCTCTGTCTCACAGGCGCTGCCGATGCATGGTTGTTTGCATCTTTGGATGGTTTTAGTGACATCTCTGAACAGTCAAAGGGACTGTGTCTGTGATACAGTATCCACAGTTGACACCTATCTTTAGGAGTTCTGGGAACCGGGGTGATGCAAAACTTTTCTTGGTGTGTGTATAATATTTTAAAAAATTTCGTGAATTAAATTAATTTGCATTTTTTTTCATAACCAGTCACACATAAATGTTTGTTTTATGATATTTAGACTTACAGTGTAATTTATTCCAGTTCCAACTGAACCAGAAGATATAAAGGCACTAATAATGGATTCCAGAACAATTCTTCTTTCCTGGAAGCCTCCCAGATATCCTAATGGAAGAATCAGAAAATACAAGGTGTACGTGAAGTCACTGGATGGTGTCAGCCTGGTCTGTATTGCATGTTATCCGCTAAATTACGAACATTATTAAACAAACTGGTCTCAGTTAACATTTGTAATGAATGCCTTACCAACACTTATTTCTTCTTTATGTTCAGACAAGTTCCTCTTTGAAATTATGTTGCTGCTCCTTACTTCAGTGAAGTAAATAATTACATATATTTAGCTATACAAACTGTAATTCCTTCTAAGCTTAGATAAATATTTCTGTTGTATGGGAATGACAGTCCTCTTTTAGTTACTAAATGTCATATAAAATTACTTCATCTTTTTCTCCTTTCTGTTTGTTGTACAGGAAAGAGATCAATATGATTTGCCCTCAGAACAGACCTATTATAGTATTAGCCACTTGGTTGCACATCACAGATATGAGTTCTGGGTGACTGCCAGTACTATTGTTGGTGAAGGAAGTTCATCAAGGCATGTTGTGCAGTCAGCAGTTAACCATGTCCCTGCTCGTATTGCCTCATTTGGTGGACATGTCATAACTGTCTGGAAAGAAGAGCTCAAGTTGCCATGCATAACAGTTGGACAACCAAATCCACACATTCAGTGGAAGAAAAAGTAATAAATCTTCAACAGTTTTACATCAAATCATATATTCACCATTAAGGTGAAATAAAATTAGATATACAGCCATGTAATAATGCAGAGGTCTCATATTTTGACAGTGCCAAAAGAATCCACGAGGACAACCATTTGCAAGTAAATTCTGAAGGCACACTTCATATAGCCTCCGTACAAATTACGGATGCTGGGAATTATTCATGTTCAGCTGAAAATATTTTTGGGAAAGAAGAAATCCAGTATATTGTTTCGGTGCAAGGTAAGTTAACAATATGGACAGTCAACATGGCATAATGCAATATTCTCATAATGCATTATAAACAAGACTGAGAGCTGGGTGACAATAATGTTTTAAAATTTTTATATGAAGAACATATGAATCACGGCAAGAATGATTGCTTACCTGCCTCTGTGCATGCTGTGATTGATCTAATCTCATCTTTGTGACCCTCCTCTAAGTGTTATATAGTGTGTTGTAATATGCTCCAAGACTAATCACTTAAGGTTAGTTCTACAACCTTTCTAATTAAGTTTTCATGGGATAGTTTGGATCTCTCTTCAAGCATCTTCTTAACACTCTCCCAAGGGTTGAATGAAACTATGACCATCCTTGCAGCCCGTCTTTGTACCTGTTCAACATCCCCTGTTAGTCCTAATTGGCATGGGCCCCACACTTAAGTATTATGCTAGGATGTGTAGCATGAGTGTTTTATATGTAGTCTCCTTTCTAGGTTGAGTGCATTTCTCTAGTATTCTTCCAATGAACAGCAGTGTGCCACCTGCTTTACCTACAACTGAGATAACATGAACATTCCATCTCATATCCTAGTTAATTGTTGAACCAATGTGTTTGTACGAGTTGACCAATTCAGCTGTAACTCACTGATGTTAAAGTCATAGGATATTACATGTTTTCATTTTGTGAAGTACACAGCCTTATATTTCTGAATATTTAAATCAAGTTGCCAATCTTTGCATATCTTGAAATCTTATCAAGATCAGAGTGAATGTTTGTGCAGCTTCTTTCAGACAGTACTTCATTGTAGTTAACTGCATCATCTGTTAAAAGTCTGAGGTTATTATTAATACTGTCTGCAAGGTACTTAATATACTACATGAATAGCTAGGCTCCAACAAGCTTCCCTGTGGCACACATGAAGTTACTTTACATCTGTTGATGACTCTCCATCTAAGATAACTTGCTGTGTCCTACCTACCAAAAAATCCTGAATCCGGTTACAGATTTAACTTAGTATCATTTATGATCATACTTTTGATGATAAGCTTAGTCAAATGCCTACCAGACATCTGCATCCACCTGTTTGCCTCTATCCATGGCTTTCACGATATCTTGTGAGAAAAGTGCAAGGTAGGTTTTGCATTATAAACATTTTTTGAATCCCTGTTATTTGGCATGGATGAAGGCATTCTATTCAAGATGTCACATTAAATTTGAGCTCAGATTATGTTCTAAGAGTCTACAACAAATACACATCAAGGATATTGGATGAATTAGGCATGGTTTTTGTGTCAGGAATCTATAGTAGATTATAGCTAAATGATGGGTTAACTCAACCATAGTTTTAGTATAGAATCTTTGATAGAGATGCCATCAAGCACTGGTGCTTCATTTAGATTTAACGATTTCAGCTGTTTCTCAGTGCCATTGGCACTAGTATCTGTTTTACTCATCTTTTGTGTAGTATGAGGATGAAACTGGGGTAATACTCCTAGATTTTCATTTGTAAAGGAACATTTGAAAATGGAGTTAAGCATTTTCACTTTTGCTGAGCAACAGAACACTATCACTGGTGCCACAAACAGCCTTTACATATGAGAAGAATTTCTTTGGATTTAGTGAAAAATCATTTGACAATATTCTGATACAGTAATCACTGACGGTTTCACATATTGCTCTCTTGACAGTTAAATGTGTTTCATTCAACATCTCTCCATCTATATGCCTTTGCTTTGTTTTACATCAATCATGCAGTAGGCTCTGTTTCTTTAACAGTTTCTTTACTTTGATTGTATACCATGGAGGGTTCCTCTCACCATGAACTGCTGTATTGGCGACATATATTATGCTGCAATATATTTTTTTTTTTTAAACTTGAGCTGTACTCCCTCTTCATGCTCCTGTCCTAGCTAAAAGTTTCAAGTTTCTCATGTGGAATGAGAACACTACTTCTTTATCTAATTTACTGAACATATATCCTAAATCTTTCTGCTTGTTTCAGTTGCCCTTTGTACTTTTGTAGTCATGATTGCTACTACTCCCTCATGGTTACTGATACCAGTTTGAATGAGGACATCTTCAAAGAGATCAGGTATTTTTACTGCCATCAGATCTAAAATATTTTCATCATGAGTGGAATTCCAAAGCATCTGTCCTAGGTACTTTTCAGATAAAGCATTTACTAATGTTTCACAGAATGTCTTGTACCATCCACCACTAACAAAACTGTAAGTATCCGAATTGATTGTAAGATGATTAAAGTCTCCTCCGATGACTACAGTATGACTGTGGAATTTACATGTTACTGAAAAGAGGTTCTCTCTAAAGTTTTTGGTTACATCATAAAGTTAGTCCGGTTGTCGATAGAAGGCTCTAAATATAATTTTATGACCACCTCTGATAATGAAACTTGCTGAAACCATCTTGCATGAAGCTTCAATTTCTGTCTCAGCACATTCGACATTCCTGTCTGTTGCAACAAATACACCACCTCCATTCCCCATTAGCCTATCCTATCAATATATGCTTATATATTCTACAAAAATATCACTATTGCCAACTATGGATTTTAACCAGTTTTCTGTACCTAGTATTTTGTGAGCTTCACTGTTTTACAGGAGTGTTTCAAACTATGGCGCTTTATTGGGAATGCTTCGACAGTTAACCACTAGGATTTTACACTGATACTTCCAGGTCTCCTGCAGCCATAGTTTTCTAGACTGAATGAAGAGTTGCCTGTTCCAACAAGTTCTTGTTTGCACCCTACACAGTCACCTGGGCAGCAACTTCTGATGTGTAGTGCACATCTGATCCATTTATGGGGACTCTACAGTTCTCAAAAATATGGCACAAGTCGAGGAAGTCATGTACCAGCTTGCCTTGGGATTTTCTCAGTCTCAGTTTCAGGCATTTCATTCAATTCAGAACGAGGAGGCTAGAACCTAGTCTAGGGACTATGCTACCAATTGTGTGCCTCACTGAAACTCCATGAACAAGGCTGGCATTCTCTGCCAGTCACTGGAATGATCCAAGTATGACTTTGGAATCCAAGGCATTACTTGCCTCAATATACGACACAATCTGCATGTGATTACACACTGTTCCCTCAATGGTCAGCTTCCCCTGGTAGGCGAGTGGTGAGCGTGACGGATTGTCATACCTAATAGCCCAGGTTCAATTCCCAGCTGGGTCAGGGATTTTCTCAGCTTAGGGACTGGGTGTTGCGTTGTGCTTATCATCATCATTTCATCCCCATCGACACGCAAGTCACCAGAGCTGTCTCTTCAAATGTTGAATGAGGCCCAGGCACACACACTGAGAGCACATGGTGTTGATTCCATTCCCTTGCTGCCATTCCCTTAATGGGTACCACTATTAACTGCATGTTTCAACTGCTGATGATTAATAAACCCTTACCCTTTCCTATTTGCCTGCCCTTGACATGGTATTCATCATGTTTCCCAGCAGATGATGTGAGACTCAATGACTCATTTCTTGTTTCAGTGTTTCATCAGTATGTAAGATATTACTCATATTGCTGTCATGTCCAGATACTGTAACAATTAGTTGGTGTATCACAAATTTTGCAAAAAAGTATTTTTATACGCTAAAGAAATGACTTACAAGAAAGATCTTTCCATTATGTGAGAACTATATTAGCTTTTCAATGAAAATTTAAAACTGTTTCATAGAAAGTGCACAAGTAATCACACTTTTTTTGAAATACAATGATGTTAATCACAGGGTTAAATATGTCATCTTAATAATAAGTATATGTATTGTTAGCCTAAATATGTACTTGCAAAGACAGTTAATACAGTTTTTACTTTTCTTTCTGAATTTTCCCTGAAGAGAGCAGGATAAGAGGAGGTAAGTAAAAGCATTTACATACTCACAATAATATTATATTTCTGAACTAAAACTGTCAACAACCTGAAGGTGCTTAGTGCCTTACTAAACATGGTCTTATTGGAGGTGTTATATCGCTGCTTTACTGTGACCTTTGTACTGACATGTAGAGCATATAATAGAGAAACTGTGACATATATTGTCACTTTTTACATTGTTTTATAATTGCCACAGATAAAAGAAGCAATAATCAAGCAGAAAAAAATCATTTGACTGACTACAGATAGCTCTGAATCTTTACATTTGCAGTTTCACACCTACCTGCAAGTAATGTTTCTACAGCAATGGAAATTAGTTATTTTTGATATTATGAAAAGTAAAGTTGCTGCTCATCGTATAACAAATATGCTGTGTCGCAGATAGGCGCAGCAAAAAGACTTTCACAAATAAAGCTTTCGGCCATTAGGCCTTCATCAAAAATAGACGACAGGCAGATATATATAGACAGACACACACACACACACACACACACACACACACACACACACACACACACACACACACACACACACACACTCAAGCAAACACAGGACTGCAGTATCAGGCAACTGGAACCACACTGCGAGCAGCAGCACCACTGCATGATGGAAGTGGCGACTGGGTGGGGTAAGGAGGAGGCTGGGGCGGGAATGGGGAGGGACAGTTAGTGGAGTGGTGGACAGTGAAGTGCTGCAGGTTAGATGGAGGGCAGGGGAGAGGTGTAATGATGACTGTGTGGTGCTGGAATGGGAACAGGGAACCTGCTGCACTTCACTGTCTATGACCCCCCCACCATACTATCACTCCAACTCCTTGCCCCAGCCTCTCCTTATCCCACCCAGTTGCCACTCCCATTGTGCAGTGGTACTGCTGCTTGAAGTGTGGTTTCAGTTGCCTGAGACTGCAGTCATGTGTGTGTGTGTGTGTGTGTGTGTGTGTGTGTGTGTGTGTGTGTGTGTGTGTGTGTGTGTGTGTGGTCTATTGTTGATGAAGGCCTTAAGGGCCGAAAGCTTTATTTGTGACAGTCTTTTTGTTGTGCCTATCTGCGACTCAGCATCTCTGCTATAGTAGCAACTTTCTCAGCATCTCTGCTATAGTAGCAACTTTCCTTTTCATAATATTGTTGCATTCCATCCAGGATTTCCCGTTGTTTTATTTTTGATACTGTTTTTTCCATAACATTATGACCCTCAACAATTTTTGTCTTTATCATTTTTGCCACTGGTCCTTGATTTGATCCTCACTGAAATTATACATTTTAGGGAAATTGTATGAAATTGTTTAAACTTTTTGTTCAACAATGACATGTGGCTATAACAGCAAATGCAAGACTGCTACAAAGGTGTGAATAAACAAACTCTTTTTTAAATTCTGTTCATCAGAAATGGAAATTATTATAATTATATAGTGTGTTCATGCACCAAAAATCCTTCCAGATTGTGGGATAAACTGTAAATAATGTGTATTTAAAAATACCAGATTAAATTAAGTAACACATTTAGCATATAAGAAAACTGAGGTTATACTGATAAAAATGAATGGGAAATTATTTGACAAAATACTTATCCTAACAGCAGAAGATAGTACAGATATAAAGAAGGTAAAATAAAAGAACAAAGTATCTATTAAAGAGAAAGTGAGAGTTTCAAGCAGATGACAATAGGAACCTGATAAAATAGACAAGTAATGAATAACAAAGATAAGAATTTACTAAAATTCAGTATTTGATCATTTAAGATGGCAGATAACACAGTATCTGATGACAGAGAGGAAACTGAACAGATTCTCAAAATTTCTTTAAATACATACTGCTACTTTATTATTTTATGACAACTATATTAACTCCAGAGAGGAATTAGGCTGCATTCATCTACATTTATGTGATTACTCTGCTATTCACAATAAAGTGCCTGGCAAAGGGTTCAATGTCTCTCTACCGTTCCACTCTCTAATGACACGTGGGAAAAACGAGCACTTTAATTTTTCTGTGCAAGCCCTGATTTCTCTTATTTTATCATGATGTTCATTTCTCCCTATATAGGTGGGTGCCAATAGAATGTTTTCGCAATTGGAGAGAAAACTGGTAATTGAAATTTCATGAGAAGATCCGCCTTTGTTTTAATGTTTACCACTCCAATTCAAGTATCATGTTTGTGGCACTATCTCCCCTATTTTGCAATAATTCAGAATGAGCTACCCTTCTTTGTACTTTTTCAATGTCATCTGTCAGTCCCACCTGATGTGGGTTCCACACCACACAGCAAATCTCAACAATAGGGCAGACAAGTGTGGTGTGAGCTGTCTCTTTAGTAGACCTGTTGCACCTTCTTAGTGTTCTGGCAGTGAATCACAGTCTTTGGTTTGCTCTACCCACAACATTATCTATGTGATTGTTTCAATTTAGGTTATTTGTAATTGTAATACCTAAGTATTTAGTTGAATTTACAACCGCCAGATTTGTGCAACTTATTGTGTAATCGAAATTTAGTGTATTTCTTTTAGTACTCATGTGAATAACTTCATACTTTTCTTTATTCAGGTTCAATTGCCATTGCATCATTGATATCTTACCTAAATCATTTTGTAATTCATTCTGGTCATCTGAAAACTTTACAAGATGGTAAATGACAGCATCATCTGCAAACAGTCTAAGCCGGCTACTCAGGTTGTCTCCTATGTCATTAATATAGATCAGCAACAATAGAGGGCCTATAACACTTCCTTGAGGAATGCCAGATATTACTTCTGTTTTACTTGATCACTTTCCATCTATTATTACGAACTGTGACCTTTCTGGCAGGAAATCACGAATCCAGTCACACAACTGAGGCAATATTCCAAAGGCACGCAGTTTGGTTAGAAGACACTTGTGAGGAACGCTGTCAAAATCCTTCTAGAAATCTAAAAATCTGGAATCAATTTGTCATCTGCTGTCAGTAGCACTCATAACTTCATGAGTATAAAGAGCTAGTTGTGTTTCACAAGAATGATATTTTCTGAATCCGTGCTTACTATATGTCAATAAATTGATTTCTTCGAGGTACTTCATAATGTTTGAATGCAGTATATGTTCCAACACCCTACTGCAAATTGACGTTAGTGATATGGATCTGTAATTCAGCGGATTACTTGTACTTTCCTTTTTGGGCATTAGTGTGACTTGAACAATTTTCCAGTCTTTAGGTACGCATATTTCTGTGAGCAAGCAATTGTATATAATTACTAAATGTGGAGCTATTTTATCAGCATACTCTGACAGGAAACTGACTGGTATACAATCTGGACCAGAGGCCTTGCCTTTATTAAGTGATTTAAGCTGCTTTGTGACACCGAGGATATCTACTTCTACGTTACTCATCTTGGCAGTTGTTCTTGATTGGAATTCAGGAATATTTACTTCATCTTCTTTGTTGAAGGCGTTTTGGAAAACTGGGTTTAACAACTCTTCTTTAGTGGCACTGTCATCAGTTACCCCACCACTGTTATCGTGCAGTGAAGGCATTGATTTCATCATGCCAACGGTATGCTTTATGTATGACCAGAATCTCTTTGGGTTTTCTGCCAGATTTTGAGACAGCATTTCATAGTAGAAATCATTAAAAGCATCTCGCATTTAAGTACGCGCTATATTTTTCGAACTTCTGCAAAACTTTTGACAGTCTTGGGGGTTCTGTGTTCTTTTAAATTTGGCATGCTTTTTCCGCTGCTTCTGCAACATCATTTATATATATACATCCTGATGAAGCAACCGTTGGTTGCGAAAGCTTGAATTTTGTGTGTATGTTTGTGGGTCTATCAACCTGTCAGCGCTTTTGTTTGGTAAGTCACATCATCTTTGTTTTTAGATACATTTTTCCCACGTGGAATGTGTGTGTGTGTATATATATATATATATATATATATATATATATATATATATATATATATATATATGCTGTTGATACTATCTCTTTGAAATCATTCCACAACTTTTCTACACTTACATGATCAGATCAGAAGGCGTGAAGACTGTCCCTTAAAAGGTGTTAGGGGCCTTTTTATCAGCTTTTTTAAATAGATATACTTGCATTTCTTTTTTATGGTTGTAGTTGTTACGGTATTTACTGCCTTGTAGTTGTTAATCCCTGTATTTGTTATGATACTCCCTATTTGTCCAGGATTATTTATTGCTAAGAGCTCAAGGATGCTTTCGCAACCATTTACACTTCAAGTAGGCTCATGTACTAATTGTTCAAAATATTTTTCTGAGAAAACATTCAGTACAATTTTGGATGCCATTTTATGTCTGCCACCAGCTTTAAATGTACAATTTTTCCAGGATATCAAGGGTAGGTTTAAGTCAGCACTGACTTTAATTGTATGCGTGGGGTACCCATTTGAAATGTGACTCAAGTTTTCTTTGAAATGTTCAGCAACTATATTTTGTTTTATCAATAATTTTATAAATTTATAACATATTACAATGTGCTTCACAGTGATACTTTTTATTTTTCTATTAAATGATATCGTTTGTGTCACCACAGTACCTTCAGCACCAACAAATTTTCAAGCTTCATCATCTACTATAGCCAGTGTTTATGTTGAGTGGCAGCCACCAACAGCAATGGGTAGTTCCATCAAAGGTAAGGTAAAATTTGATATTTGCATAGCATGTGTAGTTTAATGCATTCAGAAATAATAGAAGCACTACTACACTTATTCCTTGCTTTTAAAATGAATATGGTCCATGAATGAAAAGTATTCCTTAACAAATAGAAAACACATTTAAATACCGTCTCACTGTGTGGTAAAATTGTCAAAAGCTGTCAAAAGGTCAATGAGAGATTCTTTTAACAAATTTGAAAGCAATATTTTATCTGCAGATTCTAAAAATAACCCCAAAAGATATTGAAATAATTAATGGAAAATCTCATATAAAGATGTGAAACAATTACTAACAAAGAGATAGAGGGGCTGGCCAGTACTTACCTCAGCTCAGTACAGCCGATAGAGACACAAAAAACAACCGAAAATTTAAGCTCCTAGCTTTCGGAATAAATGTTCCTTCATCAGGGAGGAGAGAGGGGAAAGAAAGGGAAGAAGGGAAAGTGGATTTAGTTACTCACAACCCAGGTTATGAAGCAACAGGGAAAGGAAAACAGGGAAGGTAGCAAGGATGGAGGCATGGTTGTCAGAGGGAAGCCAAAGATATTCTACTGCAGGTACTGTGCCAGCTTCAAGCCAAAGAGGATGCATACAGAAGTAAAGAGGTGTATAGTATAAAGACGTAGGATGGAAAGATGCATGAATGGCTAAAGAGGAAACGGAAAGAGGAGAAGACTGAAAAGTAAATGGGAGTGAGGTTGTTTAACGTAGGTTTAGTCCAGGGGGATGGCGGGATGAAAGGATGTGCTGGAGTGCAAGTTCCCATCTCCGCAGTTCAGAGGGACTGGTGTTGGGTGGGAGAAGCCAAATGGCACGTACAGTGTAGCAGGTTCCTAGGTCCCTAGAATTATGCTGGAAGGCATGCTCCGCTACTGGGTATTGGACATCTCCTAGGCGGACAGTTCGTCTGTGTCCGTTCATGCGCTCAGCCAGTTTAGTTGTTGTCATACCGATGTAAAAGGCTGTGCAGTACAGGCATGTCAGCTGATAAATGACATGTGTAGTCTCACACGTGGCCCTTCCTTGAATTGTGTATGTTTTCCTAGTAGCGGGGCTGGAGTAGGTGGTTGTGGGGGGATGCATGGGGCAGGTTTTGCAGCGGGGTCGGTTACAGGGGTAGGAACCGCTGGGTAGAGAAGGTAGTCTGGGAATATTGCAGGGTTTAACAAGGATGTTACGGAGGTTAGGGGGACGACGAAAGGCAACTCTGGGTGGTGTGGGGAGAATTTTGTCAAGGGATGATCTCATTTCAGGGGTTGACTTGAGAAAGTCATATCCCTGGCGGAGTAATTTATTGATGTATTCGAGGCCAGGATAATATTGGGTGACAAGGGGGATGCTTCTGTGTGGTCTGAGGCTAGGAATATTGTTGTTGGACGGGGAGGAATGTATTGCTCGGGAGATTTGTTTGTGGACAAGGTCTGCAGGATAGTTGCGGGAGAGGAAAGCACTGGTCAGGTTATTGGTGTAATTGTTGAGGGATTCGTCACTGGAGCAGATACGTTTGCCACGAATACCTAGGCTGTAGGGAAGGGAGCGTTTGATGTGGAATGGATGGCAGCTATCAAAGTGAAGGTACTGTTGTTTGTTGGTGGGTTTGATATGGACAGAGGTGTGGATGTGAGCTTCAACAAGATGAAGGTCAACATCCAGGAAGGTGGCTTTGGTTTTGGAGAAGGACCAGGTGAAATTCAGATTCGAAAAGGAGTTGAGGCTATGGAGAAAATTAAGGAGTGTTTCTTCACCATGAGTCCAGACCACAAAGATGTCATCTATAAACCTATACCAGGCCAGGGGAAGCAGCTGTTGGGTCTTCAGGAAAGCCTCCTCCATGCGGCCCATGAAGAGGTTGGCATAGGATGGAGCCATCCTGGTTCCCATGGCAGTTCCCCTGATTTGTTTGTAGGTCTGGCCTTCAAAAGTGAAGTAATTATGGGTGAGGATGAAGTTGGTAAGTGTGATAAGGAACGAGGTTTTTGGAAGATCTTCGGGTGGGCGTTGGGAGAGGTAGTGCTCAAGGGCAGAGAGACCATGGGTGTGTGGGATGTTTGTGTAAAGGGATGTAGCATCTATGGTGACAAGAAAGGTTTCAGGTGGGAGAGGAGTGGGAATGGATTTGAGGCGTTCTAGGAAGTGGTTTGTGTCCTTGATGTAGGATGGGAGCCTGCAGGTGATAGGTTGGAGGTGTTGGTCTACCAGAGCTGAGATACGTTCTGTTGGGGCTTTGAAGCCTGCTACAATGGGACGGCCAGGATGGTTCTCTTTGTGGATTTTGGGTAATAGGTAGAAGGTAGGGGTACGTGGCTCAGGTGGAGTGAGTAAGTCTATGGAAGCCATTGTGAGGCCTTGTGAGGGACCTTGGATTTTTAGGATTTTCTGCAGCTCAGTCTGAATGGAGGGAATGGGATCCAGGGTAACAGCTTTGTAGGTTGAAGTGTCGGAGAGTTGACGCAGTCCTTCTGCCACATACTCCACACGGTCAAGTACCACAGTTGTGGAGCCTTTATCCGCCGGAAGGATTACAATAGAGCGGTCTGTTTTCAGCTGTTTAATGGCACGGGATTCAGCTGGGGTGATGTTGGGGGTTGTCGGAATGTTCTTCAAGAAGGACTGGGAGGCAACACTGGATGTGAGGAATTCCTGAAACGTCTGCAAGGGATGGTTTTGGGGGAGGGGAGGAGGATCCCTTTGAGAAGGCGGTCGGAACTGTTCTAAACAAGGTTCAACACTGGGTCTAGTATTTGGGGGCTGTGTTTGGGTGGTGAAGTGATATTTCCAGTTGAGGTTCCGGGTGAAAGAGAGGAGATCTTTAACCAGGGCAGTGTGGTTGAATTTAGGTGTGGGGCTAAAGGTTAAGCCTTTTGATAGAACAGATGTCTCTTGAGGAGAGAGGGATCTGGATGAGAGGTTTAGAACTGAATTGGAGTTGGTGATATGTGGCATTTGACTGTGGTTATAGTTGAGATTTGGTCTGTGTGGGGTATGTGCTGGGATGGGGAGATTGAGCAGGGTGGCTAGGCTAGGTTTGTTGGCTATGAGGGGGGTTTGTTGACGGTTCTGTTGTGGTTGGTGTTTGTGAGGGATAGGGAGAGGGACCCCACTTCTTAGGTGTTGCACTAGCACTGTGGATAGTTTTTTCAGGTGGTGTGTGGCATGGGACTCAAGTTTGTGGCTGGCTTCTAGGATGATGTTCCTGAGTGTGTTCTCCAAGCAAGGGTTTGAGAGGTGGAGGACTTTGAAGAGAGATAGGAGCTGTTGGGAGTGGTGGTTACATGAAGTAGTGTAGAGGTTCAGGACAAGTTGGGTAAGGGCTAAGGATTGAAGGTTCTGGAAGTCCAGGAGAGATTGGTGGAAGGAGGAATTGCACCCAGAGATGGGAACTTTTAAGGTAAGTCCTTTAGGGGTAATTCCAAAGGTTAAGCAGGAACGAAGGAAAAGTATGTGGGATTGCAGTTTGGCTACGGTAAATGCATGTTTCCGGAATGAATGTAAATAATGTGGTATAGGATTAGGGTACATAGTGGGTAACTGGTGGGTAGGGAAATTAAATAACTAAAGTTAGAATAGTAATCATAAGAAGGAATAAAACACGGAAGGAAGGGCGAGAAAGAAAGAAATTGTGTTGGTAACGTTAAATACCAAAGAAAGACCACCGAATAAGAAAAATACGGAAAAAGTTGACCAGACCAAGCAGGTATGTCCAGATCAGGGGAAAAAGAACACACGCTGCTCAAAAACAGAGATAGCGAGTAGCAAAAAAAAGATCGCGCGTGACGCAAAAAAGATCGCGCGTGACGCAAAAAAGATCGCGCGTGACGCAAAAAAGATCGCGCGTGACGCAAAAAAGATCGCGCGTGACGCAAAAAAGATCGCGCGTGACGCAAAAAAGATCGCGCGTGACGCAAAAAGGTTCGCGGGTGGCGCAGAAATGTTCCAAAAAATGTTTCCTGTGGCAGAGAAAGATAGGCAATGGCACGAAAATATCACCAGCAACACGAAATCGACGGAATTGGATGATACTGATAGGTGTGGAAGAGATTGTTGGCAGTGATTGTTGGCTGGAAAACAGCGAATAACGAACGTTAAAACTATGGAATGTTAAATAATGGAATGTTAAATAAATAAATCAATAAATAGAAAAAGAGAAGTGGACTATAAACCGAACAAGACAATAGGAGGCAAATGAAACTAGCACAGTTGGTGACGAAAATAAAACACTGAAGAAGAGAAAGTGTTTAGATGACAGATGTAAGTGATAGCTAACAAAAGGGACAAAACAATGAAGAATGTGGACCATATAGGTGATCTAAATAATTAATGGAAAATCTCATATAAAGATGTGAAACAATTACTAACAAAGAGATAGAGGGGCTGGCCAGTACTTACCTCAGCTCAGTACAGCCGATAGAGACACAAAAAACAACCGAAAATTTAAGCTCCTAGCTTTCGGAATAAATGTTCCTTCATCAGGGAGGAGAGAGGGGAAAGAAAGGGAAGAAGGGAAAGTGGATTTAGTTACTCACAACCCAGGTTATGAAGCAACAGGGAAAGGAAAACAGGGAAGGTAGCAAGGATGGAGGCATGGTTGTCAGAGGGAAGCCAAAGATATTCTACTGCAGGTACTGTGCCAGCTTCAAGCCAAAGAGGATGCATACAGAAGTAAAGAGGTGTATAGTATAAAGACGTAGGATGGAAAGATGCATGAATGGCTAAAGAGGAAACGGAAAGAGGAGAAGACTGAAAAGTAAATGGGAGTGAGGTTGTTTAACGTAGGTTTAGTCCAGGGGGATGGCGGGATGAAAGGATGTGCTGGAGTGCAAGTTCCCATCTCCGCAGTTCAGAGGGACTGGTGTTGGGTGGGAGAAGCCAAATGGCACGTACAGTGTAGCAGGTTCCTAGGTCCCTAGAATTATGCTGGAAGGCATGCTCCGCTACTGGGTATTGGACATCTCCTAGGCGGACAGTTCGTCTGTGTCCGTTCATGCGCTCAGCCAGTTTAGTTGTTGTCATACCGATGTAAAAGGCTGTGCAGTACAGGCATGTCAGCTGATAAATGACATGTGTAGTCTCACACGTGGCCCTTCCTTGAATTGTGTATGTTTTCCTAGTAGCGGGGCTGGAGTAGGTGGTTGTGGGGGGATGCATGGGGCAGGTTTTGCAGCGGGGTCGGTTACAGGGGTAGGAACCGCTGGGTAGAGAAGGTAGTCTGGGAATATTGCAGGGTTTAACAAGGATGTTACGGAGGTTAGGGGGACGACGAAAGGCAACTCTGGGTGGTGTGGGGAGAATTTTGTCAAGGGATGATCTCATTTCAGGGGTTGACTTGAGAAAGTCATATCCCTGGCGGAGTAATTTATTGATGTATTCGAGGCCAGGATAATATTGGGTGACAAGGGGGATGCTTCTGTGTGGTCTGAGGCTAGGAATATTGTTGTTGGACGGGGAGGAATGTATTGCTCGGGAGATTTGTTTGTGGACAAGGTCTGCAGGATAGTTGCGGGAGAGGAAAGCACTGGTCAGGTTATTGGTGTAATTGTTGAGGGATTCGTCACTGGAGCAGATACGTTTGCCACGAATACCTAGGCTGTAGGGAAGGGAGCGTTTGATGTGGAATGGATGGCAGCTATCAAAGTGAAGGTACTGTTGTTTGTTGGTGGGTTTGATATGGACAGAGGTGTGGATGTGAGCTTCAACAAGATGAAGGTCAACATCCAGGAAGGTGGCTTTGGTTTTGGAGAAGGACCAGGTGAAATTCAGATTCGAAAAGGAGTTGAGGCTATGGAGAAAATTAAGGAGTGTTTCTTCACCATGAGTCCAGACCACAAAGATGTCATCTATAAACCTATACCAGGCCAGGGGAAGCAGCTGTTGGGTCTTCAGGAAAGCCTCCTCCATGCGGCCCATGAAGAGGTTGGCATAGGATGGAGCCATCCTGGTTCCCATGGCAGTTCCCCTGATTTGTTTGTAGGTCTGGCCTTCAAAAGTGAAGTAATTATGGGTGAGGATGAAGTTGGTAAGTGTGATAAGGAACGAGGTTTTTGGAAGATCTTCGGGTGGGCGTTGGGAGAGGTAGTGCTCAAGGGCAGAGAGACCATGGGTGTGTGGGATGTTTGTGTAAAGGGATGTAGCATCTATGGTGACAAGAAAGGTTTCAGGTGGGAGAGGAGTGGGAATGGATTTGAGGCGTTCTAGGAAGTGGTTTGTGTCCTTGATGTAGGATGGGAGCCTGCAGGTGATAGGTTGGAGGTGTTGGTCTACCAGAGCTGAGATACGTTCTGTTGGGGCTTTGAAGCCTGCTACAATGGGACGGCCAGGATGGTTCTCTTTGTGGATTTTGGGTAATAGGTAGAAGGTAGGGGTACGTGGCTCAGGTGGAGTGAGTAAGTCTATGGAAGCCATTGTGAGGCCTTGTGAGGGACCTTGGATTTTTAGGATTTTCTGCAGCTCAGTCTGAATGGAGGGAATGGGATCCAGGGTAACAGCTTTGTAGGTTGAAGTGTCGGAGAGTTGACGCAGTCCTTCTGCCACATACTCCACACGGTCAAGTACCACAGTTGTGGAGCCTTTATCCGCCGGAAGGATTACAATAGAGCGGTCTGTTTTCAGCTGTTTAATGGCACGGGATTCAGCTGGGGTGATGTTGGGGGTTGTCGGAATGTTCTTCAAGAAGGACTGGGAGGCAACACTGGATGTGAGGAATTCCTGAAACGTCTGCAAGGGATGGTTTTGGGGGAGGGGAGGAGGATCCCTTTGAGAAGGCGGTCGGAACTGTTCTAAACAAGGTTCAACACTGGGTCTAGTATTTGGGGGCTGTGTTTGGGTGGTGAAGTGATATTTCCAGTTGAGGTTCCGGGTGAAAGAGAGGAGATCTTTAACCAGGGCAGTGTGGTTGAATTTAGGTGTGGGGCTAAAGGTTAAGCCTTTTGATAGAACAGATGTCTCTTGAGGAGAGAGGGATCTGGATGAGAGGTTTAGAACTGAATTGGAGTTGGTGATATGTGGCATTTGACTGTGGTTATAGTTGAGATTTGGTCTGTGTGGGGTATGTGCTGGGATGGGGAGATTGAGCAGGGTGGCTAGGCTAGGTTTGTTGGCTATGAGGGGGGTTTGTTGACGGTTCTGTTGTGGTTGGTGTTTGTGAGGGATAGGGAGAGGGACCCCACTTCTTAGGTGTTGCACTAGCACTGTGGATAGTTTTTTCAGGTGGTGTGTGGCATGGGACTCAAGTTTGTGGCTGGCTTCTAGGATGATGTTCCTGAGTGTGTTCTCCAAGCAAGGGTTTGAGAGGTGGAGGACTTTGAAGAGAGATAGGAGCTGTTGGGAGTGGTGGTTACATGAAGTAGTGTAGAGGTTCAGGACAAGTTGGGTAAGGGCTAAGGATTGAAGGTTCTGGAAGTCCAGGAGAGATTGGTGGAAGGAGGAATTGCACCCAGAGATGGGAACTTTTAAGGTAAGTCCTTTAGGGGTAATTCCAAAGGTTAAGCAGGAACGGAGGAAAAGTATGTGGGATTGCAGTTTGGCTACGGTAAATGCATGTTTCCGGAATGAATGTAAATAATGTGGTATAGGATTAGGGTACATAGTGGGTAACTGGTGGGTAGGGAAATTAAATAACTAAAGTTAGAATAGTAATCATAAGAAGGAATAAAACACGGAAGGAAGGGCGAGAAAGAAAGAAATTGTGTTGGTAACGTTAAATACCAAAGAAAGACCACCGAATAAGAAAAATACGGAAAAAGTTGACCAGACCAAGCAGGTATGTCCAGATCAGGGGAAAAAGAACACACGCTGCTCAAAAACAGAGATAGCGAGTAGCAAAAAAAAAAAAAGATCGCGCGTGACGCAAAAAAGATCGCGCGTGACGCAAAAAAGATCGCGCGTGACGCAAAAAAGATCGCGCGTGACGCAAAAAAGATCGCGCGTGACGCAAAAAGGTTCGCGGGTGGCGCAGAAATGTTCCAAAAAATGTTTCCTGTGGCAGAGAAAGATAGGCAATGGCACGAAAATATCACCAGCAACACGAAATCGACGGAATTGGATGATACTGATAGGTGTGGAAGAGATTGTTGGCAGTGATTGTTGGCTGGAAAACAGCGAATAACGAACGTTAAAACTATGGAATGTTAAATAATGGAATGTTAAATAAATAAATCAATAAATAGAAAAAGAGAAGTGGACTATAAACCGAACAAGACAATAGGAGGCAAATGAAACTAGCACAGTTGGTGACGAAAATAAAACACTGAAGAAGAGAAAGTGTTTAGATGACAGATGTAAGTGATAGCTAACAAAAGGGACAAAACAATGAAGAATGTGGACCATATAGGTGATCTAAATAATTAATGGAAAATCTCATATAAAGATGTGAAACAATTACTAACAAAGAGATAGAGGGGCTGGCCAGTACTTACCTCAGCTCAGTACAGCCGATAGAGACACAAAAAACAACCGAAAATTTAAGCTCCTAGCTTTCGGAATAAATGTTCCTTCATCAGGGAGGAGAGAGGGGAAAGAAAGGGAAGAAGGGAAAGTGGATTTAGTTACTCACAACCCAGGTTATGAAGCAACAGGGAAAGGAAAACAGGGAAGGTAGCAAGGATGGAGGCATGGTTGTCAGAGGGAAGCCAAAGATATTCTACTGCAGGTACTGTGCCAGCTTCAAGCCAAAGAGGATGCATACAGAAGTAAAGAGGTGTATAGTATAAAGACGTAGGATGGAAAGATGCATGAATGGCTAAAGAGGAAACGGAAAGAGGAGAAGACTGAAAAGTAAATGGGAGTGAGGTTGTTTAACGTAGGTTTAGTCCAGGGGGATGGCGGGATGAAAGGATGTGCTGGAGTGCAAGTTCCCATCTCCGCAGTTCAGAGGGACTGGTGTTGGGTGGGAGAAGCCAAATGGCACGTACAGTGTAGCAGGTTCCTAGGTCCCTAGAATTATGCTGGAAGGCATGCTCCGCTACTGGGTATTGGACATCTCCTAGGCGGACAGTTCGTCTGTGTCCGTTCATGCGCTCAGCCAGTTTAGTTGTTGTCATACCGATGTAAAAGGCTGTGCAGTACAGGCATGTCAGCTGATAAATGACATGTGTAGTCTCACACGTGGCCCTTCCTTGAATTGTGTATGTTTTCCTAGTAGCGGGGCTGGAGTAGGTGGTTGTGGGGGGATGCATGGGGCAGGTTTTGCAGCGGGGTCGGTTACAGGGGTAGGAACCGCTGGGTAGAGAAGGTAGTCTGGGAATATTGCAGGGTTTAACAAGGATGTTACGGAGGTTAGGGGGACGACGAAAGGCAACTCTGGGTGGTGTGGGGAGAATTTTGTCAAGGGATGATCTCATTTCAGGGGTTGACTTGAGAAAGTCATATCCCTGGCGGAGTAATTTATTGATGTATTCGAGGCCAGGATAATATTGGGTGACAAGGGGGATGCTTCTGTGTGGTCTGAGGCTAGGAATATTGTTGTTGGACGGGGAGGAATGTATTGCTCGGGAGATTTGTTTGTGGACAAGGTCTGCAGGATAGTTGCGGGAGAGGAAAGCACTGGTCAGGTTATTGGTGTAATTGTTGAGGGATTCGTCACTGGAGCAGATACGTTTGCCACGAATACCTAGGCTGTAGGGAAGGGAGCGTTTGATGTGGAATGGATGGCAGCTATCAAAGTGAAGGTACTGTTGTTTGTTGGTGGGTTTGATATGGACAGAGGTGTGGATGTGAGCTTCAACAAGATGAAGGTCAACATCCAGGAAGGTGGCTTTGGTTTTGGAGAAGGACCAGGTGAAATTCAGATTCGAAAAGGAGTTGAGGCTATGGAGAAAATTAAGGAGTGTTTCTTCACCATGAGTCCAGACCACAAAGATGTCATCTATAAACCTATACCAGGCCAGGGGAAGCAGCTGTTGGGTCTTCAGGAAAGCCTCCTCCATGCGGCCCATGAAGAGGTTGGCATAGGATGGAGCCATCCTGGTTCCCATGGCAGTTCCCCTGATTTGTTTGTAGGTCTGGCCTTCAAAAGTGAAGTAATTATGGGTGAGGATGAAGTTGGTAAGTGTGATAAGGAACGAGGTTTTTGGAAGATCTTCGGGTGGGCGTTGGGAGAGGTAGTGCTCAAGGGCAGAGAGACCATGGGTGTGTGGGATGTTTGTGTAAAGGGATGTAGCATCTATGGTGACAAGAAAGGTTTCAGGTGGGAGAGGAGTGGGAATGGATTTGAGGCGTTCTAGGAAGTGGTTTGTGTCCTTGATGTAGGATGGGAGCCTGCAGGTGATAGGTTGGAGGTGTTGGTCTACCAGAGCTGAGATACGTTCTGTTGGGGCTTTGAAGCCTGCTACAATGGGACGGCCAGGATGGTTCTCTTTGTGGATTTTGGGTAATAGGTAGAAGGTAGGGGTACGTGGCTCAGGTGGAGTGAGTAAGTCTATGGAAGCCATTGTGAGGCCTTGTGAGGGACCTTGGATTTTTAGGATTTTCTGCAGCTCAGTCTGAATGGAGGGAATGGGATCCAGGGTAACAGCTTTGTAGGTTGAAGTGTCGGAGAGTTGACGCAGTCCTTCTGCCACATACTCCACACGGTCAAGTACCACAGTTGTGGAGCCTTTATCCGCCGGAAGGATTACAATAGAGCGGTCTGTTTTCAGCTGTTTAATGGCACGGGATTCAGCTGGGGTGATGTTGGGGGTTGTCGGAATGTTCTTCAAGAAGGACTGGGAGGCAACACTGGATGTGAGGAATTCCTGAAACGTCTGCAAGGGATGGTTTTGGGGGAGGGGAGGAGGATCCCTTTGAGAAGGCGGTCGGAACTGTTCTAAACAAGGTTCAACACTGGGTCTAGTATTTGGGGGCTGTGTTTGGGTGGTGAAGTGATATTTCCAGTTGAGGTTCCGGGTGAAAGAGAGGAGATCTTTAACCAGGGCAGTGTGGTTGAATTTAGGTGTGGGGCTAAAGGTTAAGCCTTTTGATAGAACAGATGTCTCTTGAGGAGAGAGGGATCTGGATGAGAGGTTTAGAACTGAATTGGAGTTGGTGATATGTGGCATTTGACTGTGGTTATAGTTGAGATTTGGTCTGTGTGGGGTATGTGCTGGGATGGGGAGATTGAGCAGGGTGGCTAGGCTAGGTTTGTTGGCTATGAGGGGGGTTTGTTGACGGTTCTGTTGTGGTTGGTGTTTGTGAGGGATAGGGAGAGGGACCCCACTTCTTAGGTGTTGCACTAGCACTGTGGATAGTTTTTTCAGGTGGTGTGTGGCATGGGACTCAAGTTTGTGGCTGGCTTCTAGGATGATGTTCCTGAGTGTGTTCTCCAAGCAAGGGTTTGAGAGGTGGAGGACTTTGAAGAGAGATAGGAGCTGTTGGGAGTGGTGGTTACATGAAGTAGTGTAGAGGTTCAGGACAAGTTGGGTAAGGGCTAAGGATTGAAGGTTCTGGAAGTCCAGGAGAGATTGGTGGAAGGAGGAATTGCACCCAGAGATGGGAACTTTTAAGGTAAGTCCTTTAGGGGTAATTCCAAAGGTTAAGCAGGAACGGAGGAAAAGTATGTGGGATTGCAGTTTGGCTACGGTAAATGCATGTTTCCGGAATGAATGTAAATAATGTGGTATAGGATTAGGGTACATAGTGGGTAACTGGTGGGTAGGGAAATTAAATAACTAAAGTTAGAATAGTAATCATAAGAAGGAATAAAACACGGAAGGAAGGGCGAGAAAGAAAGAAATTGTGTTGGTAACGTTAAATACCAAAGAAAGACCACCGAATAAGAAAAATACGGAAAAAGTTGACCAGACCAAGCAGGTATGTCCAGATCAGGGGAAAAAGAACACACGCTGCTCAAAAACAGAGATAGCGAGTAGCAAAAAAAGATCGCGCGTGACGCAAAAAAGATCGCGCGTGACGCAAAAAAGATCGCGCGTGACGCAAAAAAGATCGCGCGTGACGCAAAAAAGATCGCGCGTGACGCAAAAAAGATCGCGCGTGACGCAAAAAAGATCGCGCGTGACGCAAAAAGGTTCGCGGGTGGCGCAGAAATGTTCCAAAAAATGTTTCCTGTGGCAGAGAAAGATAGGCAATGGCACGAAAATATCACCAGCAACACGAAATCGACGGAATTGGATGATACTGATAGGTGTGGAAGAGATTGTTGGCAGTGATTGTTGGCTGGAAAACAGCGAATAACGAACGTTAAAACTATGGAATGTTAAATAATGGAATGTTAAATAAATAAATCAATAAATAGAAAAAGAGAAGTGGACTATAAACCGAACAAGACAATAGGAGGCAAATGAAACTAGCACAGTTGGTGACGAAAATAAAACACTGAAGAAGAGAAAGTGTTTAGATGACAGATGTAAGTGATAGCTAACAAAAGGGACAAAACAATGAAGAATGTGGACCATATAGGTGATCTAAATAATTAATGGAAAATCTCATATAAAGATGTGAAACAATTACTAACAAAGAGATAGAGGGGCTGGCCAGTACTTACCTCAGCTCAGTACAGCCGATAGAGACACAAAAAACAACCGAAAATTTAAGCTCCTAGCTTTCGGAATAAATGTTCCTTCATCAGGGAGGAGAGAGGGGAAAGAAAGGGAAGAAGGGAAAGTGGATTTAGTTACTCACAACCCAGGTTATGAAGCAACAGGGAAAGGAAAACAGGGAAGGTAGCAAGGATGGAGGCATGGTTGTCAGAGGGAAGCCAAAGATATTCTACTGCAGGTACTGTGCCAGCTTCAAGCCAAAGAGGATGCATACAGAAGTAAAGAGGTGTATAGTATAAAGACGTAGGATGGAAAGATGCATGAATGGCTAAAGAGGAAACGGAAAGAGGAGAAGACTGAAAAGTAAATGGGAGTGAGGTTGTTTAACGTAGGTTTAGTCCAGGGGGATGGCGGGATGAAAGGATGTGCTGGAGTGCAAGTTCCCATCTCCGCAGTTCAGAGGGACTGGTGTTGGGTGGGAGAAGCCAAATGGCACGTACAGTGTAGCAGGTTCCTAGGTCCCTAGAATTATGCTGGAAGGCATGCTCCGCTACTGGGTATTGGACATCTCCTAGGCGGACAGTTCGTCTGTGTAAAAACCTCGTTCCTTATCACACTTACCAACTTCATCCTCACCCATAATTACTTCACTTTTGAAGGCCAGACCTACAAACAAATCAGGGGAACTGCCATGGGAACCAGGATGGCTCCATCCTATGCCAACCTCTTCATGGGCCGCATGGAGGAGGCTTTCCTGAAGACCCAACAGCTGCTTCCCCTGGCCTGGTATAGGTTTATAGATGACATCTTTGTGGTCTGGACTCATGGTGAAGAAACACTCCTTAATTTTCTCCATAGCCTCAACTCCTTTTCGAATCTGAATTTCACCTGGTCCTTCTCCAAAACCAAAGCCACCTTCCTGGATGTTGACCTTCATCTTGTTGAAGCTCACATCCACACCTCTGTCCATATCAAACCCACCAACAAACAACAGTACCTTCACTTTGATAGCTGCCATCCATTCCACATCAAACGCTCCCTTCCCTACAGCCTAGGTATTCGTGGCAAACGTATCTGCTCCAGTGACGAATCCCTCAACAATTACACCAATAACCTGACCAGTGCTTTCCTCTCCCGCAACTATCCTGCAGACCTTGTCCACAAACAAATCTCCCGAGCAATACATTCCTCCCCGTCCAACAACAATATTCCTAGCCTCAGACCACACAGAAGCATCCCCCTTGTCACCCAATATTATCCTGGCCTCGAATACATCAATAAATTACTCCGCCAGGGATATGACTTTCTCAAGTCAACCCCTGAAATGAGATCATCCCTTGACAAAATTCTCCCCACACCACCCAGAGTTGCCTTTCGTCGTCCCCCTAACCTCCGTAACATCCTTGTTAAACCCTGCAATATTCCCAGACTACCTTCTCTACCCAGCGGTTCCTACCCCTGTAACCGACCCCGCTGCAAAACCTGCCCCATGCATCCCCCCACAACCACCTACTCCAGCCCCGCTACTAGGAAAACATACACAATTCAAGGAAGGGCCACGTGTGAGACTACACATGTCATTTATCAGCTGACATGCCTGTACTGCACAGCCTTTTACATCGGTATGACAACAACTAAACTGGCTGAGCGCATGAACGGACACAGACGAACTGTCCGCCTAGGAGATGTCCAATACCCAGTAGCGGAGCATGCCTTCCAGCATAATTCTAGGGACCTAGGAACCTGCTACACTGTACGTGCCATTTGGCTTCTCCCACCCAACACCAGTCCCTCTGAACTGCGGAGATGGGAACTTGCACTCCAGCACATCCTTTCATCCCGCCATCCCCCTGGACTAAACCTACGTTAAACAACCTCACTCCCATTTACTTTTCAGTCTTCTCCTCTTTCCGTTTCCTCTTTAGCCATTCATGCATCTTTCCATCCTACGTCTTTATACTATACACCTCTTTACTTCTGTATGCATCCTCTTTGGCTTGAAGCTGGCACAGTACCTGCAGTAGAATATCTTTGGCTTCCCTCTGACAACCATGCCTCCATCCTTGCTACCTTCCCTGTTTTCCTTTCCCTGTTGCTTCATAACCTGGGTTGTGAGTAACTAAATCCACTTTCCCTTCTTCCCTTTCTTTCCCCTCTCTCCTCCCTGATGAAGGAACATTTATTCCGAAAGCTAGGAGCTTAAATTTTCGGTTGTTTTTTGTGTCTCTATCGGCTGTACTGAGCTGAGGTAAGTACTGGCCAGCCCCTCTATCTCTTTGTTAGTAATTGTTTCACATCTTTATATGAGATTTTCCATTAATTATTTAGATCACTTACATCTGTCATCTAAACACTTTCTCTTCTTCAGTGTTTTATTTTCGTCACCAACTGTGCTAGTTTCATTTGCCTCCTATTGTCTTGTTCGGTTTATAGTCCACTTCTCTTTTT
Organism: Schistocerca gregaria; assembly: GCF_023897955.1. NCBI lineage: Eukaryota > Metazoa > Arthropoda > Insecta > Orthoptera > Acrididae > Schistocerca > Schistocerca gregaria. The sequence goes on from NC_064921.1 coordinate 641,675,187, forward strand.
CTATTTATTGATTTATTTATTTAACATTCCATTATTTAACATTCCATAGTTTTAACGTTCGTTATTCGCTGTTTTCCAGCCAACAATCACTGCCAACAATCTCTTCCACACCTATCAGTATCATCCAATTCCGTCGATTTCGTGTTGCTGGTGATATTTTCGTGCCATTGCCTATCTTTCTCTGCCACAGGAAACATTTTTTGGAACATTTCTGCGCCACCCGCGAACCTTTTTGCGTCACGCGCGATCTTTTTTGCGTCACGCGCGATCTTTTTTGCGTCACGCGCGATCTTTTTTGCGTCACGCGCGATCTTTTTTGCGTCACGCGCGATCTTTTTTGCGTCACGCGCGATCTTTTTTTTTGCTACTCGCTATCTCTGTTTTTGAGCAGCGTGTGTTCTTTTTCCCCTGATCTGGACATACCTGCTTGGTCTGGTCAACTTTTTCCGTATTTTTCTTATTCGGTGGTCTTTCTTTGGTATTTAACGTTACCAACACAATTTCTTTCTTTCTCGCCCTTCCTTCCGTGTTTTATTCCTTCTTATGATTACTATTCTAACTTTAGTTATTTAATTTCCCTACCCACCAGTTACCCACTATGTACCCTAATCCTATACCACATTATTTACATTCATTCCGGAAACATGCATTTACCGTAGCCAAACTGCAATCCCACATACTTTTCCTCCGTTCCTGCTTAACCTTTGGAATTACCCCTAAAGGACTTACCTTAAAAGTTCCCATCTCTGGGTGCAATTCCTCCTTCCACCAATCTCTCCTGGACTTCCAGAACCTTCAATCCTTAGCCCTTACCCAACTTGTCCTGAACCTCTACACTACTTCATGTAACCACCACTCCCAACAGCTCCTATCTCTCTTCAAAGTCCTCCACCTCTCAAACCCTTGCTTGGAGAACACACTCAGGAACATCATCCTAGAAGCCAGCCACAAACTTGAGTCCCATGCCACACACCACCTGAAAAAACTATCCACAGTGCTAGTGCAACACCTAAGAAGTGGGGTCCCTCTCCCTATCCCTCACAAACACCAACCACAACAGAACCGTCAACAAACCCCCCTCATAGCCAACAAACCTAGCCTAGCCACCCTGCTCAATCTCCCCATCCCAGCACATACCCCACACAGACCAAATCTCAACTATAACCACAGTCAAATGCCACATATCACCAACTCCAATTCAGTTCTAAACCTCTCATCCAGATCCCTCTCTCCTCAAGAGACATCTGTTCTATCAAAAGGCTTAACCTTTAGCCCCACACCTAAATTCAACCACACTGCCCTGGTTAAAGATCTCCTCTCTTTCACCCGGAACCTCAACTGGAAATATCACTTCACCACCCAAACACAGCCCCCAAATACTAGACCCAGTGTTGAACCTTGTTTAGAACAGTTCCGACCGCCTTCTCAAAGGGATCCTCCTCCCCTCCCCCAAAACCATCCCTTGCAGACGTTTCAGGAATTCCTCACATCCAGTGTTGCCTCCCAGTCCTTCTTGAAGAACATTCCGACAACCCCCAACATCACCCCAGCTGAATCCCGTGCCATTAAACAGCTGAAAACAGACCGCTCTATTGTAATCCTTCCGGCGGATAAAGGCTCCACAACTGTGGTACTTGACCGTGTGGAGTATGTGGCAGAAGGACTGCGTCAACTCTCCGACACTTCAACCTACAAAGCTGTTACCCTGGATCCCATTCCCTCCATTCAGACTGAGCTGCAGAAAATCCTAAAAATCCAAGGTCCCTCACAAGGCCTCACAATGGCTTCCATAGACTTACTCACTCCACCTGAGCCACGTACCCCTACCTTCTACCTATTACCCAAAATCCACAAAGAGAACCATCCTGGCCGTCCCATTGTAGCAGGCTTCAAAGCCCCAACAGAACGTATCTCAGCTCTGGTAGACCAACACCTCCAACCTATCACCTGCAGGCTCCCATCCTACATCAAGGACACAAACCACTTCCTAGAACGCCTCAAATCCATTCCCACTCCTCTCCCACCTGAAACCTTTCTTGTCACCATAGATGCTACATCCCTTTACACAAACATCCCACACACCCATGGTCTCTCTGCCCTTGAGCACTACCTCTCCCAACGCCCACCCGAAGATCTTCCAAAAACCTCGTTCCTTATCACACTTACCAACTTCATCCTCACCCATAATTACTTCACTTTTGAAGGCCAGACCTACAAACAAATCAGGGGAACTGCCATGGGAACCAGGATGGCTCCATCCTATGCCAACCTCTTCATGGGCCGCATGGAGGAGGCTTTCCTGAAGACCCAACAGCTGCTTCCCCTGGCCTGGTATAGGTTTATAGATGACATCTTTGTGGTCTGGACTCATGGTGAAGAAACACTCCTTAATTTTCTCCATAGCCTCAACTCCTTTTCGAATCTGAATTTCACCTGGTCCTTCTCCAAAACCAAAGCCACCTTCCTGGATGTTGACCTTCATCTTGTTGAAGCTCACATCCACACCTCTGTCCATATCAAACCCACCAACAAACAACAGTACCTTCACTTTGATAGCTGCCATCCATTCCACATCAAACGCTCCCTTCCCTACAGCCTAGGTATTCGTGGCAAACGTATCTGCTCCAGTGACGAATCCCTCAACAATTACACCAATAACCTGACCAGTGCTTTCCTCTCCCGCAACTATCCTGCAGACCTTGTCCACAAACAAATCTCCCGAGCAATACATTCCTCCCCGTCCAACAACAATATTCCTAGCCTCAGACCACACAGAAGCATCCCCCTTGTCACCCAATATTATCCTGGCCTCGAATACATCAATAAATTACTCCGCCAGGGATATGACTTTCTCAAGTCAACCCCTGAAATGAGATCATCCCTTGACAAAATTCTCCCCACACCACCCAGAGTTGCCTTTCGTCGTCCCCCTAACCTCCGTAACATCCTTGTTAAACCCTGCAATATTCCCAGACTACCTTCTCTACCCAGCGGTTCCTACCCCTGTAACCGACCCCGCTGCAAAACCTGCCCCATGCATCCCCCCACAACCACCTACTCCAGCCCCGCTACTAGGAAAACATACACAATTCAAGGAAGGGCCACGTGTGAGACTACACATGTCATTTATCAGCTGACATGCCTGTACTGCACAGCCTTTTACATCGGTATGACAACAACTAAACTGGCTGAGCGCATGAACGGACACAGACGAACTGTCCGCCTAGGAGATGTCCAATACCCAGTAGCGGAGCATGCCTTCCAGCATAATTCTAGGGACCTAGGAACCTGCTACACTGTACGTGCCATTTGGCTTCTCCCACCCAACACCAGTCCCTCTGAACTGCGGAGATGGGAACTTGCACTCCAGCACATCCTTTCATCCCGCCATCCCCCTGGACTAAACCTACGTTAAACAACCTCACTCCCATTTACTTTTCAGTCTTCTCCTCTTTCCGTTTCCTCTTTAGCCATTCATGCATCTTTCCATCCTACGTCTTTATACTATACACCTCTTTACTTCTGTATGCATCCTCTTTGGCTTGAAGCTGGCACAGTACCTGCAGTAGAATATCTTTGGCTTCCCTCTGACAACCATGCCTCCATCCTTGCTACCTTCCCTGTTTTCCTTTCCCTGTTGCTCCCTGACCCAAAAGATATTGGTCGTACATAAAATATATGAATGCTACAAATAAATCTATACCTTCTCTTGCTGACAATATGGGTAATGTAATGGATAATGATAAATAGAAAGCTAAAATTCTAAACCTAGCTTTCAAAAAACTCATTTACGGTAGAGGACTGCAGCACCATTCCTCCTTTCAATTACTGAACAAATGCAAGGATGGCTGACATAGCATTTAGTGTATCTGGGATAGTAAAACAGTTAAGATCCTTAGACACCAGGAAGGCATCTGGCCCAGATGTATCCACATAAGATTTTATGTTGACTATGCTACAAATATAGCACCATTCTTATCCATCATCTGTCTTATCCATCATCTATCAGTGGAACAGCGGAAAGTTCCACGAGACCGGAAGAAGGCCCAGGTCATAGCAATCTATAAAAAGGGTAGAAAATTGGATGCCCATAATTACCAGCCAATTTCACTGACACTGATTTGTTGTAGAATCATGGAACATATTTTGTGTTCAGACATAATGATCTCTCTAGAGTCTGAGAAGCACATCTGCAGAAATCAGCATGGTGTTAGGAAACAGTGGTCATGCGAGACACAACTGGCCCTCTTTGTGCATGATGTACAACAGGCTCTAGATACTGGCTGCCAGGTTGATGCCATGTTCCTCGACTTTTCAAAGGCGTTCGACTCAGTGCCGCACTGTCACTTGCTCCAAAAAGTGCGTGCTTACTGCCTATCTGATGACATATGTGGTTGGATAGAAAGTTTTGTAACAGAAAGAGAGTAGTATGTTGTCCTGAAAGGGGAGACTTGAACAGACTGAAGTGTAACATTAGATGTACCCCAGGGCAGTGTAATAGGTCTGTTGCTTTTTACGATTTACATAAACAATCTGGTTGATGGTACTGACAGTGGCATTAGACTGTTTGCTGATGATGCAGTAATCTGCAGGAAAGTAGTATCACATGAAAGTTGTGATCAAATCAATGAGGATTTGCAGCAAATAAATGTGTGGTCTAATAACCGGCAGTTATCTCTCAATATTAGTAAGTGTAACCTACTTGAATATAAAAAAGTAAGAATCCCCATTAATGTACGAGTACAAAACAAATGCCCAGTCTTTGGAAGTGGTAACATCTGTCAAGTATCTGAGTGTGACCGTTCGAATGATCTCAAATGGAACGATCAAATTACACAAGTAACGGGTCAGGTGAACTCTAGACTGTGATTTATTGGTAGAATCCTGAAACAATGCAGTCCCTAAAAAAAGGAAATTGATTACAATACTTTAGTTTGTCCAGTCTTTGTGTGTTGTTCATCGGTATGGGATCCTTACCAGTTGGGTCTGATTCAGGAGACTGAAAAGGTCCAAAAGAAGAGCGGCAAGATTCATGAATGGTACATTTAGCCATTGCAAGAACATTACAAATCTCATAGAAAGTTTGAAGTGGGACACACTGGCAGATAGACAACACGCTAAATGGAAGGGGCTGCTCACTAAATTCCAAAATCCAATCTTCGTCAAGGATGTACAGCATTATTACCACCAACTTTCAATACAAGGGAAATTAGAGCTCATACTGAGGTGTTCAGACAGTCGTTTTTCCCTCACACGATCTGTGAGAGGAACAGAGGGGAACAAAAAAATATGACTTTGGTGCAAATAGTGCCCTCTGCCACACACCGCTTGGTGGCTAGTGGAGTATATATGTAGATGTAGAAAATTTTAGCTGCTTAAGACACATATGAAAAAACAATATCTACCACAAGTGTGCCATCATTGTAACAGAATGGGGAAAGATCTGGCTTCATACTCTGAGACTGCATGTTTGCTTCTTGAATTTCTGCAAAGATGGAAGAAGAAAGGCTCTGAGTGTATTGCTGAAGTTTAGTCAAACCCACCAGCTGCTGGTACCACAATACCATAGTAGTATGTTGCTAGAGGACCCAAAAGAAGATAGCACAGCCCATTGCCAAAATACAGATGAGTTGTACCATTAAGTTTTGACTGCCTTAGAAGTATGTGAGTTACTGTGGTGGAGATATTTCGTGAATACCAGAACTGCAGAGATGCACCAGCAAAGAAATAAAAAATGAATTACACAACTTTATTTGTTTGAGATGATGGTTAAAACTTTATGGCTACAGTTCATACATTCATGAGCAACTGAGTCAGACACAAGTGATGCGTTGGAGAGTGTAAGTCCCCTTTTTGACATTGTGAAGTAAATAGATCTATGATAGATTCTGCAAGACTGGGACTAAGCATCCTGACCTGGAAGTTTACTAGTGTACTAACTGTTGAGCTTTACATGTTGGTGTTTACTGACAGTTGAATCCTAACCATCAACTGAAAAATGCTGGGTGCTTATTGCTAGTTTAGTGCTTATCACCAATTTGAAAATGGTGTGATGAAAGCCAACACTGATCATAAGATGTGCGTGTATTGACAAGTAGTTACCAACTGCCTAAGGCATTCTGTGTGACACATGTATGAAGAAGGACATGATATGCAAATAACAAAACAGTAAAATAATAAGTTATTACATTTTATACATATTAACATAAAAAAAGAAAAAGTAAAACATACTAAAATAAAATTGGTAGTGAAGTTATCTTGATTAACTATTAGCTGCCTAATCAGAAAGGGCTAAATTGTAGGCATTATTATATCATGTGGAAGCTGCATACTTGATGTCAGTTTTCTCCAATCATAGTAACACTTTTTTAAGGCACTATTCTCCAAACCTAGTCTGCTCTCAGATTTCCTACTATGATATTCTCTCACACACCTAATCTTCTGACTATGCCCAAGAACCAGCTGCAAAGGAGCACTCCCCTCCCATTACCCAGTACCATACCTGACCTGAACAACTGAACGATATCCTTCACTTGGACTTCGATTTCTTATCACCACACTCATAAATGAGGAACATCCCATTAACAATCCTTCCCACACTTTTCAAAATGTTATTTTGAGCCTCACCCAGTCTAAAAAATACCCTTAATGCAACTGTACCCCAGACCCACTGCCAATATCTTGCCACTTCAGTGATATCGCTATGAAAGATTCAGGTACAAGATCTGTCTTGGAAATCCACTCTTCAGCTTATCCTACTCCCATCTTATCAGTCTTATATTGTCCTATAGAAGACAGGGCCACATTAAAGTAGTAATCTCATGATCAGTGACATGTGTACACCTGAAAGAACAGCCACTGTCAAACTGGCCAAGAGCATAGGTCACCACCAGACAACACACTTCACTTCATTGGCTGCTTCACAACTCTTCTAAGAATTACATAGATGTGAACTGTACTTCCTGAACATCCTCCAATACCAGGCAAGGTGGCGCAGTGGTTAGCACACTCAACTCGCATTCAGGAGGACGATGGTTCAATCCCGCGTTCGGCCATACTGACTGAGGTTTTCCGTGATTTCCCTAAATTGCTTCAGGCAAATGCCGGGATGATTCGTTTAACAGGACACAGCCGACTTCCTCCCCCATCCATCCCTAATCTGAAGAGACCGAAGACCTCACTGTTTGGTCTCTTCTCCCAAATCAACCCAACCCATCTATTCTAGCCCCACACCCACCACCACACCTTCTGTTTGATCCTAATCTCACTCATCCTGGACCCACATTCTCTTCCCTGTAGTTTTCCCATTCTCTTTTCTGTCACCCCTTCCCAATCCACTTACTGACATAACTTGCTCACTGGTGCAGATGCCCATGATGCATTTATTCCCATACTTCTGGTAACCTTCTCATCTGCATTCTAATCCTGCACATCTGCTGCCTATTCCTATTCCAGACGTAATCAATCCCAACCCTTCTTACTCCCCACCTACTTTCTTCTGTAGCCCATTCTACCCAACACAGTCAGTCAACATCTCTCTCTCTCTCTCTCTCTCCATCTCCATCCCTCCCTCCCTCTCTTTGTGTGTGTGTGTGTGTGTGTGTGTGTGTGTGTGTGTGTGTGTGTGTGCGCGCGCGTGCGTACGTGCGTGTGTGCGCACTCGTTTCCTCTAAAATAAAAAAAAAACTTGTTTATGTCCCCATCAATAACTCCATGCCTCTAGGGAGATGTTACCTGTACTCGTTAAGTTATAGAAAAATAATTTAGCCTTCTGGAAGTAAATCTTTATTTGCCAATGCAGTGTCCATACAGAAAAGTGTGTGTTACATGCATTACAAATTAGTAGACTTTCTTCCAGGAGGAAAATAATTACATAAAAAATTAATAGGGATCAGTAGTTTTACTCAGTAAACTAGCTGAGTTGCAGGTAGGCACAACAACATAACTTCAAACAAAGCTACCAACCAACCTGATGACCAAAAGCTTTGTTTGACACTCGTTTTATTGTGCCTATCTGTGAATGAGCATCTCCACTGCATGCTGCAGTAGCAGTTAACTTTTCATATTGTCACGACTCCATCCTGGATTTTCCATTGTTAGTTTTACTCAGTTCAATTTATTCCCACTCACTCATAGTATTAGTATCCCATACTGCAATTCTCACTGATAATTCAAGTGATAAACACTGTGTCTTTGTCAAAGTAATGTCTCCAGTGTTGTTTGTAAACAAACTTTTGCAGCACAGTAACAAATTAAAACATGCTATTGCTGTCTACAGTATTACTGATGGTTTCTGTGCCTTTGTGCACCCAGCTCAATCATTAATTAAGACCAAAACATTTATCATGATCTTTTATTTACCCCTTTTGTTGTTATATGTCTGCAATTTTAATTTGAAAAGCTATTAGAGACTTTACAGACAACTGGGGTTCAAAAAAGTCTGATATTCTTGATCTCTACTGCAGGGTGACACTCACCATTTCACAATGAGACAGGTTGCCTCTTCATCTAACATGTTGGTATGGAATATGTGCATCAACAACATGGCAGGTCTTACTTGTTATGTGTCCTGACTGGGTTTGATTGCTATGTTCATTGATCAGAAACAACCAATGAGCTGAATATCATGTGGACTGTTCTAATGAGCCTCTATCTGATGTTCAGATCGAGAAGGAAAAAACTCATTTCAAAGACACTGCTTCTCTCACAGTATGAGCGTGTGAAATTGATCCTTGACTCAGTTGGTATCACACCCCAAAGTGCATTATGACCATTGAAATCTCCCACAAGAAGAAATGGTTAGGGGAACTGTAACTGGATGTTTACCATTATCATGTTCACTTACAGAGAAAAATACTAGTGCAACCTTCTTCTGGCACTATTTAGTCTGAAACATATACTTTTCTTTTCAACACCACAATCAAATTAATTTTAAAAAAAGGAATTTTTGAGCTTACTTCATTGCTCTTACTCCTGAATTTTCTTCTCTTCTACAAATGATAAACAATCTTTATTCTAGACTGTATGACTGATGGAAAGGTTAACATAAATGTATGGTAAAGAGTGTAAATGTTGTTACTACCTGCAAATCTTCGTTGCATATTCCACTAGCTACTTGTGGATTTACTTTAGACATAAGTGTCTCATATTAAGACTAACAAAACTGATGTTTATATCTTAAAGCAACACAGAAAAACTGAAAGTTAGCATAAAAGTGGCAGTTTTCTACAGAATACCATTTACTCCTTTCACAAAATTCTCACTTTTCTAAAAGTTTTTTTTTCTTATTATTTATATTTCAATTGCTCACATCAATTCCCTTTGATTTCTAAAGTAAACAATGCCTGTGTTAAAATTTAGTGTGATGTAAATCTTGGAAACAATTTGATAATTACTATGCTATTTCTCATTTTATAATTGCTTGGTTACAAATAATATAGATGTTTCTATTAGAACAACCCCATTTCCTAATTGTTACACACTACATAGTTGTGGTACAGCTACAGTTACTCAGTATAACAAAAGGTACCATGGTTGGCAGAGCCAGATAATGGGAGATATGGAAAGTCCAGGTTGCATATCAACACAGTTATGAAACAGATAGATTGATACTCACCATAAAGATGATACATTGAGTTGCAGACAAACATAATGAAAAGACTGTTACACACTGAGCTTTTGGGCAAAAAATATTCTTTAGAAAAGACAGGAGAAAACACACACACACACACACACACACACACACACACACACACACACACACACACACCTCATGCACACTATAGGCCTATATCTCTGACATCGATCTGTTGTAGAATTTTAGAACATGTTTTTTGCTCACGTATCATGTCATTTCTGGAAACCCAAAATTTACTCTGTAGGAGTCAACATGGATTCCGGAAACAGCGATCGTGTGAGACCCAACTCACTTTATTTGTACATGATACCCAGAAAATATTAGACACAGGCTCCCAGATAGATGCCATTTTCCTTGGCTTCCGGAATGCATTCAATACAGTTCCGCACTGTCACCTGATAAACAAAGTAAGGGCCTATAGAATATCAGACCAGCTGTGTGGCTCCGTTGAAGAGTTTTTAGCAAACAGAACACAGTATGTTGTTCTCAATGTAGAGACGTCTACAGACATTAAAGTAACCTCTGGTGTGCCACAGGGGAGTGTTATGGGACCATTGCTTTTCACAATATATATAAATGACCTAGTAGATAGTGTCGGAAGTTCCATGTGGCTTTTCGCAGATGATGTTGTAGTATACAGAAAAGTTGCAGAATTAGAAAACTGCAGTGAAATGCAGGAAGATCTGCAGCAGATAGGCACTCAGTGCAGGGAGTAGCAAATGACCCTTAACATAGACAAATGTAATATATTGCGAAGACATAGAAAGAAGGATCCTTTATTGTATGATTATAGGACAGCAGAACAAACACTGGTAGCAGTTACTTCTGTAAAATATCTGGGAGTATGCATACAGAACAATTTGAAGTGAAATGATCATATAAAATTAATTGTTGGTAAGGCGGATGCCAGGTTGAGATTCATTGTGAGAGTCCTTAGAAAATGTAGTCCATCAACAAAGGAGGTGGCTTACAAAACACTCATTCGACCTATACTTGACTATTGCTCATCAGTGTGGGATCCGTACCTGGTCAGGTTGACAGAGGAGATAGAGAAGATCTAAAGAAGAGCGGCGTGTTTCATCACAGTGTTCTCTGTTAAGTGTGATAGCATTATGGAGATGTTCAGCAAACTCAAGTGGCAGACTCTGCAAGAGAGGCGCTCTGCATTGCAGTGTAGCCTGCTATCCAGGTTTTGAGAGTGTGCATTTCTGGATGAGGTATCGAATATATTGCTTCCCCCTAATTATACCTCTCAAGGAGACCATGAATGTAAAATTAGAGAGATTCGAGTGTGCACGGAGGCTTTCCAGGAGTCGTTCTTCCTGCGAACCATACCCAACTGGAACAGGAAATGGAGGTAATGACAGTGGCATATAAAGTGCTCTCAGCCACACACCGTTGGGTGGCTTGCAGAGTATAATTGTAGATGTATATGTGACTGTTGTCTAATCAGACATATAAGTTTGCATGGCAAAATTCTGGAATGTGAACCACATTTCATATTATCATTATTGTATTTTGCCTCTGGTCACCTCTTATATCAAGGAAGAGGACAGTTGAAAACTAAATCACAAATCCATCTGCACCAGCACATGTTCCACGGGTTCTTTCTAACTTCTTGAAAATGGCATATAGAACTAACAGTTCATTATCATATTGCAGAACTATTTTGTGTTGATTTTCCAGCATACATGGGTTGGGACATTTCCAGGGGCAGATTTGGACTCCAACCACAATTTATTGGTTATGAACTGTTGATTAAAACAGAAGAAATTGCAAAAATATGGGAATTTAAGGAGGTGGGACCTGGATAAACTGAAAGAACCAGAGATTGTGGAGAGTTTCAAAGAGAGTACTAGGGAACTGTTGACAAGAACAGGGGAAAGAAATACAGTAGAAGAAGAATGGGTAGCTTTGAGAGATGAAATAGAGAAGGCAGCAGAGGATGAAGTAGGTAAAAAGATGAGGGCTAGTAGAAATCCTTGGGTAATGGCAGAGATGTTGAATTTAATTGATGAAAGAAAAAACTATAAAAATGCTATAAATGAAGGTGAAAAGGAATGCATACATCTAAAAAATGAGATCAACAGGAAGTGCAAAATGACTCAGCTGGGCTGGCTAGAGACAAATGTAAGGATGTAAACACATATATCACTAGATATAAGATAAATACAGCTTACAGGAAAATTAAAGAGACCTTTGGAGAAAAGAGAACAACCTGTATGAATATCAAGAGCTTGGATGGAAAACTAGCCCTAAGCAATGAAGGGAAAACAGAAAGGTGGAAGGCATATATAGAGGGTCTATACAAGGGTGATGTACTTGAGGGCAATATTATGGAAATGGAAGAGAACATACATGACGATGAAATGGGAGATGTTATACTGCAAGAAAAATTTGACAGAGTAAGTCGAAACAAGGCCCTGGGACTAGACAACATTTCATTAGAACTACTGATAGCTTTGGGAGAGCCAGCCATGACAAAGCTCTTCCATTTGGTGAGCAACATGAATGAGACAGGCAGAATACCTTCACACTTCAAGAAGAATATAATAATTCCAATCCCAAAGATAGCAGGTGTTGACAGTAGTGAAAATTACTGAACTATAAGTTTAATAAGTCATGGTTACAAAATACTGACATGAATTCTTTACAAACATATGGAAAACTGGTGGAAGCTGACCTCAGGGAAGATCAGTTTGGATTCCATAGAAATGTTGCAACACATGAGGCAATACAGACCCTACGACTTATCTTAGAAGATAGGTTAAGGAAAGGTAAACCCATATTTCTAGCATTTGTAGACTTAGGAAAAGCTTTTGACAATGTTGACTGGAATACTCTCTTTCAAATTCTAAGAGTGATCAGTGTAAACTACAGGCAACAAAAGGCTATTAACAATTTGTACAGAAACCAGATGGCAGTTATAAGAATCGAGGGCCATGAAAGGGAAGCAGTGATTGAGAAGGTAGTTAGACAGGGTTGAAGCCTACCCCCAATTTTATTCAACCTCTAGACTGAGTACTACTACAGTAGTACAAGTTTATAAGCCAACTAGCTATGCATGACGAAGAAATTGAAGAAATGTATGATGAAATAAAAGAAATCATTAAGATAATGAAGGGAGATGAAAATTTAATAGTCATGGGTGACTGGAATTCGGTAGTTGGAAAAGGGAGAAAAGGAAACGTAGTAGGTGAATATGGATTGGGTCTAAGAAATGAAAGAGGAAGCCGCCTGGTAGAATTTTGCACAGAGCATAACTTAATCATAGCTAACTCTTGGTTTAAGAATCATGGAAGAAGGTTGCACACATGGAAGAACCCTGGAGATACTAAAAGGTATCAGATAGATTATATAATGGTAAGACAGAGATTTAGGAACCAGGTTTTAAATTGTAAGACATTTCCAGTGGCAGATGTGGAGTCTAACCACAATCTATTGGTTATGAACTGTAGATTAAAACTGAAGAAACTGCAAAAAGGTGGGAATTTAAGGAGATGGGACCGGATAAACTGAAAGAACCAGAGGTTGTACAGAGTTTCAGGGAGAGCATAAGGGAACAATTGACAGGAATGTGGGAAAGAAATACAGTAGAAGAAGAATGGGTAGCTTTGAGGGATGAAGTAGTGAAGGCAGCAGTGGATCAAGTAGGTAAAAAGATGAGGGCTAGCAGAAATCCTTGGGTAACAGAAGTAATATTGAATTTAATTGATGAAAGGAGAAAATATAAAAATGCAATAAATGAAGCAGGCAAAAAGGAATGCAAACGTCTGAAAAATGAGATCGACAGGAAGCGTAAAATGGCTAAGCAGGGATGGCTAGAGGACAAATGTAAGGATGTAGAAGCTTAGCTCACTAGGGGTAAGATAGATACTGCCTACAGGAAAATTAAAGAGACCTTTGGAGATAAGAGAACCATTTGTATGAACATCAAGATCTCAGATGGAAATCCAGTTCTAAGCAAAGAAGGGAAAGCAGAAAGGTGGAAGGAGTATATAGAGGGTCTATACAAGGGTAATGTACTTGAGGACAATATTATGGAAATGGAAGAGAATGTAGATGAAGATGAAATGGGAGATACGATACTGCGTGAAGAGTTTGACAGAGCACTGAAAGACCTGAGTCGAAATAAGGCCCCCGGAGTAGACAACATTCCACTGGAACTACTGACGGCCTTGGGAGAGCCAGTCCTGACAAAACTCTACCATCTGGTGAGCAAGATGTATGAAACAGGTGAAATACCCTCAGACTTCAAGAAGAATATAATAATTCCAATCCCAAAGAAAGCAGGTGTTGACAGATGTGAAAATTACCAAACAATCAGATTAATAAGCCACAGCTGCAAAATACTAACATGAATTCTTCACAGACGAATGGAAAAACTAGTAGATGCCGACCTCGGGGAAGATCAATACTGACCTTACGACTTATCTTAGAAGAAAGAATAAGGAAAGGCAAACCTACGTTTGTAGCATTTGTAGACTTAGAGAAAGCTTTTGACAATGTTGACTGGAATACTCTCTTTCAAATTCTAAAGGTGGCATGGGTAAAATACAGGGAGCGAAAGGCTATTTACAATTTGTGCAGAAACCAGATGGCAGTTATAAGAGTTGAGGGACATGAAAGGGAAGCAGTGGTTGGGAAGGGAGTAAGACAGGGTTGTAGCCTCTCACCGATGTTATTCAATCTGTATATTGAGCAACCAGTGAAGGACACAAAAGATAAATTCGGAGTAGGTATTAAAATCCATGGAGAAGAAATAAAAACTCTGAGGTTCGCTGATGACATTGTTATTCTGTCAGAGACAGCAAAGGACCTGGAAGAGCAGCTGAGTAGAATGGATAGTGTCTTGAAAGGGGGATGAAAGATGAACATTAACAAAAGCAAAATGAGGATGAAGGGAATGTAGTGTAATTAAATCCAGCAATGATGAAGGAATTAAATTAGGAAATAAGACACTCAAAGTAGTAAACAAGTTTTGCTATTTGGGGATCAAAATAACTGATGGTGGTTGAAATAGAGAGGATATAAAATGTAGATTGGCTATGGCAAGGAAAATGTTTCTGAAAAGAGAGAAATTTGTTAACATTGGGTAAGATTTAATTGTAATGAAGTCTTTTCTGAAAGTATTTGTATGGAGTGTAGCCATGTATGGAAGTGAAACATGAACGATAACTAGTTTAGACAAGAAGAGAATAGTAGCTTTCAAAATGTGGTGCTACAGAAGAATACTGAAGATTAGGTGGGTAGATCACATACCTAATGAGGAGGTTCTGAATGGAATTGGGGAGAAGAGGAATTTGTGTCACAACTTGACTAGAAGAAGCGATCGGTTGGTAGGACATGTTCTGAGGCATCAAGGGACCACGAATTTAGTATTGGAGGGAAACGTGAAGGTTAACAATGTGGAAGACCAAGAGATGAATACGGATGCATTTAACCATTTGTTAATGTCTATTTATTTCAAACTGTTTAAAATTTTAAATAATAATAGGCGTCCCTCTTGATCATGCATATAAAAGCAGCTAACCATAAAGCATACTTCAGTTTTATAATAATAACACAACCAGTCACCTATAGCAGACAGATGCATGGAGTGCCATAACACTTACCGGTTAAGATTATTCACACTATCTTCCAAGCACTAGCTCTTTTTCCAGCAATAGTACACACATTCACATACACAACCCTACAGACACCCAAAAGCACAACCCTGTGCCTGAAAAATAGCTAGTGCTAAAAAATGCTTTTTCCTATTGTTACTGTGCTGCACGGAAATACGCTATAGCTTAGTGGTTGTCCTTTTGTTTTGTGTACTTTAGTTTTATGTAGAAATGTGTATCTTTGTTCAGCTACCTATCACTTTTAAAGTGAAGGAAGTTAGAAATATTGTACTTAAAATGTTAAGTAAATAATAACCTCACTCAGTGAACTGTTGCACCAAAAATTTACCAAATAGATATGATAAACAGAACAATGGGATTAAGAAAATTATTGAATTGTCATACAGACTCTCTCTAAAAGAGAGAAGAAAGGGAGAGAGGGAGAGAGAGAGAGAGAGAGAGAGAGAGAGTTGGGGGGGGAAGGGGTGTATTTTCACATGTTTGATATGAAGTTTTCTGTTCGTTTGTGTATGGTATTCTCACCTACACATGACATTTTTAAGGCTTTTTTTTGTATATGTCAAAGTTGGGAATTTTGTATTACATAGAAAATTCAGAATTTGGTACAGTTAACTTTATTTACCATTTCATATTTGCTTTGTTTGTAAAGGAAAAGGCCATTTAATGTAAAAGAAGGAAAAATGTGACAATAAAGTTTCTTTAATTCTAAGACTGAAGAAATGATTTTAGCTTTTATAGCAGTGATAGTTTTCAGGTTATTATCTTCACTTCAAGAGAGAATTTGGAGAATGGGAGCAGATCAGTATACCAGCACATGAAACAAGCTATACTGTCAGGGGTCTACAGTGTGGAACGAGACACCAGCTCTATCTTCAGGCATTCAATCAACTAGGGAAAAGTTCTCCGACACCAATTGTGTCTCTACACACTCAAGGAGCTGGTATGTTATCTTCTCAAACTACTCTGATTATTGAATATGAGTGTTTTTCAAGAAGAATAGATACCCACTTCAGGCAAACACACATTTCTTAAAATGTCTCCACATAATTAATTAAAGCATCATGTGGTTTCAACCTGTTGGTCTTCTTTTGAATCTGACTTCATCTCCAAAAGCATTGAAGTTTGATGTGTCCAAAATGGATTCCATGTCCCAGATCCTAGATCTTAACAGATGAAGTATCTCACACTAGTAAACATACAAGTTGGTACTCTTAACAGTCTACAAGTCAAAGACAGCAAATTTTTTAAGCTCCATTATGCACCATGGGGATTTTTGAACAAGACTTTTCTAAAATAATTGTAAAGTCATTTTAAGTGGGGACTTTAATTTTGATTTTCATAAGAATCAAGAATTTGTAAGCTTTGGTTTATGCTCTGTAGCAACACTCCCAACAGAGACAAAAGGTCACACTAAAACTACACTTAAATACTTGTTTCAAAGTTATTGTTCTTCAGTTAGTTACATAATGAAATAATATTAAAATGTCTGCTTGAGCTGGACAGCATGTTAATGAGTGTGAAACATCCTGTCAAGTTAAGTCTACTTAAATATATCCCATTGTTTTGAATCTAGTTTCTCATCAAGACCGGTGAATATAGATTATAACAGAAATGGGTATAAAAGAATCTTAATATTAAACCAAAACACTGTGTGCCACAAACAAAGGTGATAAAATGAGAACCATTTTTCTGAATTAAACTGTGGAGCAGCTGGAGAGGTAATATCAGAATGAGACCACAGACACCGATATTCAATTAACATTTTTATAGTCAATAAAAGTTTTCTTGGTTTGTGACCACATTGTCAAAATGTAAAACTATCAACAATTCAGTCACTTTTGTAAGTGACCTTTTTCAGGGTGTTTTTGTTCACTGCTGAAACTTTGTTTCTTACATACCTGTAGATGTGGCTGTTATCTGAATCTGATGGGCCAGTAAGGATGAAGGGGAGGGATGTTAGAAGTTCTTTATTGATGTTTTTATTATTACTTTTCATTGGTGGAAACCCAATGTTTTGATTAGTGTTTGAATTACTGCTACCCATTGGTGGTAATTGACGAATGGAAAACCAGGCAGCAGTTGTAATGTGGCACTGTTTTCCTGTTTTCTAGCACTGACTAAGGTGTGGCAGTACTCTATGTACCTGCAGCTGCTGTGGTCTTCTGCGTCATGAGCTGTCATCCCATAATGCTGTTATTGCTGGCAGCTAAGATGTCGGAAGTCGGTACCCATCTTCTCTGATCATGTTGGCAGTTCGCTTGGCTATTTCTATTACCTTTCTAATCTTTCTCCTGAAAGTAAGAGGCTGCTTCACCAGTATGTGACCTTCACCAAAATCAATCTGTTTGCTGCACTCATCTTGGTGTTCTGCTACTGCTGACTTGGTGTATTTTCTTTGTGTTTTTTCTTTTGTGTTTAGATATCTGTGTGCTAACAGGTCACCTGGTCTTGCCTACATACGCTAATCCACATCCGCACCTAATTTTGTAAACTCCTGGAACATTTAGTTTGTCAACTACACCTTTCGCTGTGTGAAGAACATTTTTCATTCTGTTGCTGCTTCAGAAAATTGGCAGATAATTTTGCATATCCGTTCAATGACACCTTGTACATATGGTAGCAGAGCGATGTTTCTTCGACATATTGACAATATGATCACAAGCCCAGAAAAATTTTATTAACTGTGACAATGGGCGCAGAAGCCTATGTTTATATTTAACCAAACTATATGGGCAGGTAGTCTATGGAAACATCAGGTAGTTGGAAACGCTGTGATTAAGAAGAGGTAAACTGCTGAATGATGTTGCTTTTTTGAAGAGATGCATGGACACCAGTGTAGTGTCAAAATTCTTAAGGCTGACATCCCATGCAAAATTGAACAAGATGAAGAATATCTGTGTACAAGCCAGCAAGGTTTTGTTATGGGAAAGGATCCGCCACATTCAAGAAAGTCTCAACACAAACAACAGGAAAGTTTGCCAACTGCACCTCTTCCTTGTTGGAAAGCTAGACATGTATGACAGGGAGAAGGTTGACACGTTAATCTTTCAACAGGCCACAAGGTTGAGTGATAGCACTGCCATCCATCAGATGAGGAGTTCGACAAACTTCAGCAGAAAACCACCGAGGAAGGACTAATGCTGGACACACGACAAATGGTGGTTAACCTCTACAGCCACGTATTTAGCGAGGCAGCCATACAAATTCTGGCTAAAGGGATGAATTTTGTAGTTGCACCAAAACGAGTTCCAAAAGAAGATATCATTGAATCTGTTGAGGCTTCGATTCATCATCTACCACAAGCTGAGGCAGAGAAGATTAGACAAGAAATGGTATGGGTTTTGACTCTCGCAAAGCCTCCCAAAACAAAATATCAGAAAGGAGGAACATCATGCTATTGCAGAACTGAAGAACAGCTCTCATTTAGTAATAATATGAGCAGACAAGGGAAATGTGCCTAATGTGTTGGACACTGAAGATTATAGCAAAAGAGAGGAGGATCTCCTGAATGAACCCATTTATAAGAAGCTTAAGGGAGATCCAACAGCCAAGATAATTAAATCAATGCAAGCACTGCTAAAGCAACCTAGAATGAATTTTGACATGGCCAGAAGACTTATCCCACAGGCAGACTTATTCCACAGGCACCACGGATATCTGGTGTGAAGATTCATAAAGAGACCATTCCTTTATGACTGACTGTGGGCACCATTAATTCACCAATGTACAGTCTAGCAAAGGAATTGGTCCCAAAGCTCCAACATTTTGTGAGTCACACAAAGGACTTCACCAATTTTATAGAACTTTTAAATGTAAAGTATATCTTAGCCACAAAGCTGACAGTTAGCTTCGGTGTGAAGTTTTTATTCAGGAATACACCCATACATGACACCACAAACATCTTAGAGCAACGCATGACAATCGATATCTATGATATAGCCTGCCGATGTTTAACGACCACCTATTTCAAATCATCACGCTATGAGGAAGAAATCCACCCTGCACCCTTGAACCAAGAGGGCTCACATGATCAGCGATAAGGAACATCTAAAGTGTGAACTACAAAACCTCAAGTCCATTTTTGGTGCCAATGGTTATGGGATGAAACTAATAGAAAAAGCTATGGCAACAAAGAATGAAGGCAATAGAGGAGAGCAGAAGGAAGCACGAAACATAGCTTTATTACCATATGTTCTAGGTGTCACTGATCAGGTGGGCAAAATTCTCAAACGAGCAGGCATCAAGGTAATTTACTGAAGCTGCAATAGAATAAAAGATGCTCTTCCCACAATGAAACATACAGTTGACAAACTACATGCTCCTGGATATCTGAACACAAAAGACATATCTGACTAAGACAACACACCAAATCAGCAGTGGCAGAACACCAGGGTGAGTGCGGCAACCAGATTGATTTTGGTGAAGCTCATGTACTGGCAAAACAGCCTCTTCCTTTCAAGAAGAAGATTAGAGAGGAAATAGACACAGCCAAGCGACTTGCCAACATGAACAGAGAAGATGGGTACTGACTTCCGATATCTCGGCTGCCAGCAATAACAGCGTTACAGGATGACAGCTCACATGGAGCAATACACACAGGCATGTGGGAGACTGCTGTGGCCACAGATATATAGAGTACCAGCGCCTCAGCCAGTGCTAGAAAGCAGGGAAAAAACACAATGTCATGACTACTGCCTGGTTTTCCATTCACCAATTCCCACCAACCACAAGCAGTAGTGCAAAAACCAATCAAAATGTCTGGTTTCCACCCATGAAAATAAATAAGAAAAACACCAATAAAGAACTTCTAACATCCCTACCCTTCATCTTTACCAGCCTACCAGAATTAGATAACATCTACATCTGCTGGTATATAAGAAACAAAGTTTCAGCAGTGAACAAAAGCACCCTGAAGAAGGTCACTTGCACTAGTGACCGAAACGTTGGCAATTTTACATATTGACAATCCAGTCACAAACACACAAGAAAATTTACTGACTGTGACAATGGCTGTAGAAGCCTACATTAATATTAAACATTTTTATGTTAAAGCATCATGAATAGCCAAAGAAAAGAGATGTTATGCACTTCGGCAGTTATTCTTCATGATGGCAGATAGTACAGTGACTACAAATAATCAATAATGTACAGACTTCACTAGATTTACAAAGGTAGACCCTCTAGGTAGCAGTATATACATTAAGAACACTTGAAGGATACAAGTAAACAAATAATAAAATCATTAAATCACAGAAAATAGTAATTTTCTGGTCATGATGGTGTGGCAGCAAAGTACTGAAAATCTTTGCTAGCTTAAATTAACCCATATTTAGCTAAATATGTGAGCAGTAAATGACACACAGTGACTTGATGCCTGCTCATTTGAGAATTTAACCCACCTGATCAGTGACACCTAGAACATATGGTAATAAAGCTATGTTTCGTGCTTCCTTCTCCTCTTCTCTATTGTCTTCATTCTTTGTGACCCCACGCTGAAGAAATGTACAATAGTAATGCTCACATAAAAAAGTTGCCTTTTGTTACATAACAACATGTCATTTCCTTTCCAGACAGTAGTGTGTGATAAAACAGGTTAGCAGGAAAATCAGTGCAGAACTTGAAATATCAGAAGAGTTTTACAGTACCCAAGTATTTCATTCTGAGTATGAGATGTTCTTATTTGAGTGCCTCTATTGCTTGTAGATTTATTCTGTGAAAACATTTGGAACTTGTTAAAGAATCAAACATTTTCCTCAGATCAGTATCAAATTGGATTTCCTTTTGTGACACCTTGAAACATCTTGGCAATGCAATTTCATCTACTATGCAGTGAATACTACATGGGCAATACAGTGTAAAAAAATGTTACTGCTACTTTTATTGCTTGGTTGTCAACAACACACACAAAAAGAAATGATTCCTCTGTATAAATTTGTGATATTAATGGGAACTGATTCATTTCTATTACAGCACCAGTTGCTCCCAGTAACTTTGATCTTATACATGTGAATTCAACATCAATTGCTTTGAATATTACTTCATGGAGGGATGGTGGCTGTCCCATAACATCTTTTGTTGTGGAGTACAGATTGAAACATGGAACTGACTGGACACTTGTATCAAATAACCTAAAAGCTGAACAAAGAGAATATTTTGTACTTGATCTAAACCCTGAGACATGGTATACTCTTCGTATGACAGCACACAACAGTGCCGGCTCTACTGTTTCCACATATGATTTCGTGACCCTTACACATTCAGGAGGTAAGGTATTGTGTAGAATAATACCACAAGTGTAGTTTTACATATATAAATTGCTATAATTACCAAATATATCTACCAACGAAAATATTGTTTATGTGCTGAAGTCATTATCAACTGAAAAGAAAATTTATGTGCATGAAAAATATTTCAACTTAAAATTATAAGCATTTAAGACAAAATCCAAGCACACCTCACAAGTAGAATTTAGTCTGTGGTAAAACAGTTGAAATGAGTAGTAATGAACATATTCCAAGTGCATGACTTACACACAACAGTCATAACACTAATTACGTGCTCCACTAATTTCAGGTTTCGTGGCCCCAGAGCTTATTGTCCATTCTGAATATGGTCAAGAAGGCCTATATAGCAACATAGGGATTATAATAACAACAGTAGCCAGCCTAATTATTGTAGGAGTTTCCAGTCTGGGATTTTTCTTGTACATGAAGAAGAAGCATGAAACATATTTAGCCAACAAGTATGGAGGTAAGATAGACATTTCATCTCTTGTAGAAAAGAGTATTTATGTTCAGTTCAATTTTTGCTGTAAATGTTTTTTACCTATTGAATTAAAGATACAAAAGTGTCCAAGAATGCTCTTCTTGTATTGGTGAATTGAACAGTTTGCTAAAACATGTGACTGTCATGACCATGATTTGGCCATTGGTATGTAGGTCAAGCAATGGATGACCAGTATGGATGATATCATGGCCAGATCACACTTTCTTGGCAGATGGGACACTCCAATTCTAAAATCATGTAAGCAATGAACAGTGGCTGCTTTGATGAGGGGCAACAATAGGTTGATCATTTGAGATGTATTCGGTTTCTTGAATTTTAACACCAGAGAGACATGCCACTTGTCAGTTCAAACCTTGAGAGCAGCAACTAGTGATTAGCTATATCATCCATACCTACTTTAGCACTGCAGGCTAAAGAAGTCATCTTCAACCCTCACCCCCTTCCCCCACGGACACAGAGATTAGGATGAGTGCGGGAACACAACAATTGGCTGCCTGAAGTAAAGTAGAAAGTCTCCTTATTCATATTACATTCCAATGCAAGGACATAAATATGTCATTAATCAAACAAGGAAATGCATTCTGCTCACCATGAAGTATCTTTTTAGGCAGATGGTTGTGATCTTCTCATGTGGGGGAGATTTATACTGTGTTAACTGTGGCCCTATAGAGGTCTCTCATCATCCCTCACCAGCAAATGGTACAGGAACCTACTGTATCGCCATGTGCATTCATTCGTTTGTTCTCAGCATCCAGCAGGTTATCTGCTCCTTCAGCGAGATAATGCAGCATCCACTGCTCCTTAATTGTGTCAGAATGGTCTGATGATAATGAATACTCTAAGGACATGAAGGTGCTTGTTGATCTCCACCCCCCCCCCCCCCCCTTCCATGCCCTCTTGCCTTAAGTGCAGCTTGAATACTACTGAGCAATCTACACATAGTGTAGAGCTTAATTTAATTAGTATTCATGACTATTATAGACCTGGATCACAAAAACTTAGCAGTTCTCTTGAAAATAATAGACACAGTGCATAACTTACACACAACAGTCATAACAGTAATAATACGCTCCACTGATTTCATGTTTCGTGGTCCCAGAACTTACTGTCCATTCTGAATACGGTCAAGAAGGCCTATATAACAGAGGGATTATAATAACAATATTTGCTAGCCTAATTATTGCCATTTGTGACCTTTGGTATGATCTTACAACACCCAATAGCTTGGCCTAGCTGTCACTTTAATTCAGAACACTGAATTCTGCAGCTATTGCTAAACCAAAGCATGCTATGCCACTCACATTTAACCAATGCTTTTGCATTGTTTGTATTTGAACTGATTTGACTATTTCACTGCAAGAATCTGAAAGCCTGTGCAGTGGTCTAGAATATTCGATGAAAGGAAAATAGCATTTAGAGAAGGAAAGGAAAAGGCAAGACTTAGGAAACATAAGGGATTTACAAATAAAATAAAGGCATTACGTTAAAATTGCATGGATTTAGTTGTGTTACATGCCTTAATGAAGACCACTTGCAGCAGTGGTCAAACATTTGGTTCATTGTATTGCAGTATGAAGGGTTGACCAATTCAGAAGAATGTTACAGAGACTGACTGCAGCTGTAAAAATCTGTGAACGTACAGGAATGAGGCGATTACGGAAATGAAAATCGTGTTGTTGTAATATCCCTTTCTGACAAATTAAAATTGTGCAACTGAGACTAAAATTCAAGTTCACACCCCAGTCTGGAAAAAGGTTTTAATCTTTCATGAAGATTCAAAGTAAGCTGGGTTTCACAAGATTATTGTTTCAGGAATGTTTAAAAACACAAGTTTTATTCAGTACATGTCACTGAGTTTAAACTCATAATATATTCTTGGACTTTGCAACAGATAGATGTCACTGACCTAACGATGATGATTATGATTGTTTGGGCATGTGGAATCACAGTCTTTTGCTCGTACTAAAAACTGATGAGATGAATGTGGTTCACATGAATACAGAAACCTGTGCTAGAATAAAAATAAAATATTTTTCTGAAGTTTCTAAGTGTGTGTGGGCACCATAACATTAATACTTGATTGTTTCCTCAATGAGTTAAATTTTTTTTTTTTCAAAAATATTAATCAACCAAGACATATCGACACACACTATTAGTTAGTGAGATGTCTTTAGAACAAAAATAGCCTTCACATCTAGCACCCACATGGAAGTACCAGGCCCATGGTTTTCTATCATAAAACAACATCCTGACAATATTTCTATATATTTTCCAGTTTATTCTTTCTAGATGCAGAAAATACATTCATAATTTTTCACAATCATCAATTCTAATCAAAGACAAGAAAGACATACCACAACCTGCTGGCCTTGCACTCCCCTTATATACAAACATAGAAATTTATGATGCGAAACACAGTGTGATTTTGGTTCACTGGTAATGTTACAATGTTGTTGTTGTTGTTGTTGTTGTTGTTGTCTTCAGCCCTGAGACTGGTTTGATGCAGCTCTCCATGCTGCTCTATCCTGTGCAAGTTTCTTCATCTCCCAGTACCTACTGCAACCTACATTCTTCTAAATCTGCTTAGTATATTCATCTCTTGGTCTCCCTCTACGATTTTTACCCTCCACGCTGCCCTCCAATACTAAATTGGTGATCCCTTGATGCCTCAGAACATGTCCTACCAACCGATCCCTTCTTCTGGTCAAGTTGTGCCACAAACTTCTCTTCTCCCCAATCCTATTCAATACTTCCTCATTAGTTATGTGATCTACCCATCTAATCTTCAGCATTCTTCTGTAGCACCTCATTTCGAAAGTTTCTATTCTCTTCTTGTCCAAACTATTTATCGTCCATGTTTCACTTCCATACATGGCTACACTCCATACAAATACTTTCAGAAATGACTTCCTGACACTTAAATCTATACTCTATGTTAACAAATTTCTCTTCTTCAGAAACACTTTCCTTGCCATTGCCAGTCTACATTTTATATCCTCTCTACTTCGACCATCATCAGTTATTTTGCTCCCCAAACAACAAAACTCCTTTACTACTTTAAGTGTCTCATTTCCTAATCTAATTCCCTCAGCATCACCCGACTTAATTCGACTACACTCCATTATCTTCATTTTGCTTTTGTTGATGTTCATCTTATATCCTCCTTTCAAGACACTATCCATTCCGTTCAACTGCTCTTCCAAGTCCTTTGCTGTCTCTGACAGAATCAGAATGTCATCGGCGAATCTCAAGATTTTTATTTCTTCTCCATGTATTTTAATACCTACTCCGAATTTTTCTTTTGTTTCCTTCACTGCTTGCTCAATATACAGAGTGAATAACATCAGGGAGAGACTACAACCCTTTCTCACTCCCTTCTCAACCACTGCTTCCTTTTCATGTCCCTCAACTCTTATAACTGCCATCTGGTTTCTGTACAAATTGTAAATAGCCTTTCTCTCCCTGTATTTTACCCCTGCCACCTTCAGAATTTGAAAGAGAGTATCCCAGTCAACATTGTCAAAAGCTTTCTCTAAGTCTACAAATGCTAGAAACGTAGGTTTGCCTTTCCTTATTCTTTCTTCTAAGATAAGTTGTAAGGTCAGTATTGCCTCACGTGTTCCAGTGTTTCTACGGTATCCAAACTGATCTTCCCTGAGGTCAGCTTCTACTAGTTTTTCCATTCGTCTGTAAAGAGTTCGTGTTAGTATTTTGCAGCTGATTGTTCGGTAATTTTCACATCTGTCAACACCTGCTTTCTTTGGGATTGGAATTATTATATTATTCTTGAAGTCTGAGGGTATTTCGCCTGTTTCATACATCTTGCTCACCACATGGTAGAGTGTTGTCAGGACTGGCTCTCCCAAGGCCGTCAGTAGTTCCAATGGAATGTTGTCTACTCCGGGGGCCTTGTTTCGACTTAGGTCTTTCAGTGCTCTGTCAAACTCTTCACGCAATATCGTATCTCCCATTTCATCTTCATCTACATCCTCTTCCATTTCCATAATATTGTCCTCAAGTACATCGCCCTTGTATAGACCCTCTATATACTCCTTCCACCTTTCTGCTTTCCCTTCTTTGCTTAGAACTGGGTTTCAATCTGAGCTCTTGATGTTCATACAAGTGGTTCTCTTATCTCCAAAGGTCTCTTTAATTTTCCTGTAGGCCGTATCTATCTTACCCCTAGTGAAGTAAGCCTCTACATCCTTCCTGTCGGTCTCATTTTTGAGACGTTTGTATTCCTTTTTGCCTGCTTCATTTACTGTATTTTTATATTTTCTCCTTTCATCAGTTAAATTCAATATTTCTTCTGTTACCCAAGGATTTCTACTAGCCCTCGTCTTTTTACCTACTTGATCCTCTGCTGCCTTCACTACTCCATCCCTCAAAGCTACCCATTCTTCTTCTACTGTATTTCTTTTCCCCATTTCTGTCAATTGTTCCCTTATGCTCTACCTGAAATTCTGTACATCTCTGTTTCTTTCAGTTTATCCAGGTCCCATCTCTTTAAATTCCCACCTTTTTTGCAGTTTCTTCAGTTTTAATCTCCAGGTCATAACCAATAGGTTGTGGTCGGAGGCCACATCTGCCCCTGGAAATGTATTACAATTTAAAACCTGGTTCCTAAATCTCTCTTTTACCATTGTATAATCTATCTGAAACCTGTCAGTATCTCCAGGCTTCTTCCATGTACACAGCCTTCTTTTATGATTCTTGAGCCAAGTGTTAGCTATGATTAAGTTATACTCTGTGCAAAATTCTACCAGGCGGCTTCCTCTTTCATTTCTTAGCCCCAATCCATATTCACCTACTACGTTTCCTTCTCTCCCTTTTCCTACTACCGAATTCCAGTCACCCATGACTATTAAATTTTCGTCACCCTTCACTATCTGAATAATTTCTTTTATTTGCTCATACATTTCTTCAATTTCTTCGTCATCTGCAGAGCTAGTTGGCATATAAACTTGTACTACTGTAGTAGGTGTGGGCTTCGTATCGATCTTGGCCACAATAATGCGTTAACTATGCTGTTTGTAGTAGCTTACCCGCATCCCTATTTTCCTATTCATTACTAAACCTACTCCTGCATTACCCCTATTTGATTTTGTGTTTATAACCCTGTAGCCACCTGACCAGAAGTCTTGTTCCTCCTGCCACCGAACTTCACTAATTCCCACTATATCTAACTTTAACCTATCCATTTCCCTTTTTAAATTTTCTACCCTACCTGCCCGATTAAGGGATCTGACATTCCACGCTCCGATCCGTAGAACGCCAGTTTTCTTTCTCCTGATAACGACTTCCTCTTGAGTAGTCCCCGCCCGGAGATTAGAATGGGAGACTATTTTACCTCCGGAATATTTTACCCAAGAGGACGCCACCATCATTTAATCATACAGTAAAGCTGCATGCCCTCGGGAAAAATTACGGCCATAGTTTCCCCTTGCTTTCAGCCGTTCGCAGTACCAGCACAGCAAGGCCATTTTGGTTATTGTTACAAGGCCAGATCAGTAAATCATCCAGACTGTTGCCCTTGCAACTACTGAAAAGGCTGCTGCCCCTCTTCAGGAACCACACGTTTGTCTGGCTTGTCAACAGATACCCCTCTGTTGTGGTTGCACCTACGGTACAGCCATCTGTATCGCTGAGGCACGCAAGCCTCCCCACCAATGGCAAGGTCCATGGGGAGAAAAATTACATATTCATGAAAACTTAAATAACAGTATGTTCTACAACAAAAAGGAAAATGTTTGACACAAATTTTAATGTAATTTGAATTTCTGTGAATAAATTTGTAAAATAACCTATTAATTTTTTAATAATTACTTTTTAAAATGCAAAATGCCAATAATTTGCTTAATCATATTAATTACTACCATTTACAGAGGCTTCAATGCCAGAGTTACATACTTAATATCCAACATTTTAAGAACAGGGTTGCCACAAGTATCCCCAAGTGAAATTCCCCTGGTTTCCAGGCAAGTTTTAGCATTTCAACATCTTTTATAATGAACTGTTTTTAGATCGAGAAAGCAAGCCAAATGGTGTACAAGTTTCTTTAAGACCACCAATGTTGGGCCCCCCCTCCCCTCTCCACGTAATAAAGTGAAACACATTTGGTGAAAGAAATGTATAAGGTAGGGACGAGTTGTGTAAACCAACAATATAGGTGACTGCCAATAAAAAGTTATTTCTAAGTTATGTTCACTACTGTCAGTTATTAACCTGCCTTACATCCATTATATCACAGGCATTATGTGATTTTTCCTTCAAGCAATATTTGAGTACATAGTGTACAAACCACCAGCGACTGGCACAAGTTTCTTCTTCCCATTGCCTATACTTTCTAATATTTGAACTACTTTCAAAATGCCAAAATATACTAGAATAAATAAAATTACTATAAAATGCCAAACCTTGCAACGTATTTGTGGTGAGACATTCACAATTTCTGAAATCTATCATCCTGCTGAGGAGCGCTGCAGGCTTGGGTCCTTGGGTAAACCAGGAAAATCTGCTGCATTGTACCATACACAGACAGACCCGGCCTGCAGGCAGATCGGTGAGACTAGATCCAATGGGAAGGGCTTGCACATTAGTGGGTATTGAGGGGCTTCAGATCACAGGCCCAATCCTTTAGAGATACTTGCAGAAATGGCCTGCGTTTTTGGCCCATTGTGGAAGTCCATCATGTGAACAGCTACATGCCACAGACACCATGTTGATGAAATGAGACTGTGGTGATCAATCTATGCAACAGATAACTTGCAAAACTACTCTGAGAATCACTATGAATGAGGAGAGCTAGCAACTCACCATAAAAAGGGTCACTGAACCACAGACAGGCACGTAGAGAAGACAATCACACTCTCACAACTAAATTTTCGGCCATAGCTTTTATCAGAAAACAAGAGCACTCACACATTCATGCAGTCACTTAGGCACAACTCCTGCACACACAACAGCCATCTCCAGCTGCAGTATCGACAATTTCTGAGAATCAGATCCAAACAAACTGCTCCTCACACCTCACTGCCTCTCATTGGCAGCAGTTAGGGTAGTGGCAAAAAGTGGTGGCAGCACTGATTCCAA
Source organism: Schistocerca gregaria (assembly GCF_023897955.1). NCBI lineage: Eukaryota > Metazoa > Arthropoda > Insecta > Orthoptera > Acrididae > Schistocerca > Schistocerca gregaria. The sequence continues at coordinate 641,704,329 of NC_064921.1, forward strand.
GCTCAGGGGAATGGTAGGAAGGGGAGAAGCAGTAAGAAAGAGAGAGTAGGGAAGTGGCACATGTACTCAACTCAACGATGCATGACAACTCAGTAAACAAACCATTTCATCTACTGAGGCAAAAACGAGATATTTCCAGCTTTTTTTTCAAATTTGTTTGAAATTCCCTGGTATTCCTTGATTTCCAGAACCTGCGGCAACCCTGAAGAACCATGTTGAAGATGATCATCTACTGAGCTGTTTCCTATTTTAATACTTACTTATGACATTACACACTGTATTTTTAGAAAATCTACTCATTAATTTAATATGAAAATAACAGCAGTACAGAAGTCACAGTAGTATTCTTTTCAATTTGACAACTTTGTTTTCACTAATTGCAAACTCGTAAATATGTTATTATAAGTTGCTAAAATTGTGATTTTGATAATAACATGGTTTTATTGTCAGTAGGCACATAATTTACAATTCTTTCATACAGAGTTAAATAATGAATGATAAATTTCACATATCAATAGTAATAATACAAACATCGAAGTTTTACATCACCCCGGTTCCCAGAACTCCTGAAGATAGACGTTGACTGTGGATATTGTATCACAGACACAGACCCTTTGACCGTTCAGAGATGTCACCATACCTGCCAAAAGATGTAAACAACCATACATGAGCAGCACCTATTAGATGGAGGGGATCCAACAGCCAATCAGTTCCAGTCATTCCACCAGCCACCAGGAAGAAGGTACATGGCTTATGTTGTCTGTAGTTCAACCATGGCTAGATGGTCAATACTGTGGTTTGATCACATCCACATTGTTACTCTGTGCCACAAAGGGAAGTGTCCAGGCACCTTGGAGTGAACCAAAGCGATGTTGTTCAGACATGCAGAAAATACAGAGAAAATACAGAGAAACATGCCTCGCTCAGACCGCCAAAGGGCTACTACTGCAATTGATGTCCGCTACCTACGGATTATGGCTCGGAGAAACCCTGATAGCTATGCCACCATGTTGAATAATGCTTTTTGTGCAGCCACAGGAAATCATGTTACGACTCAAACTGGATGCAATAGGCTGTATGATGTGCAACTTCAGTCCTGAAATCCATGGCTAGGTCCATCTTTGCAACCATGACACTATGCAGCACAGTGCAGATGGACCCAAAAACATGCCAAATGGGCCGCTAAGAATTGGCATCACATTCTCTTCAACAATGAGTGTTGCATATGCTTTCAACCAGACAATCATTGGAGACATGTTTGGAGGCAACCCAGTCAGTCAGTATGCCTTACATACACTGTCCAGCGAGTCCAGCAAGGTGGAGGTTCCTTGCTGTTTTGGGGTGGCATTATGTAGGGCCAACATATGCTGCTGATGGTCATGGAAGGCGCCATAATGGCTGTATGATACATGAATGCCATCCTCCAACCAATAGCGCAACCATATTGGCAGCATATTGGCGAGGCATTCATCTTCATGGACGACAATTCGTGCCCCCATTGGGCACATCTTGTGAATGACTTCCTCCAGAATAATGACATCGCTCGACTAGAGTGATCAGCGTGTTCTTCAGACATGAACCTTATCAAACATCTCTGGGATAGATTGAAAAGGGCTGTTTATGGATGACATGACCCACCAACAACTCTGAGGGATCTATGCTGAATAGCCATTGAGAAGTAGGACAATCTGGACCAACAGTGCCTTGCTGAACTTCTGGATAGTATACAACAATAAACACACGTATGCATCAATCCAAGAGGACATTCTACTGAATATTAGAGGTACCGGTGTTTACAGCAATCTGGACCAGCACCTCTGAAAGTCTGCGTGGTGGTACAATATGAAATGTGTTTTTCTTTAGCAATAAAAAGGATGGAAATAATGTTTATGTTGATCTCTATTCCAATTTTCTGTACAGGTTCTGGAACTCTGGGAACCGAGGTGATACAAAACTTTTTTTCATGTATGTATAGAATTTGATACAGAAAGAAGATGAGCCATCCTGTCTACAATACACTAAACAGTCTGACTGACTAACTTAAGCTGGAGTCTAGACAATTAACAGCTTTTTAAAAGTTTTGCTAAAGTTATCTCATCGTAACAGAGGACACGTCCCCCTCTAGCTTTACTGCTACCCACTGGTCAAAATATAAAACACACACAGTTAAAATGTTGTATATGATGATTCATATGCCAGAAGTATGATAGACTGAGTGGGAAGGGAGTACGGTTGTCCACCTACTGCAAGATGAAGCCACACATTAATGCAAAGTGTCCAGGATAGAGACAGGATGATTTCAGTCCTGGTGAGTGAACTTGTGGGATGTACACCACAGCCATATAGTTGGTTTCCACGACTATGGCTTATTGCGCATCACTGGCAGCTGCCTCCTACTTCCACAGCAGCATGGATTTCTGACGCAATGGTGAGATAACAGCCTGCAAGTGAACAGCATTTTGCGTGACACTGTGACACTGAGTTTCCTGCAGACACCTTTCACTTTTGTATCTGTGAGCTTATTTCCATGAACTATTAAATGCTCTAGTATCCAGAAGAATGATACATATTTCTCCTTCCATTGTAGTGGAAGGAGGGAAAGATGTATGTTTTGGAATATTTTATTTTCTGGGTGATATTAGCTGCAGCACTTGTAGCACATTAAGGCAGTCAGAACAGATAAGAAACTTCTTTTTCTGATGACATCTCATCTGCTGCAGTGCCTTCAGGGTTACATGCAGCTCAGTACTAAATGCTGTAATGGTTGTTTAGAAGTTGAAACCTGAAGACACGGTAGGGGAAGGCTACTCAACAATGAAGGGGATCTCATTGTTTCAAGCTATCTGTATATGCTACAGTAAAATTGTGGTGCATATTTAAAACACTAGTGAACCCGTCAATGCTTCACAACTGCTCATATGTTTGGGAAGTGGATGTTGCAATCCGCTGTGCTCATTAAACTGACACTCACTATCGAACTAAGGAGCATTTTTCAAACAATCTTACAACAGTAATTATCCCTTGTATATGCTAAAATCTTTCTTCATGGCCTTTGGTAACATTTCTGGTGGCCAGCTGCAGTAGTTGTAACATTGTTTACTCGCGCTGTTACCCACCTGCTCTGGTGATGGAGCATCTCTGACTGCGAGCTGGTTTCTGTTAGCTTTTTCTCTTGGTCTTTAGATACTATAACACCAAAGGAATACATGTTAGAACATATCTTTTACAAAGTTTAAACATCCATTTTCTTGCCGAGACTAATTTGAGCCGGCTCTATTACATAAAGGGAAACAAAAAAATCTTAACAAAAAATGTTGGCGCATTATGATGTCCATCCTAACTTCCATCTCTCTTTGTCCATCTCCTCCTCCCTTTCTCTGTACATCACCTAGGTCTGCTTGTCTCTGTCATTGTCCTTGTCCCCCCTTTCTATCCATCTCCTTCCTCCTCCTCTCTATGTTCATTTCCTCCTCTTTCTCTGTCCACCATACCTAACCCCATCCCCTCTGACTGTAAGCTTTGTTTATTTATTTTGCAAACGAAACTTTAATTAGGAACTGAAGTTGGTTAAAATGAATAGGTAAATCGGTTGGGACCATTGGTATGTGGGGTATGGGAGAGACATTCACATGTGTTGGATATGTGAGAACAGTAGCTTCAGTGACAACATTTTGCATGGTTCTAATCTGCAAATATCCTTTCAGATGAAACTTCCTGGCAGATTTAAAAACTGTGTGCCAAGACTGAGACTCTCAGTCGACCACACAGTTTTAATCTGCCAGAAAGTTTCATATCAGTGCATACTCCGCTGAAGAGTGAAAATTTCAGTCTACCCTTTCAGATGATTCAGATTTTCTGGTAGTTTTCTAGTCATAAGCTGATAAGTCATAAATACAACTTTCCTGTTTTATGTTAAAACCGATTGCACAGTCAGTTTTAACAGCAATACGATGCTGTTTCCTTTTATTGTGTCAACACTCATTCTGTTGTCTGCATTGAGTATACGGTGAGATATATTTCAATGCCTCACTGGTGGAAGTTTTTCCCCCAAAAGAAATAAACCATTAACAGAAATCAATGAAATGTTTGCAACATGGCAAATTACAATGAACTGACATCAGTTCAGTCTTTGCAAAACACCAAAGATATGATCACCACCGACAACACACTGAAATATTGCTGTTTGTCATATTTATTTTCATAAAATATCTATTTTCAGTGCATAATTTGTTGTTATGAAAACATGCAACAGCAGAACTGTCAACCTGAAAGTAATATTTTTTTGCTATGAAAATGTGTGACAGTTCTGTCAAACAAACCATTACATTTATTTCACTGAGATTTTCATTAAAAAAATACTGTCTAAATTTCCAACTTTCCCAATGGATTTTCCAAACATTTTTTTCATAAATACCTTGTGCTGACAATTAGAACACAATACATAAAGAATAAGCCAAATTGGTCAAGTCGTTCTAAAGTGATGATATTTATACATGTGGCAATTGATTTTTTATTCATATACATTATAAAAATATACACATAAAATTAGGTGTGGCATGGGTTCTTTCTTTAATATAGTTAATTCTAAAAGAATGCTGTGCAATTTCAGAAGAAACGATGGAATTTTAGTCCTAATTTTGGGTAACTTATTATGTGCTACACCCACCTCCAAATCAAAACTGTTTGCATATACTCTGAAAGATATCACTGCTCGCAAACAGATGTTACAGAGTTGTTTGCATGGAAAGCCAGCAATGGAATGTTTTATAGGTGAAAAGAGGCTAAGAGTACATTTTGTATGTTTGTGTCACAATGAGGAGTGGTCGCCTGATGTAGAGTGGTGCCTCACCAACCTCAGAACAAAGTTTGGGAATGGGGCAAGTACTAAATGCTTCAGTGACCAGCCTATATCATCATGGTGAACAGCATTCATTATTTTCAATAACTCCATAGTCAACTTGGGATCATACAGAGATTTGATAACTTTGGTCTGCTCTCCAAGCTTTGGAGCTAACACATTTTAAAATATTTTGAGCTCTGATGCACCTTGTTTACAAATCTTTCAGGCATGGCAGCCAATTAACCATTTCATCAAAATTAAGTCTCACTGATTGTTTAATGTTTAAAATACCAAAAATACAAAATAGAGCATGGGTGCTCAATGACACACACACACATTTTTAGTTGAAAATTTAATCTAATTGTCAGTTGAGCTGGCAGGTGCTACTTGCAATGCTGGAAGAAAAGCAAAATTTAAAAAATCATTAACAAATAGGAAGCACTGGATGAGGGCTACTTAAAATGCTTCCTTATGGTAGTAGTATTGCTGACTCTGTGTTCTTGGAAAGATATGATATGGTTTTCTGTCTGTGGAAAATGGAGAGCCAAACTACAGTAATGATGTTGTTTTTAGTGTCTGGTCAGGAATAACATAAGTGTTCTGTAATATGAAGTTCTGCATAAATATGCAACTTAAAAGATGTCTCAGTTTGAAAATTGTGTAAAAATCATAAATCTTTCACTGCTGCATTACAATCTTGCACCAATTTCACAAGAATGAAAGTATCAACACAAAATGCCACACAACAGATCATGTCCGCCTTTAGTGATCAATTGGCTTTCTTGCATGAGTGTTGGGTCCTGTGGCCATTTTATTCTCAGTAATGCTTTTGTGGATATATGTTCATGATACTGTCATACAGACAGACTAACATTTTGGCCACTGTTGCAAGGCATTTGCATTAGCATGGTGTGTTTACTGTCAAAAAAGTTCCACTTTCAGGTCTTAAAGAGTGTAATTTCATCATGCTCCAAATGTTTGTTAAGAATGTCTATGAATTCTATTTCTGATTCTATAGCAAGAATGAGGAGGTGGAGACTTATATCCTTTATTGATAGTGTTGTTGTTGTTGTCTTCAGTCCTGAGACTGGTTTGATGCAGCTCTCCATGCTACTCTATTCTGTGCAAACTTCTTCATCTCCCAGTACCTACTGCAACCTACATCCTTCTGAACCTGCTTAGTGTATTCAACTCTTGGTCTCCCTCTATGATTTTTACCCTCCACGCTGCCCTCCAATGCTAACTTTGTGATCCCTTGATGTCTCAGAACATGTCCCTTCTTCTTGTCAAGTTATGCCACAAACTCCTCTTCTCCCCAATTCTACTCAATACCTCCTCATTAGTTATGTGATCTACCCATCTAATCTTCAGCATTCTTCTGTAGCACCTCATTTCGAAAGCTTCTATTCTCTTCTTGTCCAAACTATTTATCGTCCATGTTTCACTTCCATACATGGCTACACTCCATAAAAATACTTTCAGAAATGACTTCCTGACACTTAAATCTATACTCTATGTTAACAAATTTCTCTTCTTCAGAAACGCTTTCCTTGCCATTGCCAGTCTACATTTTATATCCTCTCTAATTCGACCATCATCAGTTATTTTGCTCCCCAAACACCAAAACTCCTTTACTACTGTTGTTGTGTTGTTGTCTTCAGTCCTGAGACTGGTTTGATGCAGCTCTCCATGCTACTCTATCCTGTGCAAGCTGCTTCATCTCCCAGTACCTACTGTAACCTACATCCTTCTGAATCTGCTTAGTGTACTCATCTCTCGGTCTCCCTCTACGATTTTTACCCTCCACGCTGCCCTCCAATGCTAAATTTGTGATCCCTTGATGCCTCAAAACATGTCCTACCAACCGATCCCTTCTTCTAGTCAAGTTGTGCCACAAACTTCTCTTCTCCCCAATCCTATTCAATACTTCCTCATTAGTTATGTGATCTAACCATTTAATCTTCAGCATTCTTCTGTAGCACCACATTTCGAAAGCTTCTATTCTCTTCTTATCCAAACTAGTAATCGTCCATGTTTCACTTCCATACATGGCTACACTCCAAACAAATACTTTCAGAAACGACTTCCTGATACATAAATCTATATTCGATGTTAACAAATTTCTCTTCTTCAGAAACGCTTTCCTTGCCATTGCCAGTCTACATTTTATATCCTCTCTACTTCGACCATCATCAGTTATTTTACTTCCTAAATAGCAAAACTCCTTTACTACTTTAAGTGTCTCATTTCCTAATCTAATTCCCTCAGCATCACCCGATTTAATTTGACTACATTCCATTATCCTCGTTTTGCTTTTGTTAATGTTCATCTTATATCCTCCTTTCAAGACACTGTCCATTCCGTTCAACTGCTCTTCCAAGTCCTTTGCCGTCTCTGACAGAATTACAATGTCATCGGCGAACCTCAAAGTTTTTACTTCGTCTCCATGAATTTTAATACCTACTCCAAATTTTTCTTTTGTTTCCTTTACTGCTTGCTCAATATACAGATTGAATAACATCGGGGAGAGGCTACAACCCTGTCTCACTCCTTTCCCAACCACTGCTTCCCTTTCATGCCCCTCGACTCTTATTACTGCCATCTGGTTTCTGTACAAATTATAAATAGCCTTTCGCTCCCTGTATTTTACCCCTGCCACCTTTAGAATTTGAAAAAGAGTATTCCAGTCAACATTGTCAAAAGCTTTCTCTAAGTCTACAAATGCTAGAAACGTAGGTTTGCCTTTTCTTAATCTTTCTTCTAAGATAAGTCGTAAGGTCAGTATTGCCTCACGTGTTCCAACATTTCGACGGAATCCAAACTGATCCTCCCCGAGGTCCGCATCTACCAGTTTTTCCATTCGTCTGTACAGAATTCGCGTTAGTATTTTGCAGCCGTGGCTTATTAAACTGATAGTTCGGTAATTTTCACATCTGTCAGCACCTGCTTTCTTTGGGATTGGAATTATTATATTCTTCTTGAAGTCTGAGGGTATTTCGCCTGTCTCATACATCTTGCTCACCAGCTGGTAGAGTTTTGTCATGACTGGCTCTCCCAAGGCCGTCAGTAGTTCTAATGGAATGTTGTCTACTCCGGGGGCCTTTGTCTCATTTCCTAATTTAATTCCCTCAGCGTCACCCGACTTAATTCGACTACACTCCATTAGCCTCGTTTTGCTTTTGTTGATGTTCATCTTATATCCTCCTTTCAAGACACTATCCATTCCGTTCAACTGCTCTTCCAAGTCCTTTGCTGTCTCTGACAGAATTACAATGTCATCGGAGAATCTCAAGATTTTTATTTCTTCTCTATGGATTTTAATACCTACTCCGAATTTTTCTTTTGTTTCCTTCACTGCTTGCTCAATATTCAGGATGAATAACATCGGGGAGAGACTACAGCTCTGTCTCACTCCCTTCTCAACCACTACTTCCCTTTCGTGGCCCTCGATTCTTATAACTGCCATCTTGTTTCTGTACAAATTGTTAATAGCCTTTTGTTGCCTGTAGTTTACAGTGACCATTCTTAGAATTTGAAAGAGAGTATTCCAGTCAACATTGTCAAAACCTTTTCCTAAGTCTACAAATGCAAGAAACATGGGTTTACCTTTCCTTAACCTATCTTCTAAGATAAGTCATAGGGTCAGTATTGCGTCACGTGTTCCAACATTTCTGTGGAATCCAAACTGATCTTCGCCGAGGTCGGCTTCTACCAGTTTTTCCATTCGTCTGTAAAGAATTTGGGTTAGTATTTTGCAGCTGTGACTTATTAAACTGATAGTTTGGTAATTTTCACATCTGTCAATTTTCGCATCATTGATAGTACTTATTTTAATTCCTACTGGCTGATATTGATGATACAGCATGCCATCAGACATTATGTTTAATTCTACGCCCTATGGGGCACACTTGCAAGTGCTTTTAACCCATAGACCAGTTACACTGGTCAGAATATTTGTCTGTGAAACAAAATGATCATATACACAGCAAAATTTTATTTAATGCTTGCATCTCATGTCTGATAATTACTGGTGTGACACACTATTGGTAGGTGTGTAAACGATTTAGAGTATCAATTCTCTGTGAAAAGAAGAGTGGACACCAGAGTATGTTAATGTTGTTCATGTTTAGTGTTGTTAGGGCCTGACAGAGTACACAATGGGCCTTGTACAGTGTCAGATAATGAGTGATGATTGTGAAGGACACAGAGATGCCGTGTACTCATGGAGACAGTGTTATTAGAAACCAGACAGAGTTTGAAAGAGGCCTCATTGTGGATCTTTATTTGACCAGTTGGACTAATCATGCAACACCCAAATTTTAGAGACATTTGGATGTGACGATGGCCCAATGTTCAACTGTCTAGGAATGTGAAGGCAGGCATACTCGTTGTCAAGTTTCTGGTCAACCACATGTGGGCTTCACAGCGAAAGATCACTACATTCTGTACAAAACACATTGCAACCCCTCAAAATCTGTACCTGTCATCCAAGAACATGTAACACAATCCCTGAAACATTCCCAGAGAAGCACCCAGAATATGTGGTCAGTGGTCAGTGCGACTTTATACACACCATCGACAGTTCTACGTCTACATCTACATGGATACTATGCAAATCACATTTAAGTGCCTGGAAGAGAATTTATTGAACCACCTTCATAATTCTCTATTGTTCCAATCTCATATAGCACACAGACAGAATGAACACCTACATCTTTCCGTACGAGCTCTGATTTCCCCTGTTTTATCGTGGTGATCGTTTCTCCCCATGTAGGTCAGTTTCAACAAAATATTTTAGAATTTGGAGGAGAAAGTTGGTGATTGGAATTTGATGAGAAGATTCCAACTCAATGAAAGAGGCCTTTCTTTTAATGATATCTAGCCCAAATCCTGTATCATTTCAGTGACACACACTCCCATATTTTGTGACAATACAAAACGTGCTGCCCTTCTTTAAACTTTTTCAATGTACTCCATCAGTCCTCTCTGGTAAGGATCCCACATCACACAGCAGCAGTCTAAAAGAGGATGGACAAGCGTAGAGTAGGCAGTCTCCTTAGTAGATCTGTTACATTTTCTAAGTGTCCTGCCAATAAAACGCAGTCTTTGGTTAGCCTTCCTCACAACATTTTCTATGTGTTCCTTCCAATTTAAGTTGTTCATGATTGTAATTCCTAGGTATTTAGTTGAATTTATGGCCTTTGTATCTGTCTGATTTATAGTGTAACCAAAGTATAACCGATTACTTTTAGCACTCATGTGGATGACCTCACCCTTTTTGTTATTTAGGGTCAACTGCCAATTTTCGCACCATTCAGATATCTTTTCTAAGTTGCTTTTCAATACGTTTTGATCTTCTGATGACTTTATTAGACAATAAATGACAGCATCGGCTGCAAACAGCCTAAGATGGCTGCTCAGATTGTCTTCCAAATCGTTTATATAGATAAGGAACAGCAAACGGCCTATAAAACTACATTGGGGAATGCCAGAAATCACTTCTGTTTTACTCAATGGCTTTCAGTCAATTATTCCGAACTGTGACCTCTCTGACAGGAAGTCAGAAATCCAGTCACATAACTAAGACAATATTCCATAAGCAAACAATTTAACAACAAGGTACTTGTGTGATACAGTGTCAAAAGCCTTCTGGAAATCCAGAAATATGGAATTGATCTGAAATCCCTTGTCAATAGCACTCAACACTTCATGCAAGCAAAGAGCCAGTTGTGTTTCACAAGAATGATGTTCCCTAAACCAACGTTGACTGTGTGTCAATAAACCGTTTTCTTCAGGGTAATTCATAATGTTCAAACCCAATATATGTTCCAGAATCCTGCTGCAAATCAACATTAATGATATGTGCCTGTAATTAAGTGGATTACTCCTACTACCTTTCTTGAGTATTGGTGTGATCTGAGCACCTTTCCAGTCTTTGGGTAAAGATCTTTCGTCGAGCAAACAGTTGTATATGATTGTCAAGTATGGAGTCAATGCATCAGCATACTCCGAAAGGAACCTTATTGGTATACAGTGTGGACCAGAAGACTTGCTTTTATTAAGTGATTTAAGTTGTTTCACTACTCTGAGGACATTCACTTTTATGTTACTCATGTTGGCAGCTGTTCTTGATTCGAATTCTGGAATATTTACTTCGTCTGCTTTTGTGAAGGCATTTTGGAAGGCTGTGTTTAGTAACTCTGCTTTGGCACCACTGTCTTCAATTGTATCTCCATTTTTACCACGCAGAGAAGGCATCGATTGTTTCTTGCTGCTAACATACTTCACATATAACCAGAATCTCTTTGGATTTTCTGACAAGTTTTGAGACAAAGTTTCTTTGTGGGAACTGTTATAAGCACCTCGCATTGAGGTCAGCACTAAATTTTGAGCTTTTGTAAAAGACCGCCAATCTTGGGGATTTTGCATCTGTTTAAATTTAGCATGTTTGTTTCGTTGTTTCTGCAACAGTGTTCTGACCTACTTTGTGTACTAATCAGGATCTACTCCGTCGTTTGTTAATTTATTTGGTATAAATCTCCTAATTGCTGCCGATACTATTTCTCTGAATTGAAGCCACATCTGGTAAACACTTATATCATTAATTTGGAAGGAGTGGACATTGTCTCTCAGGAAGGAGTCAACTGAATTAGTATCTGCTTTTTTGAATAGGTATATTTTTTGTTTATATTTGGAGGTTTTGGGGGTTACAATATTCAATCTTGCTATGACAACCCTGCTAACCCCTGTATGAGTTTTTATGTTTGTTATTCACTCAGTATTACTTGTTGCTAAGAGGTCAAGTGTGTTTTCACAACAAGTTACTATGCATGTGAGCTCATGAATTAACTGCTCGAAATAATTTTCAGGGTCAACAGAGGTGTCCAATCCCACTCGTCACCTTTGATCCATGATGAAAGCGTGTTGTGGTTAGTTTATGAGTGATCATTGTGAAGTACCTGAAGATGGAGACAGTGTTATCAGAAATCAAACAGAGTTTGAAAGGCCTCATTTTGGGTCTCCATTTGCCCAGTTAGACTAATTGTGCGTGCAATGTCCTGATTTGAGAGCCATTTGGATTTGACAATGGCTCTATGTTGCACTATATATGAATACTTATCATCAAGGTTCTAGTCACATCACAAGGAAGGATCGCTACATTCTATATCAGGCACACTGTAACCCCTTGACATTTGCACCTGCCATGCAACAACAAGAAACAAACTCCCTGCAACACACTGTATCATCCCTCACCATCACAACACAAATGATTGTGTTTGGCGTGGTACCTTGACAGAGAAGCATGGACTGCTGATAAGTGATGTCACACTGTGCTCAGGAATGAATCACATCTCTTCACTACCATGGATGATCACTATCAGTGATTGTGGTGACAACCTGGGGAGAGGTTCCATTGTTTTGGAGTGGCATAACAGTGTCATTCGTGATGTCATGATGTGGGGAGCTATTGGCTATAATTCCAGGATGGGGCTGGCAGTGACTGAGGCAACTCTTACAGCATAATGGTACATCACAGACATCATCTCATGTGCTATCATCTCTCACACAACAGTAGCATGGGGCCATTTTCAACAGGATAATGTTCATCCACACAGGGCACATTTGTCTACGTGAACTGTATGCATGATGTTAGATATCATTGTGGCCAGGAAGATCACCATACTTGTTCCCAATAGTACATTTGAGGAACCAGCTTGGATGTCAACTCCATGATGTCTAGAACCAGTTATCACATGTATAGGCCATCATGCCTCAAGAGAGAATTCAATAAGTTTTGACAATCTTACTAACAAAATTTGTGCATACACTCACACCAAAGGGGGTGTGACATCATAATGATAAGTGGAGCAAAGTCTACATGAGAATTATATTTGTGTCTTATACTGTGGTTATGTTAATCACATCACATAACTATTTCCAGATATTTGTAGTGTTCTCTACATGATGTGGGGACAGATACATGAAATGACATTTTCATTACCCATTAATGCTAAATAATGTCCGCCCATGGTAGCTGAATGGTCAGTGTGACGGATTGTCAATCCTCTGGGCCCGGGTTTGATTCCCGGCTGGGCCGGGGAATTTTCTCTTCCCAGGGACTGGGTGTTGTGCTGTCCTCATCATCATCCTATCATTCTCATTGACTGCAGGTTGCCAAAGTAGTGTCAATTTGAAAGAACGGCACCTGGTGAACAGTCTGTCCGATGGAGGTCCCTAGCCATACGATTAAATAAATAAAAATAAAAATAAAAATAAATGCTAAATAATTATTTTTTCGTTTATGTAATTTGAAGATGGAGGGGGAGAAGGGAAAGGAAAGGGAAGGGAGTACTGATGTCAGCTGCATTGGGACTTTATGTGGAATCAGTGGAGACGACTGAAAGTGTGTGCTGGACCAACATCCTAACCTGTGATCTGCTTACTAGGCACTTGTGTTAACCACTGCACCACCCTGACACAGTGTTTATTGTGTGGACTATCTCAGCATGGCTCTTAGCTGACCCACATTTCCGCCTACAGCCACCTATCCGCAGTTCCTTTCCATGTCCCCTCCTACTTGCTACACTGAGACTTCCACAGGAGGTTGGACGTAATTGTGTATCTGCCCAGAAGGTGGTGGATTCATTGCCCATTGAGGTGAATCAATTACTTGAATGCATGGTATCTTGCTCTTTTGGACATGTCTGAAAGAAGAGGCACCATGCATTCATATAATGATGTAAGTTTCTTCTTTAGATGTATTAACCAAGAATGTAATTTCATTAAGCTAAACTAGGTGTTAGTAGAAAAAATTAGCTAGCTTTTCAGTTTGCAGATGAAAACAATCAAATTTCATCCATTAATAAACAGTTCATTTACACTCAACATCCTGATAATTACTGTTGCTCATCTAGTCTTTAACAAATTTCAAGTGTCTTTACTTTCTTCTACAACAGTAGTTTGATAAGATGCTAATTATTCCCAACTGCACATGTTTTGACCATCATGTTTTTTGTCATTACTCAATATACATCACACATACAGATGAGAAAAGAAACACATGCTAAATTTTAAAATATATTTTACATGTAGATCAATAGCCTATAAGAAACAACCTGACTGTTTTTCCTTTTAAAGGCAAGCCATCAGAAATTGGACTTGTGGCAGATATGGACAATGTTGGAGGATGTGATTCAACGTCTACAGTGAGAGGGAACAACGTGAAAGCTGCAGCTGTAATGTGCCAAAGTGCACAAGAAGCTGCTTTTCTTTCAACTCCATCTCGAGTATCATTTGGCTGCAGAGAGGATATTAGCCCGTATGCTACTTTCCTGGTTCCCAACCATATCAACATTGATGGTTCAGATAAAGGATCCCCATTATCATCAGACCAATGTTTTCATTACCAGCCTTCTGAAAGAGTGAGTATTAACTGTGAACTTGTTTTATAGTTTCTAATTCCACTGCAAACACAAATGAAATAAGAATAAAACAAGGAGACAACTAGTTGCTCAGTAGTTACTACCAGGAGCCAAAATTCCAGTACTGCAAGTAGATTTAAAAATAGAAAATGTTAATATTGTAGGTGCCATGGCATCAGCTTATCACTATTATACCATCCCTGCTGCAATTACAATGTCAGTGTTAATACAGTATGTATGGGGTTGTGGTAAAATGAGAGACTGGTTACTATTCAACAGGTGTACAGTTACCTACACAGCAAGCATACTGTAAATTAATTTTTTCACCATAGAAGTTTTGCATTAGTGATAAAGCATCATTACTGGTGACTGGAATTTACTGGTCCCTTTCACATGTTATGTTCAAAGTACAAGGAGACAACTAGTTGCTCAGTAAATACTACCAGGAGCCAAAATTCCAATACTGCAAGTAGATTTAAAAATAGAAAATGTTAGTGTTGTAGGTGCCTCTTATTGTAAACACAGGTTGAAATCAAAAACTTGGTTTGACTTTCACTACTCACTTTCCTACTTGCTTTAAGAGTGCCACTTTTCACTGACTAATTAAAACTTCCAGCCTATTAGTTATTTAGTTTTTATATGCCCTTCCGCTTAAATTTGTAAACATTTGTGTTATATATATCTTCACACAAATTCTAATGTGGCTGCACTAGTGTGTGAACATTATGGTATGCAGCACATAGTACTTTGTGTGCTGTTTTTATTTCTCCCCTTGTGTTTTCCACTTGTGAATGATGTAGCCTACTCAAGATCAACTGTCAGTCAGCTTTCATATGAGTTCAAGTTTCTCTTATTTTACTGACACGGTCATTTTATGAGATGTGTGTAGGTGGAATAATATACTGATGATTCTTCTTGCAACATACACTCCTGGAAATGGAAAAAAGAACACATTGACACCGGTGTGTCAGACCCACCATACTTGCTCCGGACACTGCGAGAGGGCTGTACAAGCAATGATCACACGCACGGCACA